>NW_028227262.1:132794945-133002445 GCF_978045245.1 Mus caroli | reverse complement strand
CCATCCTTTTGGAAAATGTTATCTTTAAAATGGTGCCTGCTTACTGTTTTTCTTTTCTTATGAAATTGTGATTGTATGTGCATGTAAATATGCATTTAATAACTGAGGCATGAAGAGAATGACACATGCATATGAATGTGTCTGAATTACCTCTAATTTTTAATACTTGTTTCACATGTCAACAATCAGTAAAAGTGTACAGAACATGCTTCTCGTGTCAAAAGCCCCAGTCTGTAAACAACCTGCTGGCTGCCTTGTGTGAGAGTGGGGCTCATAATTTTTAGCCTGAGAATGACATATACAAATAAAGGAACTAAACCATGGAAAGTAACATATTTTGATCTTATGACTAATGGTAACCCAGTGCTATTGAATTACTGAACTGTGTCTGAGAACTAATGAGAAAATTTTCCCAGGGGAATCTTTATCCAGTGCATTTGAAGAGCACCTCAGGGACCTATTCTAAGTCTGTCACCTTCCCCGTCTCATTGACACTCTACTTCTTTGCCACCATTACACCGGAGCAACCATTTCACTTTACACCTCACGATTAGAATATTAAAAGGAGAGGATACACTGCACTTGCTCCAGAGGCAGAGTTGTTTTTGACAAGTAGAATGGGAATTGTCACCAGAATATCACAAAGACAGGAAAGTCTTCAACTGAGTAGAACATCCCAAAGCTTAAAGCGATTTTATTTTATAGTTAGTGAAAGCATTCAAGAAATTTCTCAATGGTCCCTAATTTGCTCACTTCATTGTTTAAAGGATGTATAATTTTAACCAAAAAGAAGAAGAAGAAAAAAAAGGACTGTATTCTTAAAATTACACAAATATTATTTTGTCATGGAAAGTCAATACAGGCCATGATTGTATTGATCTTTTGCAGGTCCTTTTTTTCTTTGTCTTACGTATTCATAGATGGAATTTGCGCTCCCAAACTGAGGATGGCACTGGGGCAGTAGCTGAAGGCTATAATACAGCCAACAGCACCTCTCTGTAGTGAAAAGGCTCGAGTAAGTACTTCTAGAATTAATAGTGAAATGAAGTATCTGGCAGCATAGTCCTATTTTCTGGCACAGGGCCACAAGAAAGTGACAAAAAGATGAGGCCTTGTGTGGATGTGTTCCACTACTACAATTTTAAAACAATATCTACTTTGTAATAGTTTATCAATTAAAAAATTCTATTGTGAATGCTTATAGCTTTCATTTTAATCTGAAGTGACATCCCTACCACTAACAAATCAAAGTTAGTGTTGAACTGGTATTTTATCTTCCCGGATATCACCATGCCTGCTCACAGAGGGTCGATTATGGCTTTCTAGCTCAGGGATCATTTTTCCTTCTACTGCTAGAGTCAAGCCATTCAATTAAGAGCATCACACTTTCAGGAAAAAGGGGCCTCCTATGCATACTTTCATTGGAAATTATTGAGTTTGCCATTGACCTCACTGGTTATCTGTATATTTTGTATGATAATGAAAATCCCCTTATTAATATATCAGTTGCATTTAATTTTATGACAAATTATACAACAGCCACTCTGAATGACTGCTGGAACTCAAATCCTTAAATACACAAATCTAAACAATGTATGGGAGGTCAAAACTTCTACAAAATAAGGAACTTTAAGAGCCATTCTCCTGCCACAGCAAAGTCTCACTTTCCTATAATTTAACATCTTTCCTCATTAGTGCTTCTTTGAGATATAAAATACTGTAACCCTGGTTCTGATCTTAGGTTTATGTCATGAGAGTGAATTTTAGGACTCTACTGGGGATTTCCTTTGCTTTTGTTTTTGGAAGCTGCTGTTAGATATATGAAATGCCTTTGTTTATCCACACCTTTTAGAATCTCATTGTAGATCATCATGGACTTGAACTGGAACATTCTGGAATCTGTAGGGTATTTGCAATAGCAGGCATTTTATTCCAAAGCACCTACTGAGTGCTAGACAAATGCCGTTATGAATCATGGTATCGTCCATAGAAAATTGTCCATTGCAATTAACTTGATCCACATAAGGTTTATTGTCATACAGTAAATCCAGTGGAAGGGAAAATGAGAAACGAGAATTAAGATTCTGGTGTTAAGAGTTTACATTATTGGATTTGTGGGGAGCAAAAGCTCTGGTTTTTAAATTCCCAACAAACTAAGCTCAGGGACCTTTCCCAATATACTAATAGAGTTGAGGAATGTTCAAAAACAGAAAATGGAGAATTACTACATGTACATAATGGGAACAGGAGTAGATGAAAGAGCCTATATGACCTTCTTTGTCTTTGGCATACTTAAATGAGCTTTCGGTTCAAACAGGAAGAATGGGTGAAGAGAATAAGAGGAATTTGTACTTAAGAAACCTTGACAGATATGTGAATGATTCAAGACATATAAATGACTCAAGACATATGTAGCTTCCACAAAACAAAGGAGACATCTGAGAATTAAGGCAGAGACAGCAGCATTTTCTTGTGCTTTCGGTAATTTTGTGGGCTGATGTGAGGATTCAATGTTTTTGGCAAAGAAAGTTTTTAGGTGTTTTATTTACAAAGAATCAATGTTTTTGCATTCTTTGATATATTTTATATCATACAATGGGGTAAGAGCTGGACTGAAGACAGAGTGGGTTTTACCCCCTTTCCTCTGTTACATATTTAAAAAAATCTATTTATTTGTAGATAAAGCATTACAGGACCTGTGCATTTGATGTTCTAGAAGCAAGAGAAAGGGACCCAGAAACCTCTGTTTCTGCCATGGTGTGTACCTAAGAACACAAATGTTAGAGGTATAGTTTCCTGGTCAGTTGGCTTTGGAATACTTTCCACACAAGTATCTTGCACTTGAGAAGGAACCCTTGTGAGTCTTGAGCATTAATGATTCAAGGTGAAAGGGGAGTTAAATACACACTCATACTAAGCCTCCAAGAGTCATTCATTACAAGGATTTTCTTCAATTTCTATGCCAGAGTCACAAAATAACTTCAAACTTTGTCCCAGAGATGAAATCAAAAGTCCACCTCACACACATAAAAAGGGTGTCTCTATGGATTTAAACCAAGACCTGATTATTCAGGAGCAGCTTATTTGGCTCTTGGCTAAGTCAAAGTTTGCTTCTTCTGGGCATGTTTGACGATAGGGAACTCGCCCTCATTTTCATCCCTCTGCTGTTCTGAGGGATGTGAAAAACACACAACTTCAGTTTTACTCATGTGGTTTTGAATGGGCTTTTATTTGACTCATCTTCTTTAGAAGTGGAAAAAAAATAAGAAATCTTTTGCATGTGCAGGGATTTGGGGATTTACTTTCTTTCTTCTCTTCTCCATTTCCTTTTCCCCTGGACAGAATTTCTAGTCTTTAGGCATTTGTAAGGTCTCCATTTCACTCTTTCAAACCAGCTCCCAATAGATAGGTAGGGAGATACGAGATATAAGATACAGGACTGGATTCTTATCCATGGTATAACGTAGAACCTCGGGGACTACAGGCCACCACCCTAAGCAGATCAGTTCAACAGAAAGTACTTCTGCAAAGCTGAGACAGAGTGAAGTGACAATACCTGAAGGGATGGACCTTCTCTGATTATTCTTATAGGGATACACAACCCTCTATTGGCAAACTTTCATACATTGTTAAAGATTACTCTCCTTTTTCCCCTTTCAATCATTGCACTGAAACTTCCTGCAATTACTTTATTACAAGGTATTTTAAATGTCTGAACTAAACCAGACATCTAAATAAAATTAGGGATGTGTTTCTTTTGCCTATGATCTGGATTATGGTTGTGTACTCAGTCTCTTCAAATAGAACAGAAATGAGAAAATCTCAGTGATCAGGAGAAAGTATTAGGAATCTCAAAACAGTTTCTGCAAACCCAAAAGGTGTGCCCGAGTAGAAGAGCTGTGTGAAACTTTTAAAATGTGTTGACTCAGATTTAATTCAGACCAAAACAGTCCATTTGAACTCCATCAATCAGCAACTGTTCATATTTTCATAATAGTGTAAAAAGAATGCTTGTGATTTTCATTGCTTGATTTCCGTGCATTTAGTACATTTGGTATTTTATTTTCAATGTCAAAGAACATAGCTGACAGTTTGAATCAGAGTCAATGTGTGTCCTCAAATCTTATAAATTGATACCTGGTTTACATTTCTGTTGTTTTGATAATCCATGGCTGAGCTGATTTTCCCTCACTCTACCTCTGTAACTTTACAGTGTCATTTGAGAACAGCAGGATTTTATTTTCTCATGATCTTATGCAGTTGAAGAAAATTTCCTTTGAGGTGATTTTAGAGAGATTGCTTCTTGGCTATGTCTATGCAGTGTCTAAATAAACAGTACAAAGTTGAAAAGTTCAGTCAATTCCTCTCTCACTGGCTCTCTCAACACCAAATAAGAACTTAACTGAAAGCAAAAATCCAAACATTAAAGGAGCATGGAGCCTGGTGCACTTAGTCAAAATCCATGCCTGTTTCTGAAGTTCTTGTCTCATAAAGACTGCATCTATTTAAACACAGCTAGATGCTGTCTGAACCTGATGTTTGGTGCTATGTGAACCTCATGCTAGTGTTTTTCTGATTTTAATTTTCCATGGAATTTTCTTCAGAAAATTTTAACTCAAATTATAAGAAGGAATAGGAATTGATTTTACTTTACTCTGTTAGTTGTCCAGGGAAGACCAGAATGTTGACTCTTTTATACAGAATATCAAACATGTAGATGATAGTTACTTAGGGTGTTTAATAGATGATGAAAGAATCTGATATGGGTTGGGAAGATGCCATCCAACTGACATAAGAACTAACTTGCAAAAAGAAATCAATTCAAACCCAAGTTCAAGAGGTGTTTGAGAAGAGTTGAAGAATGAGGAAGACTTAAGGAAAACCTAGAATTTGAACCTAGAAGTAATATCCCAATGAGGCACAAATTTCCAAGGAAAATCATTCATGGTAAGGAAACAGATAGGACTATACTACTCATGGAAATAATTGAGTGAATGGGTTTGTTTGGTCTTATAGACTGTCAAGAGGTATATGATAATTGATACCTCATGGCCATAAATGGGACAGTGTATAAAATGACAGCTGACTTATTTATTAGAAGCTCTGAAGCAAGACATCTTGTATCAGTCATTTGAAACAAATTTCAAGTTTAAATTTAACAGCTAGTCAATTTAGCATCTCTTTTGCCTGTAGCAAAGTACTTGTATATAGTTAAATCTATCAATGGGAAGGCAAATTTATCTGATTGAAATCATGATGAAAGTTTTTAAATGTCATAGTTACGAAAAAGGTGGACAACAGAACATAGTCACTTTTTACATAAAATATAGGGGAATCTTTTTCATGAAATTATCTATAAATATTTCAACCATTATTCTTTTTGACAGGAGAGATCAAAATTAAATCATTCTGTGGCTGATGATTTGGAGGAGGAATCAAGGAGGGTTATGCATTACTATTCCCTAAATTGTTCCAAGTCTCTGTTACTCTGTTGATGTTCTGTAGGCATTTTGTTAGGTCCACACAACCTGAAATTCAGTAATGCAAGAGCACAGTGCTTCCTAGAGTTGGTCCATCTCTGACTCCAATAAGGAAAAAAAAAAAAGATGAGTAACTTCATTCCTAGAACATTAAATTATAAAAGCCTCTCCTTATATGAATCTACAGTTATAGTAATAGATGGCGATGAGACTGAGTTTTGTACCATAAATGCATTGAGACACTTCTTTCTGAGGCAAGGAGATGGCTCAACAAGTAAAGCCACCTGACACAAAACCTGAAGACCAAAGTTCTACTCCCAGGACTCACATGGTAGAAGCTGAGTCGTCCTGTGACTTCCACACACATGTCCTGATAAATGGATGGTTCTTCCCTGACATACACATACCAATTAAAGTATTATGTGATACAATATTATGTAATAAGTACTAATAAATGAAAAAGACCCCATACAATCTGAGCACCTTCCTGGACCCCGAATTAGACACAAACCACACCCCAAACCCCTGTTTTCACAGAGAGATTCTTTATTGAGCGAGGAAGAAAGCTAAAGTGGTTGCTTTAGTGAAAGTGACTTAAGTACAAAAACAGCAGCCAATGACCTTAAAGTGTAATTTTTAAGAAAAGAAAAAGGGGAAATTTGTGTTAGGATGGGCTGGGATGAAGCGCTATAGTTTGATTTGGTGTGTTAATTAGGTGAACCAAAGTGGGCTTTTGATGGCTGGACTTTAGCAGTCAGCTTCATGAGAGGAAGTGGTCAAATAAGGGAATAGATCTTGGTAGCTAGCCTTAGAAATGTAATCCAATGATTTTTTAGAAAGGCAGATGGGAAGGGGGAGCAGGGCAAGGCCGACCAAGCCCTTGTTTGTCAGGCTCAAGCTGGCCATAGAGTCTTCAATAAATGCATTGGATACACACAAAGAGACCTGTCTTTCATCTAATGTATATTGTTCTTAAGGAGAAATTTTCAATCATAGGGTCAAATTACATACACATTCTGCCAAACATTTTCCTTCCTTCCTTCCTTCCTTCCTTCCTTCCTTCCTTCCTTCCTTCCTTCCTTCCTTCCTTCCTCCCTTCCTTCCTTCCTTCCTTCCTTCCTTTCTTTCTTTGTTTCTTTCTTTCTTTTCTTTCTCTTTCCTTCCTTCCTTCCTTCCTTCCTTCCTTCCTTCCTTCCTTCCTTCTCTCTCTCTCTCTCTCTCTCTCTCTCTCTCTCTCTCTCTCTCTCTCTCTCTCTCTCTCTTTCTTTTCTTAAAGAAAGTAACATTTGGAATGTAAGAATCAAAGTTAAATTCATGATAATTTTTTTTTCCTGTAGGCTTCAGGTTGACATTTTTAGGAATTTTCAACCATTTAGAGAAGCCCTGATAAAAGAGTTAGAAAGCATACCAAGAAAAGAATCTGTCTTACAAAATGATAAGTCAAAACTGTGAATCTGCTTAGGTAATCCAGCCATATACACAACAGAAGAATGGAGGACATACCAGCAGAGGGTATACAATGGCTTCCATGTTACCACTTTCAGTGTTGTTTTGTTCACATGCATTTGGAGATAGTTTGCTAAATATTTAGAGGAGAGCTCAGCTTTCCACATCCCACCCAATTAATAATGATTTTTATACACTGTTTTGCTTACCGGACATTTGATCCTCTACTATACAGCACTTCACACTTGCCCTTTCAAGTAAACACAGCTTGCCTGCCTCAGTGCCCACGCCCTCCCACTTTTTTCTAATCCATTCATGTATGTTTCAGTCATCTCCAGGTCACATACATGTGACTTATACAGAGAAGCTGGAAGGTCCTTGTATGTTACTGTCTCCCTCTAGATAATTGGTGTGCTAGGCCCTCTCACTCTTTTTCTTTCTTTCAATTTTTTTTTTTTTTGTTTTTGTTTTTTTGTCTTTTGAGACAGTGTTTCTCTGTGTAGCCCTGGCTGTCCTGGAACTCACTCTGTAGACCAGTCTGGCCTTGAATTCAGAAATCTGCCAGCCTCTGCCTCCCAAGTGCTGGGATTAAAGGTGTGCACCACTACTGCCCAGCTCATCTAAAATTTTACTTAAAGTCATTAAAAATTTTGCCTTTTTCATAACTTTAAGCAGTTAAAAGTTTTGTAGTTTTTCAGCATATCTAAATGTCACAGTTTAGATGGAATTCAAAGTTGGAGTTATGCTAATAGTAAATCCTGAGCAGCACATTGCTATCTCAGAAAACAGTAAGGAAAACTGTAAAAAAAAAAAAAGTAATCAAATTAGCTTTCTTGGAAATTTGATCAAAGAAATTTATCCAAAGCCTTATAATAACCCAAAAAGTACCTGTCCAAAATATGACTAAATATTAATAAGAATTATCAAATTTTATGACATTTTAGATTGTTCTACCATCTACCTGTCTTCAGTGAGATAAAATGAACAAAGCAGCAGTCTCATGACAGTAGCTCTGAAGCATAGCAACCTAACAGCCCCTGGGAGGACAGATAGGCTTGGAATTCACTAAATTCCAGTTCATAGGTAAGAATCGTCATGTAGTTGTCCCTTGAAAATCTCAGTTCTTCATTTCCACTTCGTTTAATGCAATCCAGTGTTTGCTGAGTAATAATAACTCCACGTCTAGTCATGTGTAAAAAGTAATTGGTGGCACTCATTTAATAGTGAAATATCCTAAAGGAAGAATGCAGACAATATCATTTGTCTTTTCCTGGGTAGATGTAAACAAATGTCAGTTTTTCCTAGATATAACAGCAAAGACCAACAAAACAATTTCACTCAACTCTAGTTTAGGAAACCAGTTAACTGATTGGGATAATTAACAGGAGGTTGAATATGGAATTAGCTACTGGAATACAGTGACATAAAGACAGTTGCTCCATCAAGAATCCAAAACCAGTATGAATGATAACTTCCAAAAGTTGCATCTCTAAAAGTTCTTACACAACTGATAGGCAGATCTACTTGAATATCTGATCTCCCCAGTCATTCTTTAATATTTGAACAACCTAAGGGGGTGTGGAGTATGACTCTTGTAAGTTTCAGGAGCTTCTGGAATCTTGTAAATTTAATCTAATTCCTGAGCCTTATGAGTTTCCCTGTTAGCATTGGGAGGAAATGTTTCAATTCAAGGGAACAGCAGTGTGACAGCCACTTATAAGTGTGTTTGAAATGAAATGAGAAGTGTATTTATACATACAAGGACTTGGAGATATAGTATGCAACTGGATGAGCAAAGCCAATGCAAATGTCAGGGAGAGATCAAAACACCCTCTTCTCTCACCTCTACCTGACTTTAAGAATCTCCACAGGAAGTAAAGTCTAACACACTTGTAGACAATTGTTGGACACATGGTACATGCCACTGAACTCATAGAGGACCACCTGACAAAGTCAGAGAGACTTACTAACATCGAGATCCTCGCTGACTATTCAGTTGATTCTTGAAATTACTGAGAAGTAAATAAAACAAAAAACTAGAGGCTTTGCATACCAATCTCTGGGCACTCACTAAATAAAAAGAACAATATCAGGATAAATAAATGTTATGACAAAAGAACTGACTTTCAATAAATATTATTGAGTTGTCACATGCAAATAACTGAAACTATACCTTTAATTTAAAAAAAGAAAGAAAACTTTTTAAAAAGTTTTTTAAAAGAAAACTTAGTAGTAAATTTTTATAACTCCACACTAGTAATATTTCTTTATATATGACATAAAACATAAATAACAGATGAAAAATGAATATAATTTTACAAAAATAAAAACATTAAAGCATATGATAAATAAACAATAAATAATAGGACAGTATATATTTAATAAGGAGTTTATAGCTAGAAAAACAAAAACTTTAAAATTTGGTAATGAAAGTCAATTGTATATATCATCCTGCTGACATATAAAATTGGCCATGGCCCAAAGAGAATATAGACATTGTTGAGTGTTTCATATTTTTTAAAATTTTTTCTAAAAAAGTATGATGTCTATATGCTGACCACCATGAACCATTGATGAAAGAAACTGGGGAAGAAATAAATAAAAGGAAAGGTATTTTGTGTTCATGATGGAAAAATTACTTAAAATGTTTAACTTAAACTGAGTGATTTATGGATTCTATGTAACCATTGTCAAGGTTCCACAGTTATTTTTCAAAGAACTTGAAAATCAATTATAAAACCCAAGAGAATCACAAAAACCTTACTAGTGAATAAAATCTTGAGCCATAAGAGGTGTCATTCTTTCTATTTTCAAATTATATTGCAAAACTGTGGCAACCAAAACAGCATGGCACTGGTGTAAAAAGATTTACATAGCTAAGTAAACAGACATATTATCCATGAGTGCATTTCTACCCAATTGATTTTTGATAAGGATGCACAAAACAATCCAGAAACTCCACTCTTAGTCATATACCCAATGAGAATAAAATCAGGAGATGGAACAGAGATCACCATATTAATTCTCATATTAATTGCTCCAATATTCACAGCAGCCAAACTTTAGAATCATCTTAAATATACACTAATAGATTCAGAGATATACAAATTTAATATATAAACATATAGGACCTCCCAAATGGAGGCAAGATTGTCATTTTTTTAAATATAAATAAATTTTTAGGGCATTGAGCTAAGATGGGGAAGCCAAACTAAGAAGCAAGAATGGTCTACATTGCTTTTATGTGCAATCAAGTTGTTGGATTCACAGAAGCTGTGTCGGTGAAAACTACATATTAATGGCTAACAAGATTATAAAAAATAGGATCCTATAAGAAAATTTCATATGTTGGGGGTTTTTAGTAACTTAGATGTACTTTTCTTTCAGCTAATTCTGATAGGAAGAAATAGTAGCTCAAAGTATAAGGAAAACAGCATACTGGCACAGGCCATTTAACTTTGTAAGCAGTGTCTTCTCCATAATTGTGTACACTGGTAGAAAAAAGGAAACTACCTGCCCTATCCTAATAAGAGCACCACCATAATTCCGGGAACTCAACCCTCATTTTGTATGCAAATGATCAAGGTCATACATAAAATACAAAAGTATTAGGGACTTTTATTCAGCACAATAAATGGAATATACCAAAATTTGTCTCAAAAAAGAGGCCTTGTTAGTCTTGCAAGAAGGAAAAACAAAACTATAATGAAACATCCCTTCAATCCAATAAGCTAAGCAAAATTAGGAAGAGGAATCATAGGTTGTGAAGAAACATGTTCCACTGCACTTTTACTGGGTTTATACAGTTTTTTTTTTGGGGGGGGGATAGTTCTACATCTATACATCATTAAAGAAGAACTCTTCTGTAGACTCAAGAAACGTGAGTGTACATTTCTCTCTCATACATGTATAATAATGTGTATGCATTATTATTAGTAACAGCACAAAAAGTCTCAAAGGCCATACAGATAAAATGTGAAAGGTCAAAAAATAGATTGCTATTTCTCCTTACAAGACTGTAAGAAAATACTCAAAGAGAGCCTGACTCCCAGGAGGTCCATTATAACCAGACTCATAGGTGAGACTCCCCCTTGCCCACAAACACCAATACCTGGCCTAACTGCAACCCCAACCCCCATGGGGTCCAGTGGAACCAGGATCTATCCACTCTGCTGGAGACACATCTTCCTACTGATTCACAACTCAGCCCACTCTCCCACACCAAGAGACAGCCTGACTCCCAGGAAGTCTGCTGTAACCAAGATTACAGGACGTTTACCCTAACTGAGGAACACAAGAAGCCCCCCACTAATGAGAGATAGCACTGTTTGCCTCCCAGAAGGCCTGCTCAAATTCAGCTTATAGAGTTTGACTTTCCTACAAGGAGATACAGGACCCAGTCAGAGACAGCAAGGCTAGTTAACACCTGAGATAACCAGATGGTGATAGGCAAGCACAAGAACATAAGGAACAAAACCCTTTATTACTTGGCACCATCAAAACCCAGTTCTCCCTCCACAGCAAGCCCTGAATACCCTAACATACCTAAAAGGCAAGACTTTGACCTAAGAACCCATCTTATGAAGATGATAAAGGACTTTAAGAAAAACATTAACAACTCCTTTAAAGAAATATAGGAGAACAAAGGTAAAGAGGTAGAAGCCTTAAAGAGGAAACACATTAATCCCTTAAAGATATACAGGAAATCAAACAGATGAAGGATTGAACAAAACCATCTATGATCTAAAAATGGAAATAGAAACAATAATGAAATCAGAATTGGAGGCTACCCGGGAGATGGAAAACCTAGGAAAGAGATCAGGAGTTACAGATCCCAGCATCACCAACAGAATACAGAGATAGAAGAGAGATTCTTGGGTGTAGACGATACTTTAGAAGATATTGACACAACAGTCAAAGGAAGCACTAAGTGCAAAAACTCCTATTCCAAAACATCCAGGAAATTCAGGAAACAATGAAAAGACCAAATCTAAGAATAATAAGAATAGAAGAGAGTGAAGATTCCCAATTCAAAAGGCCAGGAAACATCTTCAACAAAATTATAGAAGAAAATTCCCTAACTTAAAGAAAGAGATGACCATAAATGTACAGTATGCCTACAGAACACCAAATGGATTAGACTAGGAAATAAAATCCTCCTGTCATATAATAATCAAAACACTAAATACACAGAACAAACAAAGAATATGAAAAGTGGTAAGGGAATCCTGGTAGTGATGGTACACACCTTTAATCCCAAAACTTGGGAGGCAGAGGCAAGCAGATTTCTGAGTTCAAGGCCAGCCTGATCTACAAAGTGAGTTCCAGGACAGCCAGGGCTACACAGAGAAACCCTGTCTCGAAAAACCAAAAAAAAAAAAAAAAAAAAAAAGGTAAGGGAAAAAGATCAGTGATGTATAAAGGAAGACCTAGCAGAATCAGACTTGTCACCATAGACTCTAAAAGCCAGAAAATCTTGGACACATGTCATGCAGACCCAGTGAGAATAAAAATGGCAGCCCCGGCTACTATACCCAGCAAAACTCTCAATCACCACAGATGTAGAAACCAAGATATTCCATTACAAAACCAAATTTAAGCAATATCTTTCTACTAATCCAGCCCTATAGAGGATACTCAAAGGAAAACTCCAACACAAGGAGGGAAACTACACCCAAGAAAAACCAAGAAATTAATCATCTTATAACAAACCCCCAAAAGGAGAATAACACAAACATAATACCACCTCTAACAATAAAAATAACGTGATCCACTATATAAACAAACTCAAAGACAAAAACCACATAATCATCTCGTTAGATGTGGAAAAAGCATTTGACAAAATCCAACACCCATTCATGATAAAAGTCTTGGAAAGATCAGGAATTCAAGGCCCATACCTAACCAGTAGCCAAATTCAAAGTAAATGGTGAGAAGCTAGAAGCAAACCCACTAAAATCAGGGACTAGACAAGGCTGTCCACTCTCTCCCTACCTATTCAACATTGTACTTGAAGTCCTAGCCAGAGCAATTCGACAACAAAAGGAGATCAAGGGGATACAAATTGGAAAGGAAGAAGTCAAAATATCACTTTTTGCAGATGATATGATAGTGTATATAAGTGACCCTAAAAATTCCACCAGAGAACTACTAAGCCTGATAAACAGCTTCAATGAAGTAGCTGGATATAAAATTAACTCAAACAAGTCAATGGCCTTCCTGTACACAAAGGATAAACAGGCTGAGGAAGAAATTAGGGAAACAACACCCTTCTCAATAGTCACAAACAATATAAAATACCTTGGCATGACTCTAAGGAAGTAAAAGATCTGTATGATAAGAACTTCAAGTCTCTGAAGAAAGAAATTAAAGAAGATCTCAGAAGATGGAAAGATCTTCCATGCTCATGGATTGGCAGAACCAATATAGTCAAAATGGCTATCTTGCCAAAAGCAATCTACAGATTCAATACAATCCCCATCAAAATTCCAACTCAATTCTTCAACGAATTAGAAAGAGCAATCTTCAAATTCATCTGGAATAACAAAAAAATCTAGGATATCAAAAACTCCTTTCAAGGATAAAAGAACCTCTGGTGGAATCACTGTGCCTGACCTAAAGCTGTACTACAGAGCAATTGTGATAAAAACTGCATGGTACTGGAATAGCAAAAGACAAGTAGACCAATGGAATCGAATTGAAGACCCAGAAATGAACCCACACACCTATGGTCACTTGATCTTTGACAAGGGAGCAAAAACTATCCAGTGGAAAAAAGGCAGCATCTTCAACAAATGATGCTGGCACAACTGGGGGTTATCATGTAGAAGAATGCAAATTGATCCATTCCTATCTCCTTGTACTAAGGTCAAATCTAAGTGGATTAAGGAACTCCACATAAAACCAGAGACACTGAATCCTATTGAGGAGAAAGTAGGGAAAACTCTCAAAGATATGGGTACAGGGGAAAAATTCCTGAATAGAACAGCAATGGCTTGTGCTGTAAGATTGAGAATCGACAAATGGGACCTCATAAAATTGCAAAGCTTCTGCAAGGCAAAAGACATCGTCAATAAAACAAAAAGGCCACCAGCAGATTGGGAAATGATCTTTACCTATCCTAAATCAGATAGGGGACTAATATCCAATATATATAAAGAACTCAAGAAGGTGGACTCCAGAAAATCAAATAACCCCATTAAAAAATGGGGCTCATAGCTAAGCAAAGAATTCTCACCTGAGGAATACCGAATGGCTGAGAAGCACCTGAAAAAATGTTCAATATCCTTAATCATCAGGGAAATACAAATCAAAACAATCCTGAGATTCCACCTCACACTAGTCAGAATGGCTAAGATCAAAAATTCAGGTGACAGCAGATGCTGGCGAGGATGTCGAGAAAGAGGAACACTCCTCCATTGTTGGTGGGATTGCAAGCTTGTACAACCACTCTGGAAATCAGTCTGGCGGTTCCTCAGAAAATTGGACATAGTACTACTGGAGGATCCGGCAATGCCATTCCTGGGCATATATCCAGAAGATGTCCCAACCGGTAAGAAGGACACTTGCTCCACTATGTTCATAGCAGCCTTATTTATAATAGCCAGAAGCTGGAAAGAACCCAGATGCCCCTCAACAGAGGAATGGATACAGAAAATGTGGTACATTTACACAATGGAGTACTACTCAGCAATTAAAAAGAATGAATTTATTAAATTCCTAGGCAAATGGATGGACCTGGAGGGCATCATCCTGAGTGAGGTAACCCAATCACAAAAGAACTCACACAATATGTACTCACTGATAAGTGGATATTAGCCCAGAAATTTAGAATACCCAAGATATAAGATACAATTTGCTAAACGCATGAAACTCAAGAAGAAAGAAGACCAAAGTGTGGACACTTTGCCCCTTCTTACAATTGGGAACAAAACACCCATGGAAGGAGTTACTTTGACAAAGTTTGTAGCTGAAATAGATGGACCATCTAGAAACTGCCATATCCTGGGATCCATCCCATAATCAGCTTCCAAATGCTGACACCATTGCATACACTAGCAAGATTTTGCTAAAAGGACCCAGATATGGCTGTCTCTTGTGAGACTATGCCAGGGCCTGGCAAACACAGTAGTGGATGCTCACAGTCAGCTATTGGAAGGATCACAGGGTCCCCAATAGAGGAGCTAGGGAAAGTACTCAAGGAGGTGAAGGGATCTGCAATCCTACAGGTGGAACAACAATATGAACTAAACACTACCTGCCCCCCACCCCCTTGTGTCTCTAGCTGCATATAAATCAGAAGATGGCCTAGTCGGCCATCAGTGGAAAGAGAGGCCCATTGGTCATGCAAACTTTATATGCCTCAGTACAGGGGAACGCCAGGGCCAAGAAGTGGGAGTGGGTGGGTAGGGGAGTGGGTGGGGGAGTGGTGGGGGACTTTTGGGATAGCATTGGAAATGTAATTTAAATAAATACCCAATTAAAAAAATATGGAAAAACAAAATAACAGGGACCAACAGTCATTGGTCTTTAATATCTCTCAACATCAATGGACTCAATTTACCAATAAAAATACATAAGTTAACAATTTGTATAAGTAAACAGTACCCAGCAGTTTACTGGAAACACCCCTCAGTAATAAAGACAGACACAACCTCAGCGTAAAAGGCTGGAAATTATTTTTCCAAGCAAATTGTCCCAAGAAATAAGCTGAAGTAGTCTTTCTAATATCCAATAAAACTGACTTTCAAAACCAAACGTTA
This sequence comes from Mus caroli, assembly GCF_978045245.1. Lineage (NCBI taxonomy): Eukaryota > Metazoa > Chordata > Mammalia > Rodentia > Muridae > Mus > Mus caroli. The sequence continues at coordinate 132,986,757 of NW_028227262.1, read as the reverse complement.
TCAAAAGAGATGGGAAGGGACACATTCTCATCACAGGAAAAACTCCACCAAGATATACTCTAAATCCTGAACCAATGCCCCAAATACAAGGGCTCCCACGTTTGTAAAAGAAACGTTATCAAAGCTCAAAGCACACATTGAGCATCACATAATAATATTAGGAAACCTCAACCTTTCACACTCACCAATGAACAAGACATAGAACCAAAAACTAAACAGAGTCACAGTGAAATTAACAGAAGTTGTGAAACAAATGGATTTAACAGCTATCTACTGACCATTTCACCCTAAAACAAAAGAGCACATAATGGTATCTTCTCCAAAACTAACCATATAATCAAACAAAAAAAAAGTCTTAACAGATTCAAGAAGATTGACGTAATCCAATGCATCTATTAGATCACCACAGAGTAAGGCCAGTCCTTAGTAACAACAAAACCAAAAGAAAGCCCACATACTCACGGAAATTGAACAACTTTCTACTCAATGATAACTTAGGCAAGGAAGAAAGAAATAAATAAATTAAAGACTTTCTAGAATTTAAGGAAAATGAAGACACAGTGTACCCAAACTTATGGGACACAATGAAAGCAGTGCTAAGGGGGAAAAAAAAGCACTAAGCACTAAGTGCCTTCATAAAGAAATTGGAGAGATCATACACTAGCAATGTAACAGTACGCCTGAAAATTCTAGAACAAAATGAAGCAAACATACCCCAGAGGAGTAGATGGCAGGAAATAAACTAAAGGCTGAAACCAATCAATTAGAAACAAAGAGAACAATACAAAGAATCAACAAAACTAAGAGCTAGTTCTTTGGGTCACCAATAAGATAGATAAACCCTTAGCCAAACTAACTAAAGAGCCCAGAGACAGTATCCAAATTAACAAAACCATAAATGAAAAGGGAGACATAAAAATAGAAGCTGAGGAAATTCAAAAAAAATCATCAGTCAATACTCAACACAAGTGGAAAATCTAGATAAAATGTATGATTTTTCTAGACAGACATCACATACCAAAGTGAAACCAGGATCAAATAAACTATCTAAACAGTCACATAACTCCTAACAAAATAGAAGGAGTCATTGAAAGTCTCCTAACCAAAAAACACCCAAGGTCAGATGATTTTAGGGCAGAATTCTATCAGACCTTCAAAGAACGCCCAATACCAATACTGCTCAAACTATTCCACAAAATAGAAACACTACCTAATTCATTCTATGAAGCCACAACTACACTGATACCTAAACCTACAAAGACCCAACAAAGAAAAAGTACTTCAGACCAGTTTTGCTTATGAATATAGATGCAAAAATACTCAATAAAACTCTTGAAATACAAATCCAAGAACACATCAAAATAATCATTCGTCACAGACAAGTAGGCTTCATCCCAGAAATGGTTCAATATATGGAAATCCATCAACATAATGCACTATATAAACCAACTCAAAGGAAAAAAAACACATGATCATTTCATTAGATGCTGTGCTGAAAAAGCACTTGACAAAATTAAACATCCCTTAATGTTAAAAATATTTGAAAGATTAGAAATTCAAGGCTCATACCTAAACATACTTAAAGCAATATATAGCAAACTAACAGCCAACATCAAATTAAATGGAGAGAAACTTGAAACAATCCCACAAAAATCAGAGACTAGACAAGGCTTCCCACTCTCTCCCTATCTATTCAATATAGTACTTGAAGTTCTAGCTTGAGCAATTAGACAACAAAATAAGATCAAAGAGATGCAAATTGGAAAAGAAGAAGTCAAGGTATCACTATTTGCAGATAATTTGATAGTATAGATAAGCCACTCCAAAAATTCTACCAGAGAGCTCTTACAACTGATAAAGAACTTCACTAAAGTAGCTGGATATAAACTTAATTCAAACAAATGAGGTGCCTTTCTCTACACAAAAGATAAATGGGCTGAGAAATTAAATTAAATTAAATTAAATTAAATTAAATTAAATTAAATTAAAAAGAAACAACACCCTTCACAATAGTGACAAATAACACAAAATATCTGTTGTAACATTAACTAAGCAAGTGAAAAATCTATATGACAAGAACTTCAAATCTCTTAAGAAAGAAAACAACGACCTCAGAAGACAGAAAGATCTCCCATGTACATGGATCTGTAGGATTAACATAGTAAAAATGGCCATCAGACCAAAAGTAATCTACAGATTCAATGAAATCCCCATTAAATTCCAACTTAATTTTTCACAAAGATAGAACAATTCTTAACTTCATATGGAATAACAACAACAACAACAACAAAAAAGGATGATGAAAACAATTCTATACAATAAAAGAACCTCTGTAGGAATCACCATCCCTGACCTCAAGCTGTACTACAGAGCAATAGTGATAAAAACCATATGGTATTGGCACAGAAACAGACTGATAGATTAATGGAATAGAATTGAGGACCCAGGAATAAACTCACTCCTCTATGGTCACTTGAATTTTTGCAAATAATCCAAAACCATATAGTGATAATAAAGAAAGTATTTTCAACATATGGTGCTATGCCTAACTGGCAGTCTGCACGTAGAAGAATGCAAATTGATCTAAGTCTACATGAATCAAAAACACCTCCACATAAAACCATATATGCTGAAACTAATAGAATAGAAAGTGGGAAATAACCTTGAACATGTTGGCACAGGAAAAAATTTCTTGAACAGAAAACCAGTGGCTCAGGCTCTAAGATCAACAATTGACAAATGGGACTTCATGAAACTGAAAAGCTTCTGTGAGGCAAAGGACATTTGTCAGTAGAACTAAAAGGCAACCTCCAGATTGGAAAAAGATTTTTACAATCCGTACATTCAATAGATGGGAAACCCCCACCACAGGAGAGGTGTCTGCTCTGCCTGGGAAGGCTCTACCGGAGCACCTGGGGGAGCCATCTTGGGTCCTAGATCCCTCAGAGACTAGTCTGCGCAGGTAAGAGTGCAGAATACAGAAACTACACAGCTTCTAGGACAGGCCCTGTTTTGGGCCTTCATCTTCAGCCAGGAGACAGGACTGAATGCCAGATATCTGGGCACCTTCCCTGCAAGAGGAGAAGAGCTTGCCTGCAGAGAGTACTCTGACCACTGAAACTCAGGAGAGAGCTAGACTCCCAGGTCGGCTGACAGATGCTAACAGAATCACAGGAGGAATAAGCTCCAACCAGAGACAACTATAACCACTAACTCCAGAGATTACCAGATGGCGAAAGGCAAACATAACAATCTTACTAACAGAAACCAAGACCACTCACCATCATCAGAACCAAGTACTCCCACCTCAGCCAGTCTTGGATACCCCAACACACCCGAAAACAAAGACTCAGATTTAAAATCATATCTCATGAAGCTGGTAGAGGACATCAAGAAGGACTTAATAACTCACTTAAAGAAATACAGGAGAACACTTCTAAAGAGGTAGAAGTCCTTAAAGAAATACAGGAAAACACAACCTAACAGGTGATGGAATTGAACAAAACCATACAAGACCTAAAAAGGGAAGTAGAAACAATAAAGAAAACCCAAAGTGAGACAATGCTGGAGATAGAAACAATAAGAAAGAAATCTGGAACCATAGATGCAAGCATCAGCAACAGAATACAAGAGATGAAAGAGAGAATCTCAGGTGCAGAGGATTCCATAGAGAACATGGGCACAACAATCAAAGAAAATGCAAGATGCAAAAATATCCTAACTCAAAACATCCAGGAAATCCAGGACAAAATGAGAAGACCAAGCCTACGGATAATAGAATGAAGATTTTCAACTTAAAGGGCCAGCAAATATCTTCAACAAAATTATAGAAGAAAACTTCTCAAACATATAGAAAGAGATGCCCACGAACATACAAGAAGCCTAGAGAACTCCAAAGAGAGTGGACCAGAAAAGAAATTTCTCCAGACCCATAAGAATCAGAACAACAAATGCACTAAATAAATATAGAATATTAAAACCAGAAAGGGGAAAAGGTCAAGTAACATATAAAGGCAGGCCTATTAGAATTATACCAAACATTTCACCAGAGACTATGAAAGCCAGAAGATCCTGAACAGATGTTATGCAGACCCTAAGAGAACACAAATGCCAGCCCAGGCTACTATACCCAGCAAAACTCTCAATTACCATAAATGGAGAAACCAAAGTATTCCATGATAAAACCAAATTCACACAATATCTTTCCACGAATCCAGCCCTTCAAAGGATAATAAAAGGAAAACACTAACACAAGGACAGAAATTACACCCTAGAAAAAGCAAGACAGTAATCCTTCAACAAACCTAAACGAAGACAGCCACAAGAACAGAATCCAAACTTTAACAACAAAAATAACAGGAAGCAACAATTACTTTTCTTTAAATTCGCTTAACATCAGTGGACTCAATTACCCAATAAAAGCTAACAGACTGGCTACGCAAACAGGACCCAACATTTTGTTGCTTATAGGAAACCCACCTCAAGGAAAAGGACAGACACTACCTCAGAGTGAAAGGCTGGAAAACAATTTTCCAAGCAAATGTCCAAAGAAACAATCTGGAGTGGCCATTCTAATATTGAATAAAATTGACTTTCAACCCAAAGTTATCAAAAAAGACAAGGAGGGGCAATTCATACTCATCAACAGTAAAATCTACCAAGATGAACTCTCAATTCTGAATATTTATGCTCCAAATACAAGGGCATTCACATTCATTAAAGAAACTTTAGTAAAGCTCAAAGCACACATTGCACCTCACACAATAATAGTGGGAGACTTCAGCACACCACTCTCACCAATGGACAGATCCTGGAAACAGAAACTAAACAGAGACACATGGACACTAACAGAAGTTATGAAACAAATGAATTAACAGATATCTACAGAACATTTTATCCTAAAACAAAAGGATATACCTTCTTCTCAGCACTGCATGGTACCTCCTCCAAAATTGACCATATAATTGGTCACAAAACAGGCTTCAACAGATACAAAAATATTGAAATTATCCCATGCATCCTATCTGATCACCACGGGCTAAGGCTTATCTTCAATAAGAAAATAACTAATAGAAAACTAACATTCACGTGGAAAATGAACAATACTCTACTCAATGATTCCTTGGTCAAGGATGAAATAAAAAAAAATTAAAGACTTTTTAGAGTTTAATGAAAATGAAGCCACAACATACCCAAACTTATGGGACACAATGAAGGAAGTCCTAAGAGGAAAACTCAAGAGTCCTGAGTGCCTCCAAAAATAAACTAGAGAGAGCACACTCTAAAAGCTTGACAACACACCTAAAAGCTCTAGAACAAAAGGAAGCCACCCAAGAGGAGTAGATGACAGGAAATACTCAAATGCAGGGGGGAAATCAACCAAGTGGAAAAAGGAAGAACTATTTAAAGAATGAACCAAACCAGGACCTGGTTCTTTGTGAAAATCAACAAGATAGATAAAGAGTTAGCCAAAATAACTGGAGAGAAACTCGAAGCAATCCCACCAAAATCAGGGACTAGAAAAGGCTGCCCACTTTCTCCCTACCTATTCAATATAGTACTTGAAGTTCTAGCCAGAGGAATTGGACAACAAAAGGACATCAAAGGGATACAAATTGGAAAGGAAGAAGTAAAAATATCACTATTTGCAGATGATATGATAGTATATATAAGTGACCCCAAAAATTCCATCAGAGAACTCCTAAACCTGATAAACAGCTTCAGTGCAGTATCTGGATATAAAATTAACTCAAATAAATCAATGGCCTTTCTCTACATAAAGGATAAATGAACTGAGAAAGAAATTAGGTAAAGAACACCCTTCACAATAGTCACAAATAATATAAAATACCTTGGTGTGACTAACTAAGGAAGTGAAATATCTGTATGATAAGAGTTTCAAGTCTCTGAAAAAAGAAATTGAAGAAGACCACGGAAGATGGAAATATCTCCTATGCTCATGGATTGGCAGGATTAATAGTAAAAATGGCTATCCTGCCGAAAGCAATCTACAGATTCAATGCAATCCCCATCAAAATTCCTACTCAATTCTTCATTGAGATAGAAAGGGCAATTTGCAAATTCATCTGGAAAAATAAAAAACCTAGGATAGCAAAAACTATTCTCAACAATAAAAGAACCTCTGGTGGAATCACCATGCTGGACATTAAGCTGTACTACAGAGCAATTGTGATAAAAATTGCATGGTACTGGTACAGTGACAGACAGGTAGATCAATGGAACAGAATTGAAGCCCCAGAACTGAATCCACACACCTATAGTCACTTGATTTTTGACAAAGGAGATAAAATCATCCAGTGGGAAAAAGACAGCATTTTCAACAAATGGTGCTGGCACAACTGGCAGTTATCATGTAGAAGAATCCAAATTGATCCATTCTTATCTCCTTGTACAAAGCTCAAGTCTAAGTGGATCAAAGACCTCCACATAAGACCAGAGACACTGAAATTAATAGAGGAGAAAGTAGGGGAAAGCCTCGAAGATATGGGCACAGGGAAAAAATTCCTAAACAGAACAGCAAGGGCTTGTGCTTAAGATCAAGAATTAACAAATGGGACTTCATAAAATTGCAAATCTTTTGTAAGGCAAAAGACACAGTCAATAGGACATAAAGGCCACCAATAGATTGGGAAAGGATTTTTATCAATCCTAAATCTGATAGGGGACTTATATCCAATATATAAAAAAGAGCTCAAGAAGCTGGACTCCAGAAATTCAAATAACCCCATTAAAAATGGGGTTCAGAGCTAAACTGAGAAATTCTCAACTAAGGAATACAGAATAGCTGAGAAGCACCTGAAAAGATGTTCAACATCCTTAATCATCAGGGAAATGCAAATCATAGCAACCTTGAGATTCTACCTCACACCAGTCAGAATGGCTAAGATCAAAAATTCAGGTGACAGCAGATGCTGGCAAGTATGTGGAGAAAGACGAACACTCCTCCACTGCTGGTGGGATTTCAAGCTTGTACAACCACTTTGGAAGTCAGTCTGGAGGTTCCTCAGAAAACTGGACATAATACTACCAGAAGATCCAGCAATACCTCTCCTTGGCATACACCCAGAAGAAGTTCCAACTGGTAATAAGAACACATGCTCCACTATGTTCATAGCAGCCTTATTTATAATAGCCAGAAGCTGGAAAGAATCCAGAGGTCCCTCAACAGAAGAATGGATACAGAAAATGTGGTACATTTACACAATGGAGTACTACTCAGCTATTAAAAACAATGGATTTATGAAATTCTTGGACAAATGGATTTATCTGGAGGATATTACCTTAGTGAGGTAACCCAATCCCAAAAGAAGTCATTAGATATGCACTCACTGATAAGTGGATATTAGCCCAGAAACAGAACACTCAAGATACAATTTGCAAAGCACAAGAAAATCAAGAAGAGGGAAGGCCAATGGGTGGATACTTCATTCCTCCTTAGAATAGGGAACAAAATACCCATGAAAGGAGTTACAGAGACAAAATTTGGAGCTAAGACAAAAGGATGGACTTATCCCCTCCCCAGGATCCATCCCATAATCAGCCATCAAACGCAGACAATATTGCTTATGCCAGAAAGACTTTGCTGAAGGTACCCTGTTATAGCTGTCTTGTATGAGGCTATGCCAGTGCCTGGCAAATACAGAAGTGGATGCTCAAAGTCATCTATAAGATGGAACACTGGGCCCCCCATGGAGAAACTAGAGAAAGCACCCAAGGAACTGAGAGGTCTACAATCCTATAGGTGGAACAACAATATGAACTAACCAGTACCCCAAGAGCTCATATCTCTAGCTGCATATGTAGCAGAAGATGGCCTAGTCGCCCAGCACTGGGAGGAAAGGCCCCTTGATATTGCAAACTTTATATGCCCCAGTACAGGGGAATGCCAGGGCCAAAAAGCAGGAGTGGGTGGGTAGGGGAGCAGGGTGTGGTGGTGGAGGGTATAGGGAATTTTTGGGATAACATTTTAAAATTTATATAAAGAAAATATCTAATAAATATAAATAAATAAGAAAAAATAGATGGGAAATATTTAAAACATACAAAGAACTCAAGAAGTTAGAGTCCAGAAAACCAAATATCCCAATTTAAAAATGGTGTATAGAGCTAAACAAAGTATTCTCAACTGAAGAATCTTGAATGGCTGAGAAGCACCTAAAGAAATTTTCAATATCTTTAGTCATCAGAGAAATGCAAGTCAAAGAGACCCTGAGATTCCACCTCACACCAGTCAGAATGGCTAAGAACAAAAACTGAGGTGACAGCAGAAGCCTGCAAGGATGTGGAGAAAGAAGAACACTCCTCCATTGCTGGGGGGATTGCAAGCTGGTACAACCATTCTAGAAATCAGTATGGCAGTTTTTCAGAAAATTCAAAGTAGTTCTACCTGATAACCCAGCTATACCACTCCTGGATATGTACCCAAAAGATAATCCACAATATCAGAAAGACAAGTGTTCCCCTATGTTCACACCAGCTTTATTGATAATAGACAGCAGCTGAAAACAACCTAGATGTTCTTCAATCGAAGAATGGATATAGAAAAAGTGATGCATTTACACCATGGAATACTACTAAGTTATTAAAAATGAGGACTTCAAGAATTTTGCAGGCAAATTGATGGAACCTGAAAATATTCTGATTGAAGTAAATTAGACCCAAAAGTATAAAAATGGTATGTGTTCACTGATAAGTGGATGTTAGACCAAAAACTCAGAGTACCCACAATAGAACTCACAGACCACATGAAGCCTAACATTAAGGAAGGCCAAAGTGTGAATGCTTCAATCCCACTAAGAAAGGGGAACAAAATAATCAAGGGATGCAGCCAGAGGGAAGGACCTAGATGGGAGAGGGGAGGGGGAAGGAAAAGGGGGGCAGGATCAGGTATGGGAAGAGACAAAATAGAAGTCCAGAGGGCCAGGAATATGAATAGAAATACGTAGCAGTGTGGGGTAAGGAACTTGGGGACTACTAGAAAGTCCTAGACTCCAGGGTAGCAAGAGGCTCCCAGGACCCAATGGAGATGATATTAGTCAAACACCCGACACAGGGCAGAAAGAACCTGTAGAGACCACCTATAGTAGATAGGCATGGCCCACAGTAGAGGGATGACGTCACCACCCATCTCAAAAATCTTTAACCCATAATTGTTCCTGTCTAAAGAAATGCAGAGACAAAAATGGAGCAGACTGAAGGAAAGCCCATCTAGAAACTGCCCTACCATGGGACCCATCTCATCTGCAGACACCATAGGCCATCACTGAGAGACTCTGTCAGCACCTGACTAAGACAGATATAGATATTCACAACCAACCATTAGACTGACCCTGGGGGCCAAAATGGAAGAGTTAGGGGAAGAACTGAAGGAGCTGAAGAGAATTGCAACCTCATAGGAAGATCCACAGTATCAACTAACCTTACCTCTCAGTGCTCCCAGGGACTAAACCACCAACCAAAGAGTATACATGGGGTGGTCCATGACTCCTGCTACATTTGTAGCAGAGGATTGTCATATCTGGCATCAGGGTGAGGGGAGACGCTTGATTCTGTGGAGGCTTGATGCCCCAGAGAAGGGGGATGCTAGAGGAATGAGGCAGGAATGGGTAGATGGGTGGGAGATCACCCTCTTAGAGGCAAAGGGAAGGGGGAGGGGATATAAGGTTCATGAAGAGGAGACTGGGAAGAGGGACAAAATTTGAAATATAAACAAAATAATTAATAAAAACTTTAAAATGAAATGTAATTTTATATAATTCAAATATATCTAATATATAAGTATAAATATATAAGCATAAATATATAATACATTATATATCATATATTATATATATTTGAAAAGAAAGTAAGAAAAAGATCTATTACATGATGTTTGGAAAATGGAGAAGCCCACAATAAGTGAAAGACAGAAGTCAGTTCCAAAGGCCACAGATGGATTATGCCACTTATATCAAATGCCCTGCAGAGGCAGAGAGGAAGAGGATGATTCTGACAGGGGAAAGATTAGAATGCCTAGTGGGAATCCTTTTTATCTTTGCAGAAAATGTTCTAAACTCAGAAGGTGGTGATGGCTGTACAGCGAAGAATATAGTAGTATCAAAGCTGTATTCTGCTACATGTTGACCAAGTTAAATTTAGAAAATAAACTTTTTGTTACTCATTAAAAACTTTAAATCTACTTTTGCACTTCCACTGATAATTTTAAGCACATAGGTTCACTATAGTAATTATTTGAATCTTCACCCTATATTCAATTCAAAAATTATATGTTCAAAATAAAATAAAAGTGTTTGGATATATTTTACCACTTTAGATTTAAAGTTCGGTGTCTCTTCATACCCAGAAAACCCTAAAACAATAATTACATAATTTGGGTTTTCTAAACATACAAGGGTGCCCTAGTTAGGGTTACTATTGATGTGATGAAACACCATGATCAAATGAACTTATGAAGGAAAGCATTTATTTGGTTTACTCTTCGGCATCATTGTTCCTCACTTAAGTAAGAAAGGAACTTAAACAATACAGGACCTGAAAGCCAGAGCGAATGCAGACATTATAGAGGGGTGCTGGTTCCTGGCTTGCTCATCATGGCTTGCTCAGCCTACTTACTTGTAGAAGGAAGGACAAAGAAGACAGGAGTAATACCACTCACAGGAGGCTGGGCACTTTATTTCACATTATTCACTAATATAAAAAATGCCCTACAGCTGGACTTTATGGCAGTATTTTCTCAAGTGAGATTCCTTCCCTTAGATAATTCTAGTTTGGGTCCAGTTTTCAGACAAAATCTCTTTATTTAGCCGTCACTGCCCTCAATTGTGCTGTGATAGTCCTGTCTCCTTTTTGCTACAATTACAGCAGGCATCACTACAGCAAGCTCAAATCTTCTTTGTCTCACCATGGTTTTGTTTCCAAGGGCATGTTTTTAAAAATGATATTGCGGTTTATATATTATAACATTTTTAAAGATGGAATGCTTTTTTTTTTTTTTGCTACTAATTGAGTCAATGATTTTCTGTTGCCTACGTGTCTATTTTGATCCATCCACACTGTTCCAGAAAGAAAGTTTTGTAGCATGAGCACTGAAACCAAACTCCCTGTGTTTGAATACAAGCCCCGCTCCTGTCAGCCATGTAACTTTACCTAATGCCCATCCTCCATTTCATCATCTATAAATTTAGGATAATAAGATTATGTTTCTTACTGGGAGACTGAAAAGGACCTATGTATCATGGTCGTTTGTTTTTAAATTTAGAATATTTTTCAGTAATAATTTTATGATCCATCTGTATTTAGAAATTAAATTTTATAGCATATTTTTACAAATGTTATTCCTAAGCTCTTGGAATAATTTCAGGGCATTCTTGTATCTTTAGAGTTTCTAAAGTTATTATCTTTGGGCTTGTGTTAAATGCTTTTCTAATTTTAAACTTAGTAGCACACATTACATTATGCTCAACATTATTCTACATCACCCTTACAGATCATGTTTCTATTTATCCAAGAAGCTATGCTGGTTTCCTCTTACCATGAAAACAAAATACTGAAGGTTAACATCTTACGGAGACACCATTTTATAAATAGTATAATATACAAATCATACAATGTAGATTATTTAACTATGTATTATCAAGGTTCTCAACCTGTGGTCTATGACCACTTTGGAAGTCACATATCAGATATCCTGACTATCTGATATTTACATTATGAATCATAACAGTGGCAAAATTACTAGAAAATAGCAACTAAATTGTGTTATGATTGGAGTTCACCACAACATGAGGAACTAACTTATTAATGGGTCACAGTATTAGGAAGGTTGAGAATCACTGTGCTATATAATTTATTTCAGTGGTACATACACATATATGTGATATAGTGATCTCAAACATCTAAAGTATGTCTATCAGTCTGAGTTCTTTGTGGAAGTCTAGAGTAGCCATTGCTTTTTTCTTTCCTAGCTTCAAGAATATATCCTAGCTCTGCAGAAGACATAGCAGAAGGATTCTATGTGTCAGTAAGAATTGAAGACTCCAAGGAAACGAGGCTTTACAGATACAACAGGACTGGAACATATGAGTTCAAGGAGACTGTGACAGTGTGCAGGGACTGCACAAATCCAGGGAAGATGACGTAGTCACAAGACTCCATCTCTAACCCACAAGGTATCACTAACTGTTAACCACTCCCAGAGGAAAATGGGTTTTCTCCAATGGATTCTCACTAGGCACACAAGCCCAATTAAAACAGATCATGCAGAAATACATGACCAACACAAAAGGAATTAGGTGATATATTTTTTTTTTTGAGATTTTGTTTTTGTCTCATGATGCTTCATTTGGATATTTTTTTACTCTGCTTCTTTGCCTCTTTTGTTTGTATATTTTCATTTTCAAATCTGTACTTTTATTGCTCTCTCTTCCTCTTCCTTTCACTCCCTCTCTCTCCCCCCTCTCTCTGTGTATGTTCTGTGTGTGTGTGTGTGTGTGTGTGTGTGTGTGTGTGTGTGCGCGCGCGCGCGTGCACACGTGCACATGAGTATGTGGCTTTCATGCTTTTTCTTTGTTTGGTTTTGTCATTGCCTGTCCAGGTAAGATGGATCTGAGAGGAGATGAGGAAGATATATCATGATCAGAATATAATATATAAAACATATTTTCAGTTAAAATGTTTATCAATTTTTTTCTCTCAACTGTAGCCTTTCTGTCATTTCAAAGCCAACTCTAACAATTCTCCTGTCTGACCTCTCCCTCACTTCTTAAATCTTCCTTTAATCCTGAGCCCAGTGGCCACCCTCCTATAAGTTTCACTCTGCTCAGGAGCCTATGACTGCTGCAAGTCCAGTTGGGTGCTGAGGTCAAGTCTCCAGTCATTTTCACTAGCCAGGTATTTTGTCATATTGGCAAACTTCAGGATTAAGATGGAACATCTTCTTTGGTACACTCACCAGATTACCTATACAGTAGCTCACCCGTCCCTGTGGTTTTATTTTCCAAAGTTTCAGTCATTTGTCTTCAAAGGTATTCAGTGGCACATTCACAAGTTTATTACTCATATCGCTTAAATTTGTGCTGTGCTGTGTGGCTGGATGAAATATCCAGTTGAATCTCCATTTCCCAGAACATGCAGTAGCCCTCTACCCACAAAAGTTGTCAATGTATATTGCTACCTATCCATTCAGCACTTACTAGACATCTCGATGAGCTGATTGACGGTCACCGTACCACAGTGCTTGTTTCCAAGTGACCCTAGTTTTGCTTAAAAATTTCCCCAAAGACTAAGAGAATCCAGTCATGCCAAAGGGAAGCTGTAAAGTGCTTCCTTTTAAGTAAAACTATGCATGCGCTCAGCTATGTAAGGAAATAAAAACATTTGATCAGGCTAATTGATCCACTGCACAGCGGCATTTTGAGAGACACAGCATTCATATGAATTTAGTGTCATATAGTATCATAATATTTGTACTCTATTATTAGATGTTAATTTTGTATTACAAGACAAACTTTTATAAATCAAAATTTTAAGAGCTCGTGCTATCCTCATGAATTAAGGAATGTGGCACAGCAGAGGGAACTTTAGCTACTCAGGACATTCCACACTTTGAGATAGATATTGCAGGAAATTTAATAGTAAAAATACATTTCCTTATAGATGATAAAATTTATTCTTACAGGAGTTGTTTGTTGGCTTTCTTGTGTATTTCTACTACATATTTGGAGAGAAAGCATATTAATTTAAAAGTTCTGTTTTCAAAGTCTTCCTGTTTAATCAGTTCAATTTTTTTCTTTCTGCCTTGAGAATACTTGCCTTTTGCCTATTGATAGTGATATCAAAGCATACCAAAAACGGTGGTGCTTATGAGATTAAGGACTGTGAACGTCTGACAAACATCACTACTGGCTCAGCAAAAGCCGCATGCTGTTTTAGCTAGCTTGTCTTTAACCTTCTGGATTTCAGCAGAGGGCTGATACTGACACCATGCCTGTAAGTTCTAAACTAAATGAGTTTGATGGTGTCAGCTTAACTGGAGCCAAAATAAACCTACAGTATATGTTTATAGAGTCTGCTTTATACATGTCTGGAGCAGAGGAGCTATTGAAGCTGTTTTACTCCTCTCCCTGGGAGATGGCCGTCCTTCAATGTCAAGATTAAGGTCAATGACAGGTCATCATGGACACAGGAGTTCCTGGAAAACAGAATGCACTTTCTAAAGCATGCCGATTCTTCACATTAGGGAGGAAAAACAAAAGGGTATTTTAAAGAAAGGTGCACTTATATATGCAAATAGAAAGTAAGATTCTTCAAAGTATACATTTAAAAAATTAAGCTGCAAGTGCAAACTATTGTATTTGTGGGTAATATTTACTTGAATTTGTATGGCAGGGTAGCAGAAATAAGAAAGTCAGTTCTGCACCAATGAAAAAATAAAACAAAATTAGGGAGTTCCAACTTTTCCCAGCTTATAATGTGTTTTATTAACAGGTACCAGGAGTCCTAGACCCACTGTGAAAAGTTTCATCGTTCAAACATACAGCACAGTCATGAGTCTCTTGGTAAACAAAAATAAATTCACTTTTATAGAGCCTGGTTATTATTTCAAGTGTAAATTCGATCTCTCTTTCTGCCACACCTTCTTTTTAAAGCAAAAGTATTTGCTCACTTTTGCTCTAGTTTAAGTGTACATGTTATAATGGAAAATTACTCTAAATGTACGTTGTATCCTCATGGCTGCATATTTATCTTAGTGTCCAGTTCTTGGTCAGTGTAAACAATAAGCATGTGGTCTGAGCTCCTTCCTGCTGCGGTGATCCTCGTATCTGGTGCCTTGTTGCTGTTGCTATAGTGACCTCTGCAGGCCTCTGAAACTGGAAACAATGGCAGACTTGGTCCTGCAGAGCTGCCAGCAGACAGAGAGTAATTGTGGTTGTCTGTGGTCCCAACAAACTTGCCCATCTATAGGGTTTATGATGAATGAGAGGGTATTGTTATTGTTGTTATTATTATTATTATTGCTAGCTTGAGGAAGAAATTTGCACAAATGTATTTTGAAGAACGATTTCAGAAGCAAGGACAGTCATTCCCAATTTCTAAACAACGTTCTTGCCCAACAAACTTGTGTAAATCAAAATTCCACCCTTAAAATGACTGCTTTAAACATCTCTCTTTTTATAACTTTAATATAGAGTAAGATCGTTAGTGAGTTAGCAGAGGTAATCATTTTAGTCAAGAAACGTTTCCTTTGAATGAATGTTTATTGCTTTCTCTCCTAAGCAGTGTGCTTTCATCGCTCATCTGTTCCTACTTAATAAACACTTTCACGTGTAAGTTGGAGAATCACTTGCAGACCTACTGATGCCCAAATGGCCTGTGAACTGTGATGTCAATCCTATAAGTAGTTTATCTAAGTAGTGTCTCAGTAGAATGCAGTCTAACCAAGAAGGAATTAGCACATGTAAAGCATCCGTGTGTTTTCATAGCTTAATTCTCCTTATTTCTCTGTGATATGTCATTTACAACATTTATTTCTTTCATACTAGAGATTTCCCATTACTATCTATCTCTCTATATATATATACATATATATGTATATATATAATATGTAACTCATTGTCTGGATTGCTTGGGTGGCAGAGCAGTGCTCTAAACTTTGTTTAGGTAAGAAACAAAAGCATGTTGAACCACAGGTCTGTGGGTGTCCATTTGTGGTTTAACACATGACAAAATGCAGAATACCTAAAAATTTAGGCCTGGAGATGTGTTTTTGTCTGGTTTATGCTCCTCTTCCTTTCTTCACACTTACTGGTTTGGACTATATCATCCATTTGTTATGGCTATACAAACTATTTTCCTAGGTGATATTCAAATCATCCCAGCTGGCCATTGAGGGGTGAAGTCTTTGTACAGGAAACTTTCACTACTGCCACCTTATGTCCACTTACAAAGATACAGTACTCCATAGCCTGTGTGCTGATGATCAAATATTCCAAGGCTTTTCTGTCAATTGTTTAAGAAAAAAATGCCTTTTTAAATATTTCTTTTCCTCAAAAATGATGACTAAGTGAAATACACAGTATGACAATGACCAAAAATAAGTATTGTTAATATATTTAAGTTAAGAATCTATGGACATAGGAACATTCTAATATTTATCTGATTCTGCAAGATCATTTGGAATCTTGTTGATATTGAGGTAAGATATTCATATTTCATGTCATCTTACACATATGTATATTGAACTGCTTTTTAATGAAAAAAAAGTCTAGAATCTGCTTAGAAAGATTCCAATAGCAGTGCTAGAGTACGACAGAAATGAAACATAATAAAATGTGTCTGAGATAGCATTGCCCTTGAAATCGAAGTTGCAACAGCACAAATGTTCGATTTCCTGTGCCCCTTCTAGGTTTGAAATATTGTGATTTAAACCTGGAAGGTCTCAGTAAATCAGAATACCTTCTCCTTAGTCATTCAGCTAAAGCTTAGTCAAACAATAAAACACTGTAAACCAAGGATCTTGAAAACTGTGTTTGTCCATGCCTTTATATTACAAAACTATGCATTATATACACAGTTAGCTGCCACAGTGCACATCCTATCTCTCCCTCTGTCTGTTTCTATCCATTGTTTAGTTTCGCAGAGACAACACTCTGTTCTTCACCATGCTGTTTCATATTTACACAATAATGTACATGTGCCTAAGCTTCCTCTTACTCTATCAGAAGTAAAGCTAGATATGTTTTCCATTACAGTTAATAACATTATATTTTAGTTTTCATCTAATACCAGAATTTTAATATTTTTAATATTAACTCTTTAATTTTATTCCTATTTATTATTATCTCTTCATCTCTGTCTATACTATGAATCATTCTTACCTATTTTTATAGTCAAATGATGTCCTTACACTTTATTTCTGAGGCTGACTGAAATACATTTTCTTATAACCTAGGGGAAGTATAAGTGGCTGCATTAATTACTCTTTAGTACTCAAAAGTACACGTAAGAAAAAAGTTGAGTTTAATTTGGTGCATGGTTTCAGAGGGGTCAGTCCTTGTAGAAAGAAAGCCTTGTTGGAGCAACACAGACCACATCATAGTGAACCAGGCTGCAGAGAAAAGGGAATGTCCATGTGCACTTTACTAATGTCCTCTTTTTCCCCTTTAGGCTCCCCCTGTATGAGATAGTGCTGTCCAAACTCATGGTGTTGTCTTCTTACCTCATTTAACCCTTCCTACTGGTAATGTCCTAACAGACACACATAAAGTAGCTCATCATTTCTCAGGGAATTCTAAACTCATGAAGCTAACAAAAAAGAATAACTATCAAGTTGTGAAACTCTGGAAGGTGATGTCCTCTTGATGATTTGTAAGTCCAGTGATAAAGTTGTGCTCCATTGAAAATATTTTAAAAGAGTAGTTCGTTCTGACTCATTTGTCATAGAAGAAAAGGCAGATAAGGAAGATTTCAGGAATTATCCAGTTTATTAAAAACTCTGAAATAAATACCATAAACTGTGTTTTCTATTTTCTATCCTTTTATATGATGTTTCCACTTTTATCAAATTGACCTAAATATGCTATGCAAGTATCTTTTATTCTCCTGATGTAATTGCTGTCTCAGGTAGAGGTTTATTTCTGAATAAGCTCACTTTTTCTAGTTCTTTCTGAACTCTAGCTAGCTGCTCCAGCCCAGCTGTTTTGGCACAAAATCCTTCCCAAACTGACTAATTCAAACTGGCTTCTCTCAGCTTCTCACTAGATTTCTCTGCCTCAGACTAACTCTGGCCATGTCTCCTATTCTTCTGGATCCTTCTTATTCTCTGGCTTTAATTGTCTTTGCTGCACAGACTGAACAGAACTTAACTCCACTGCACTGACTTTTCCACTGACTCCCAGCTGACTGATTCAACTCTACTGCACTGAAATCAACCGAATGAACTAACCTGACTCTCTCTCCCTGCACTTCCCCTGCATTTCTCCTGAGAGTTGGGCATATCCTCTCTGATTCATTCTGTCAAATCTTCCTCTGAGTCATCACTTTGTCTGCCCCTCAATTAGAAGTCGTTCTTTGGGGGAAAAAAGGTGTTTGGATAAAGGACTCAAGCTGGAAGGATTAAATGTTTTTACGAAGGGAGTGTCTGCATTCCAGCTGGATCACACAAACCTAGAAGGTCTTTGGATGTGATCAGAGCAATCATGTTGCTGGATTAAAATTTCTCTACAGTGTGTTTCATTGGAGCTTAATCATTAACAATATTCATTATTAACTCACCATAATTACAGAGGATTCTCTCTGTTATTCTTGTTTTATCTTAAAACAGTGGCTTTAAGTGCAGTTCTGAGCCAAACTACATGCTACTTTATAGCCTCTTTGTTAAATAAATCCTAAGTTATCAGGAAACATTTTACATGTTATTTTACAAACTCATTTACACTGTTAAGTACAGTTTTTATCTTAAACAGCTAGTCTTTCATTTATTATGGTGAACTTAATAGTCAACATATAAAAACTGTAGGAAACCAAAAATGTTATTCTGGTCTTAAGTGTTTTCATATCATTTCAGTTCCCTTTAAATATATTTCAGGATTATAAACAATTATATCTGTGGACTATAAAATCTAAGCAATTTTATTAAAATTCATAAATTTTTGTATAGGAGAATGCTATATGCAAATATTTTAATAAAGTAGATTTTATAGCAGTATTCTGTCTAAAAATCAGTAGAGCTTTTAGATCATACTTAGAATGATAATTATCATAGACATTCTTGTATAAATATCATTTGGAATAGGCACACATCTAGTTGTTTTAGGAAGGAATGGTGCTATTTTTGTAATCCTCCTATCCATAAAATTCATATTTCTACTAACAGTTTTTAACCATGACTGTAAATAGAAGTAAAGATTTGGTTTTAGTACCAGATAAGCTGAAGATACAGATACAATTGAAGACTGAGGTGGCTGAGCCTTCCTCCCTAACCCAGTCTGGGGGGGTCTAACTACATCTTTTGGAACAAAAGAGAGAGGAGAGAGAGAGAGAGAGAGAGAGAGAATATTAGAAACTCCAGCTGAAGAGATCCTTCAAAAGGAAAAGCTCCTCTTCCCAAGCTTGTTTCCAGCTCTGTCTATGAAAGTGTCACTAAGAAGCATGTATGAGAGATAAAATGACTCGCTAATATTCTTCTTTCTTCCTGAAACCACTGGGGGATTAGACAGTGATAAGAGTAACATACACAGTCACAAAATACCTATTGCCACTTAACTGTCAACATTGCTAAACTAAGATAGCCTTGTCATAAATAATTTCCTTAATTTCACATTGCACATTCTAACTAAGCTTTTTTTTTTTTTTTTTTTTTGCTTTTTTTTTTCTTAACAAGTATCACTGAATTAAATTTAGAGTTGAGCAATATTTTTAAAATACCTATTGCTATGAATTTCATTTTTAGGCAAAGTGGTTTTATATAGACCAATACCCCTTTGCACTGAATTCAAACTTAATCAAAGACATTTCCAGAAAGGAGGCAGAAAGATTCTAAGAGCCTGACGGGATGGAAGACTCAAAGGAATTAAGGCCTCCTAAAGACGACAGGACTGAAACACATATGAACTGGAAGAGCCTCTGTTAGCATGCACAGAATCTGCAGGGGTCTACACCTGATGGTGGTCCCAGCACTGAGAGGGGAAGTGAGCATGACCCTGACCCTAACCCAGAAGCTATAACCAACTTATAACTAATCACAAATGAAAAATTAGGTTTCCCCAATGGAGTCTCAGAGTCTCACTGGGATTACAACTACTCCTAAGAGAAGGCAAAACAAACAAACAAACAAACAAACAAACAAACAAACAAAAAAACAAACCAAAACAACAACAACAAAACCCACCTCTTTAGAGGAGTCTCTAGAGGGTCTTTGTCTCCTAGTGTTTTGTCTGAGCATTTCCAATCCTTTTGTATATATTATAACTTCTGTTGTTGTTGTTTTTTTCTTTTTTTATGGAATTCCTGTGTGTACTAAAGTGTCTCTGCACCTACATGTGTGTTTGTTGTGTTTTTTCTTTGGCTCTTTTTCTTCTATTTGTTTGTGTGTTTGTTTTTTCTTATTCCACTCTGGTTTTGGTTTTTCTTATTTTATTTTATTTCATCACTATAATTTAGATGTCATTTGGCTTTCTAAGGTGAGACAGAAGTGGCATGGACTGGATGGGAAAGGAGGTAGAAGGATCTCAGAGAATGTGGTGGAGGAAAAACCATAAGCAGAAGATATTAGACAAAAAAAAATTTCAATTAAAAATAGGAAAAAAAAGACTTGATGAAAATAAGTGTTCATCAAGATTGTATAGTGTTTTCGTAATAGACATTATGATTTATGATAACATGGGAAGTACAAAACAGACCTTTTTATTTCTGTAGCAAGTAACCTCCATTTTTATACATTTAAAAATTTAAAGTTACAAAAAATCTAGTTTTAAATAAGTGTAAAATGTGACCTTTCAAAATCCTGATTTTCTTTGTATCATGCTAGGTTACCCTATGAATGTCTGGAGTTTATGGAGTTTGGGGGAAATGACGTCCTCATCTTTAGACTTCCTTTGGAGTCCTGTGCAGCCCAGGGAGGTGCTCCTTCCAGGTAAGGAGTCTGTGCAATGACTCCTTCTTTAACTGACAAGCCCAAGACACTTCCCGCTCACTGTGTTCTGCTCAGCTGTGTTCACGAACCCTTAAAATAATGGCTTTAAGTAAAATGAAAGTGAAAAAGTAAAAATAATTCAGTTTTAAAACTAGCTTATATTTAATATGTATTCAATAACAATAAAAAGTGCCATACATGGTAGAGAGAATATTTCATACAATGGAAAATTTACTATTCACAAAAGAAATCTTGTTTCCAGGCCATTTTAATTCTCAATTTCAAACTAACCTCAGTAAAAATAAAAATAGAAAGTTTTTCATGTAGTTTGAAAAACTTTATAAGGAAACTAAATATTTTGGTCATTTGTTATTATCTCCCAATCAAACTATAAATGAATATTTGACATACAATCACCCTTTCCAATATAATGCCCACAGAAAAATAAAATGTTATAATGGTTACTTTAAGCAATATGAGCCATTCACAGGTGAATAGAATTTAGCTTGCAGAAAATCATCTCAAGAGTTTATAATGAAGCCAATGTGATACAACAATAGCATAATATTCTAAACTCATGTTTATGTGACCTGTAGAAACCTACTCTGTGATAACTGACTAATGTCTTATATGTCTTACCAATGAACTTTTTCAAAGGTAGTCACTTTTGTTTTATAATTGCATTTGTTCCGACTCAGTTGATGAATTCATTGCATTACAATTCCACTTACAGAGCAACGGAAGTACTTTTTACTACCCACTTCTGTGAGATTCAGCTAGACTCATCCCTAGCCAGTGTCTTCACCAACATAGCAATCACCAGCATCTAACATAATGAGTCACCCAGCTAAGGGACCAAGATTTCAAGTGTGCTATTGATTCTAAAAACAATGTACTCCTTTGTCCAATGAGAGATCAGAGCATCATCTTGTGGATTGAACCTTACCTGCAATTTTATCCTAGCACCACATGTAACCACTTAACTCCTTACCTTATTTTGACTGGGGTCAGAATAGCTTTACTAAGTGAAGTGATCAAATTTCTCTATGCTGTGATCTAAAATGTGAACGGGGAAAAAAAATAGATGGCTAAGTGGCACATATCCAAAGCATTTTAAAATGATGATAATTGTCCTTTGTCAACTGGGTAATTTTATAAGTGAAAGGTTTTGTAAAATAAAGCTGAGGACATCGTTGTGTAAAAACAGAAAATTTGACATCCTAAGCCTAGGACCTTAAAAGTCAGCACAGTTTCTAAATGGGTTTGTTATGTGTTGTGCAGCTGACTTGATACAATTCAGCTGAGTGTGATGGCAAGAGTTATCTAACCCTAGTGATGATGATGCCACTGATAAATTAAACAACACCAAAAAGGTGTTTTCATATTTGTGGTTTTGCCTTTTTCATGGTGCTTTTTTCTCCTGCCACTCTGCTCTTTCTAGTAAAATGTAGAATGGAAAGAAGAGCATCGATGAATCACTGTAGTCTGTCAGTACCCTCAACTAGTTGCCAAACCGGCGAAAGCCTATAAACTACTTCTTTCCCTTTTATGTTTCATTTAAGACATTGATGATCTACATATTCCTTTGATCTCCTTAAACTCCTAAATTAAATGACCATATTTAAGAACTAGACATTGGAATTGAAAAAAATGTTCACACACATCATGAACCTTATGTGCCGATTACAGAAGCAAATGATAGATAGGTAAATATGACTTTTTAGTTAATCAATTTGAATGATAGATTCAACTGGTGCAGTCTTCCCTGTTTGGCAAGCTAGAACTTGAACCTCTATACAGATGGTGATGATATGCAGGAGACACTTGAACACTTATCATAGATGTGACAACAGGTACTATATTTTAATAAATAATATTCCCTCAAAATATGTGGAATTTACAAAGGGAACTTGAAAAGTCACATGGTTTAAATTACACACTATTTATATGTTTGGTTTATGGGTTTTGGCCAAAAATCTAGAATATACTCAGATGTTTACCAATGAAATGCTAATCTATTTTTCAATTATAAAGAGAAGAGTCAACTTTATTTAATAAAAATAACATTAGCAGAGTGATCTCTAGAGGTAGGGGAAGAAAGAGATAGTAAAGTAATACTAGTTGGAGCTAAAACACAAAACTAACATATATATTTTTTATTTACATAGGGGGATAGAGTAAGTATAACTTTTTTTAAACTTCATATAAACCCTTGAATACAGCCTTCTATGTTCTAGTCTAAGCATTTTATACACATGTATCAACTTATTCTCACATGTATCATCATAAGTGTGTTAATATACCTCATGGGGCATAGACATAAGGAATAAGTGCCAGGCTTCCAAATATATTTCACATTAGTTCCTTAACCTGAAACTGCTACACCTGTCTGTGGGTAGGAAGTTTTTCACTTTTTTCTTCTGTCCCTCAGAGTAGCCCTTTAATTATTATTGATAAAAAACATTTTTATACCACCACATTTTTCGCATACATCTTTTTCTTAGAATTTCACCGAGATTTTCCCTTGAATTGCAAATCATTGTAGCATTAAAATCCTATAGATCGAAGTCATTTTAATGAAGCTCAGTCTCTACCTTCTAAAACGGACATCACATTTACAAAAATGTATGGAGAGAATCAGACTGGGGTAGAATACTGTAATTAGGTATCGAATGAGAACATCACAATTTGCAATGCATCCTACAGAGGAATAGCTGCCTACTATGATTTAACTAGGATTGGGCAAGTGTGCAGCCCTCGGTGCCATTTATGAATTAATCAGGTGCACAAGCACCTCTTAGGAGCCTTCACACCGAGTGAGGAAATCTCCTCAGGGACATCATATTAAAACAACCCTACAAAACTCATTAGTAGAAACTACATCTTCCTATTTTTAATTTAAATATATAATAGAAAAAGAAACAACCTCTTCCAATCTATCACTGGACCTGAATTAGGGTCATTGTGATGCAGAATTACTCAAGTTTTTTTGTTTAGTTTCTGAATAAATGCATATTTTATATCCTCACAATTCTAGACCTGAAAGAAATAAAGAAAAAGGCACTTCTATTATCATCAATAATATATAGAAAACATATATACCGCTACAAATTTGCAAATAAAGACATAAATACATCATTTGTTTATCCTCACAGACCATAAAATACAGTGTTTAAGATAACCTTTTTATTCAACTCAGATTATTTTCAATGATATATGGATTTTAACTATTATCTGCTTGGAAATTAAATCTAAAATTTAGCAAAGTTGTAAAAAGTAACTATTTTTAAAAACCCAGCCACTGGTAGAAATATTTTCTACAGAAATGCTTTTGAATATTTTCAGGCAGAGTGGGTAATATAAAATTTCCAATACTGACTTCAACCTGAGACAAGGTATACTTTAAGTGTTATTAGCACTCTACAGAGTGTGTTAAGTCTGACATTCATGATGTCTCCATTATCAAACAGATACTAGTGCATACTGATTTTCTTACAAAACTTAATAATGGTAATGATCTTTTCTTTAGGTACTGGGTTTCCATGCCAAAAACAGAAGTAGATATACACAGACACAGACACAGACAGCAGTAGACTACTGAGTTCCTTTAGTGAGAGAAGTTGAAATACATTTTCACCTCAGATTTCAAGCACAGGAATACCATCATAGCTACCTAATATCACTATATTTTAGTTTATAGTGAATATAATTAGTGTTATACTCAATTTATTGCCTAATTCATGATACTTATGGCCCATTGCATCATTCCACCCCAGTGATTTGCACACCAGAAAATTCTATTAAAATACACATGGTTGATGGTTTCCATGACACTCTATCTTATGTGAAAAGCATCATTCAGCCAAACTGTTATGATCACATAAAATAGCTGGTAGACATAATGCATCGGACCTCTACTTTACTCACAGTCATTCAGATTACATAATCTTACTAAAGGTTCAATTTTCAGATTGGTATCTTGTGTTTCTCAATTTCAGAATTTTTTTATTTTTTTAATTAGGTATTTTCTTCATTTACATTTCCAATGCTATCCCAAAAGTTCCCCAGATCCTTCCCCTACCACTCCCCTACCCACCCAGTCCCACTTCTTGGCCCTGGAGTTCCCCTGTACTAAGGCATATAAAGTTTGCAAGACCAAGGGGCCTCTCTTCCCAGTGATGGCCAACTAGGCCATCTTCTGCTACATATGCAGCTAGAGACATGAGCTCTGGGGGTACTGGGTAGTTCATATTGCTGTCCCACCTATAGGGTTGCAGACCCCTTTAGCTCCTTGGGTACTTTCTCTAGCTCCTCCATTGGGGGCCCTGTGTTCCATCCAATAGATGACTGTGAGCATCCACTTATGTGTTTGCCAGGCCCTGGCATAGCCTCACAAGAGACAGCTATATCAGGGTCCTTTCAGCAAGATCTTGCTGGTGTACGCAATGGTGTCATCGTTTGGAGGCTGATTATGGGATGGATCCCCCAGGTATGGCAGTCTCTAGATGGTCCATCCTTTTATCTCAGCTCCAAACTTTGTCTCTGTAACTCCTTCCATGGGTGTTTTGTTCCCAATTCTAAGAAGGGGCAAAGTGTTCACAACTTTGGTCTTCGTTCTTCTTGAGTTTCATGTGTTTTACAAATTGTATCTTGTAAATAGTGGGAGACTTCAGAAGTTTTTATAATTGAAAAAGGATCAAATCAAGTATTATCTTAATTTTAGCTATATAAGGAAAATATTAATGGACTTTTGAGGTTTGGACTTCAAATAAAAGATTTATGCAATACATCCAATTGCATGGCAATCAATACCTAAAGAAAAACAAACCCAGACACTACTGTGGATGCCAACAAGTGCTTGCTGACAGGAGCCTGATATAGCTGTCTCCTGAGAGGCTCTACCAGTGCCTACAAAATCAGAGGTGGATGCTCTCACCCAACCATTGGACTGAGCACAGGGTCCCCAATGGAGGAGCTAGAGAAAGGACTCAAGGAGTTGAAGGGGTTTGCAGCCCCTTAGGAGGAACAACAATGTGAACCAACTAGTACCCCCAGAGTCCCAGGGACTAAACCACCAACCAAAGAGTACACATGGAGAAACCTATGGCTCTAGCCACATATGTAGCAGAGGATGGCCTTATGGGACATCAATGGGAGGAGAGGCCCTTGGTTCTGAGAAGGCTCTATGCCCCAGTGTAGGGGAATGCCAGAGCAGGGAAGCAGGAGTGGGTGGGTGGTGAGCAGGGAGAGGAGGGGAATAGGATAAGGAATTTTCAGAGGAGAAAGGAGGAAAGGGGATAACATTTGAAATGTAAATAAAGAAAATATATAATAAAAAATAATAGCAAAAAAAAAAGAAAAAAATCAAAGATAGCATAATGCTGTTTGTCCTGTTTAAGAACAGAAAGTCAACTTATTTGCATTCAAAACTACTTTCCTAGTATTCTCATGTTTATTTCATGTATTTTTCTTCCAAGTCTGTCATACTAGACAATGCCTTGCTTACTTGTGCTTTTTAGAGACAGGGTTTCATATAACTCACACGCCCCCTAAACTGGCTAGGTATCTGAGATTGGCCTTGAACTCCTGATTCTTCTGCCTCCATCTCCCAAGTGCTAACATGCCAGACATATACCACCTCTTGGTCTATATGTTATAGGTCCTATTTTACCTTGACTCTAGCCATTTTGAGAAGACTGTCTTGGTGTAACTAGAGTACAAATTAAACGTGTATATCTTAAGTAGTAAAGATATGTATAGGAAGTAGAGGCAGCCCCATGAGTGTGAAGTCCTGGGTGTTGTACTGTTGACATTGGCACAACCATCTGGAGGACTTCAAGACATTAGAACCACCACAAGAAGTTGTTGGTAAAGATCCTTTCCTAGGCTACAGAGGCATGGCAAACTTTCCTCTGGAGTCCTAGTATGAGCGTTTATAAATGATTGATCACAGTGTTCAAATACTAGCACCATTACAAGCTTCCTCCTCCCTAATGTTTACAGCTGGATACTGCTCACCTGCAGAGACCAGCTCCTACTGAGACAAGACAACTCCTCCCTGCTGGGTGAAGCCTAATAAACACACTGAGGTCTCAGGTTTCCAGAGATAGCAAATTTCTACCCAATCACAGCTTTCCTGGATGTGTGCCTTTGTATCTGTCCTTCATTCCCTTAGCACTCCTACTCAGGGATCCAGGACCCAAGCCAATCAGGACATGACAGGTTTTTAACAAGTTAAGAAAACTGGGCTTGGATCACAGGACCCCCAATGGAAGAGTTAGAGAAAGTACCCAAGGAGCTAAAAGGATCTACAACCCTATAGGTGGAACAACAATATGAACTAACCAGTCCCCCCGGAGCTCATGTCCCTAGCTGCATATGTATCAGAAGATGGCCTAGTCGGCCATCAGTGGAAAGAGAGGCCCATTGGTCGTGCAAACTTTATATGCCTCAGTACAGGGGAATGACAGAGCTAAGAAGTGGGAGTGGGTGGGTGGGAAGTGGGTGGGGAAGCGTGTGGGGGACTTTTGGGATAGCATTGGAAATGTAAATTAAGTAAATACCTAATTTTTAAAATCAAAAGAAAAAGAAAACTGGGCTTAATAGATTTAAGTCTAATTCAAACCCTGGGTACTTTTTGTTACCTATACAAATTTTTGTCAACTTTCAAGGACACTTGAAGAACAAGAGTTTTGAGGGGCTCATACATGTTTATATGCAGGTATTATATGTGGCATGTTCTGTGGATGTAGCTATAATATGAAGTGCCTATTTATTTATTCCTTTCCCACTTGTTGGTGCATTCTTGTGAAATTTCACTCTAAATATATTTCTAACAATTTTGGTTTGTTTGTTGGTTTGATTGTTGTTTGGTCTCTTGCTTGGTAGGTTAAAGGATAAGTTTGTTGTTGATGATGATTTTTTATTTTGTTTTGTTTCATTTTTACTCGTTCATTTGACCAGGCTGATCTGAACTCACAGATATGCCTGACTCTTCATCCTGAGTGTTGGGATTAAAGGTGTGCACTGTCCCTCTCAGAAGCACTTGATTTGCATTTGAAGACAATGCTCAATTAACAAAGGTATACGGAGCTAAAGTTTTTCTATCATAAGGACCAAAATGACAGATTAGGTAGGAGAGGTTACAGGAACCTGATCAGAATCCATATCTCTGGGATGATATTGGAATCATCTCAACAAGAAGCAGGAAGTGCATTTCATCTTGCATACAAAGTATGCACTTTGATCTTTGCAGGTGCCATGGAAGTGAATGTAATGTGACCTGTCTTACTTTAAAAGTAGGTGCTAAGGGTTAGGTCTGCTGTTTCTGGATGTTTTGTCTTGGTATGCAAGTCAAGGTGACACAGATATATTTAATTGGCTTGGTCTTATTCTCTTATTTTTTGATTGAGATAGCATAATTTTATGCATTTATGGCATACAATGTAATTAGACTGTTAAATTTATTTCAATTGACTGGTAGTATTTGTGCTTATCACCTTACCCTCTGATATTTTGATACATGTTTTTATTGTGTAATGTTCAAACCAGGGCAAGCATAACTGTCTTCCACACATTCAATTTTTGAAAATATATTTTTTTTCTTCTGAAAGGAGTCTAGAAAGTGAATGCCTTACCTTTATGAAGCCCAGCAAGTATATTTATTCATAAAGAAGAGTAAAATCAGAGATGTTGGTGATAGCCTTTAAGTGTTCAAACTTTAGCATTGGTAAAATTCACAGGCCTCTGAGAATGGAGTTAAATGCCACCTTTAAAATAAGCATGATAGCCTTGCCCAGCTCCATCATAGTAAAATCACGTTGCATTTTAATATGGAAGTCCTTGTTTTATTTATTTTTTTTATTTTTGGGGAAAAAAAAGAAGAAGAAAAAGATTGAGTGGCCATGTTATTGAAAACAAAGTCAAGATGACTATATCTGTATGGTCTTTACAGCATGGGACAGCTTTTAACCAGTAGATGGTTTTAACAGGCTCCCGATTTCATGTGGCAGTTTACAAAGTTTCTCAATAACTCAACGGAACAAACATGTCTGAGTGATGTTTAAGCCTGGCTCTGTTTTGACTTGTTTGTAAGCAATCACCTCAGTTGTCCCTCATAGTTACCTCTCTAAGTGAATACCATAGAGTGACCCCTACTTTGTAATAAGAGAGTTGGCAGAGAGTTTAAGTCACCTGGCCTTCATTGAGAGGAGAGAAAGCCATAGAACTGGGACTTGAGTCTAAGCTGCCGGCTATGGAATTTATTTTCCATTTGCTTGCACTGTTCAAGGGTGCTCATGTTCCAATGTATTTGAGGTAGGTTAGTGACACAGATGCATATGCTTGGGCCAATCCAGAACACATCAACTGCATTTAACTGTGAAAGTCACCTTGACTGTTCTGGTAGTGCCTTAGGAGATCATGTTGTGTCTTGACATAGATTTTTGACA
Source organism: Mus caroli (assembly GCF_978045245.1). NCBI lineage: Eukaryota > Metazoa > Chordata > Mammalia > Rodentia > Muridae > Mus > Mus caroli. Next base: position 132,957,657 of record NW_028227262.1, on the reverse strand, counting down.
AATTTTGAGACATCTTAGGTCACAGCAAATCATGTGACCTAGGATTTCAGTATTAATGAACTTCTCAGCTATTTATTTTTATCACTGAAACTCTTAATTTATAAAAATGTGTCTGCGTAATGAAAGTTGATGAACTCTCACTAAATATCTAGAATTGTCTTCAACAACAGAGTGACATGGGAATGAGGCTGAATTCCTCCATTGAACATGTTACATAGAAGGTTTCCAATCATCACTGGTCATGATTGGATATTCTTTTTCACTATAAGATACCAGATATTGTAGTAGGATCACCCATATTTGGAAAGTAATCACAAAATCATAAGTAGATCTTAGAAAGTAGTATGTTAATGCCTATTTTGTAATTTCTTTGGCTTTTATCATTGGTTATTAGAGCACATTTAATTACATTTAGAAAATCCTCTTCTCCCATCCTCATAAGGTTCTTTGCTGCATACTAACACAGTACATAATGTCTTTGGATTGAGAAAACACGATGAAGGGATGTTCTTGTCTTGTCCATGATACTATTGGTCATTCTGAGCATTCAGAGTACCTTGGGCAGTGGTGCTCCATGGGCCAAGATCAAAGCATTCAACATTAAGTCTCTTCAGAAAACACAGTATCTTATCTCTGGATCCTCCTCCCAAGATCAATCCTTTACGTCATTTGTTTGTATACTAATTTAGTGTCTGTGGTTCCCATTTCTCACTTCTTTCTCCGAGAGCTTCCTGGCTCTTTACCAAAAGGAGAAATAAAACAAAAATAATATGCTAGATGTAAAAGAAAATAAAAATTCACTACATAAAGCAGGAAAATGAACTCTAATATTAATGATAAATACCGTCACTGTAATTGACCACTGAGGCAGCTTTTAGTATCCTTGCAAGCAAAATAAAAATGAACAAAGAAAGTTACATAATTCTCAAAGAAAAGCAAAAATGCCATTTGCTTTTGATAAGGTATTTTTCTTCATATTAACTCACAGACAAAAAACTCACATAAGGAAATGTTTTCTGAGCTATGGAAAACAATTGAAAGCTTATGAAAGAATTCAAATATTCTAACCAGAGTGGTTTTTTTTTCATATGGTGGTGTGTACTATGCATGTGTGTTTGTTCATATTTGCATGCATGTGAGACTGTATGTGTACAGTAATATGCCTATGATGGTGAGATGACAGCCTCATTTGTCAATCCCTGCCTTCTACCTTGTTTGAGGCAGGGTGCTTTATTTTTTACTGCTGGTCATGCCAGGCCTTCCAGCCCATGAGCATCGGGGGAGTGTTCTGTATCCATCTCTATTCTTCCTGTAGAAGCACTAGGATACCAGAGACATGCTACTCTACCCAGCTTTATGTGAGTTGGGGATCTAAACTCTGATCCTCACACTTGAATAACAAGCACTTTATCTACTGTGAAATGGTTCCAGCATCTGACCAGAAATTTTGAAGTTAAACTATAATACAAAGTGTTGTATTCTCTAAAGACTCTTTTGATCTGGGAACCCGTGACTGAAACATCACCCACCCAAGGATCCCAGCTTTAGATATTTATGTTTAAAAAGATCCTGTTTACTATAGATATTGTATTGGCATGTATCTAACAGAACAATAAAATCATAATTGGATGAAGTTTATCCAACCAATTTAATGTCTCTGTGAGGTGTATCCTAGACTCTTGGAATTTAAGAATGCAAGACACTATTTCAGCACTCTGCTTTTGGGGGCCATTCAATAAAGTGCTAGATGCAAATTCCTTTTACACTGTGAGAGCTAAACTAAACAGCATCCCCCCATGTTTCATGCCTGGTGTCCAAGCAGTAACCAAAGATCTTCGCTGACATGTTCACCTAAATATAAAATCATCATGAAACTGAATTCATCATGGATTTGAAATTTAAATTTTACAGTTATGGAAAATACTAAAAATGAGAACTGCTGGTATACTAGAAGAAAATAGAGGATAATAAAAATATCTAGATCCCTTATAGGTAATAATTATGGATATTCTTTCATGAAAGAGTTCTCAGTGCTAATGTAGATTGGAAGGATACAGGTACAGAGATAAATATTCACATTTATAGGTGCATACAAAGAATCATGGTGGAAATTCTACCATTTTTGATTGTTTGGAAATCATTGGCTATCAGTAATGTGGACAATTTGATAACAAATTATGAAAGTTAACATTTCATCTAAATTTTTTTTCTTAGGAGAGTATTACTCAAAATTACCATCAGGAAACATTGTAAGAATCCAGGGGAGAATTAATCGGGACCTTTGATAGATTAGAGGTATAGAAAAGGGAGGAACAAGACAGATGTAAGATTCTTGCCAGTGTTCTTAGATGGAAAGCATGGATAAGTGGAACTTACAAAGGGAAACCCAATCTATATGAAAGTTGGGAAACTACTCTTGCAGAAAGGAAATGCAGTAAAGGGTTTGGCTCTGTTTCAGTTTTTGTTCTTTTGAAAAGCAAATGATGCAATATATGAAGTTAAGAACAAAAAAAAATGTCATACAACAAAATGTTTTCATTGCTTCCACTGGCTTCTTTAAAAGGGAAAAGAAAAAGCAATAGAGTGTGGTGTGAGAAAAACATCCTCCTGAAAGACTTTGTCATAACTAGTCACAAAGACCCAAAGAAATGGGCTTTATGTATAAAGTAGTATGTCAATAATGTCTGGGGTGTGGTTATAGCACCGAAACACTGCATCCTAATTTCAAAGAAAAAATATCATCTCACTTTAGAAGACCGAGGAAAATATGCTTTGTGTGGAATTGTAGGCAGTGAAAAATAAAATTAAAAGACAGAGAGAAGCAAAGAGCATAAGGATTAAGCTATGATCCTGTGGAGACAGACAAACATATCAGCCACAGGACAGAGGGTGGTGGAGAGGACTGCTGTGCTCAGAATAGCTAGGACCACTACCAGGAACTTGGAATTATAGATCTTCAGTACAAGAACTGCTGTCTTAATTAATGGAATTATTTTATTCCTTTTGTCTTATTCTTTCTTCTCTTTCCCTCTTTTCTCTTTCCTGCAGAACATAATTCCTAGAATTCCTTGAATAAAGCCTTCCACAACCCACAGATCAAAATTCTCCATGTGTTGCTTCTGCATCCTGTAAGACTATTTTGGGTTGCCAAGAGTGAATGTTTCTCAGTATTTTTTTTTTCCTTCACTTATCATGAGACTTTATTTTGCTATGTATCCTTTGGATTTGGCATCTAACTTAATTTTTTTTTTTTAAGTTGAACACATCCCCTGCGGTCACTGAAACAGTTTTGATGACAAATATCAGAAGGGTGTCATCACTTTTCTTTAGTTTCAGTACATGTACAGCTCAAATATTGATGTCACTTGCTTTTGATTTGCAAGGGTCTCTAAGTTTATGAATTTGGGTTTTAGCACACTCAAAGTATGTTTTCTATTTAACAGTGCTAATATTAGTTATATTTAAAACTATATTATGAAACTATTATTAATTTGGAGCAACTGAAACCTAGATGGTACTGTGGGGAATCCCAGTAATAGATTTTTATGTATGTTCTTTCACTATACTAAAATTTATTGGACCACATAAGGTAAGTATAGAGAATTGATGGGTTTTAGTGGACTCCTCTCTGCTTACAGATCAACTAAAATAGTGATTTTCTGAGTACCTTTGGTTTTTTATTTCAGCATTTTGAAATGTACATTAAAAGTTACTAAAGTATCTTCACTCTTACTCATGATATTTGTCACTGAATTACTGAAGACATTTTGTATTGGCCTGAAGAACATACATTTTCCCATTCCATATTAGGAATACATTCCAAAATTTTACCTTACTTCCTTGGAAAGTCAACAGAGCAAAAAGGAATGTCAAGAAAAATAAACTATCCTGCAATATGGAAGGGAAAAGGAGTTTTTTTTTTTCCTCTTTCCTGTGCTGTTGCTCTTAACAAGATACAACTAATACCCAACTGCCTCCCTGCCATGACCCCAACCTTCTGCCCCCATCGCTTAGTTCCTAAGATTGGCTCTGTCTATTCCTAACATTGAAATAGCACCTTAATATTATTAGACAGATTTATTTAATAAAAACCACATTATGTTTAAATGGCATTCACCCTTCCAAAGTTTAAATATCTGCAAGAAACGTACCCTGGCTCTGACCTCGCTTTCCTCAGTAAAGTACAAGCTTTCAATAAAACACTGACAACCAACAGCAGAAAGCCGCTGCCTCACCTGAATGTAGAATAACAAGCATGAGATTCCTTGCACTGCTTTATATGGGCATATTTATATAAGCGAAGAGTCTTTGGGGGCTCTCGGTTAGTACAAAAATACATATTCCAAATGCTCCTTGCAGTCAAATCCAGCAAGTTATGGTTTGTTTTGATCTCAGAAAATGTGCTGGGTGATTTGAATGCATTGAGGGCTTTTTATGTATTATGTGCACTTCATTTTTAATGCAAAGTGACTTCTATACTTTCATACCCACTCTCCAACTGCTGCCAATCAGTAGGAGCACTGAATAGACAGACTTATGGTAACACTCGTTTAGCGGAATGAGAGTCCTAGCCAGTTCCACAGGCTGCAAAAAATAAGCTTGGATTGCATTTCTTTTCTTCTTTTCCAACTCCTCCTCCTCCTTTTCTTTTTCCTCCTTCTCCTCCTCTCCTCTTCCTCCTCCTCCTGTTCCTGCCTTTCCTCCTTCTTTCATGCTGACCTATGCTTTGTGATTTGGGACAGTTTCTTACGATGCAGCCCATGGTGGTTTTGAATTTGTAGTAATCTGCATGCTGTATCCTCCCCAGGGTAAGGATTTATAGACATATACCTCCACAGCTGCCTCTGGGCTGTATTTCAAGTCAAAATAAAAGTTACCTTTGATGTAATTTTGTATTCTTCCACTTTTATTATTTATTTGTACAAGTCATTGACCTAAAGGGAAATGTGTATTCAACTATAAGTTTCAACTTAAATATAATAGTTCAACAAAGAACATGTATGATTGTGCTGGAAAGACATATGGGGGGGGGCACATACAACCTTCCTTGAACCGTGAAGATATGGAAATAGTTAGCTTCTACACTACAGCACATTAATACTCTGATATCTCAGTCTTCTACGGGACATTTGTTTGGTTTGTGAATTTAGTTTTATGGTAAAGTAATTGAATAGTTGTATTCTTTCCCACTTGCTGAGGATCCACCAGTCTTACAGGATTCAGAACCATGAACACATATGCTTTAAATGTTTCCTTACTCACCAATTTATTCTCCTTCAGGAAGCAGTGTGTCCTAATGACCAGTGTTTAGCTTAATGATCTAGCATAGCAACAGGCTTGTATTGAGCACGGATCACAGGAGACTACATTTTGCTACACACACTAAAAAGAAAACATTCACTCACCCAAATTTGAGGCCTGGTCTATACCTCCTCTCTGTGTAACTCCTCACGAATTATATTTAAAGCAATCTCTTTCCTGAGTTTTTTTTACTGTTTATTCTTAAAATGTGTTGCTCCTCTTATCCTGTTTTGTAGTTCCCCATATACTTGCCTTTCCCACCCAACAAGAACAAGATTTTATTTTAGTACAAAAGAGTACAGCAAAGCCAGGACCCACTGCATTGCTACAGTGATCATTTCTTACATTGAGCAGAGATTAGATCAAGAGATCCTTAGCAAATTCTAACCATCTTACCTGATACTAAATGGGTTGATTACTTTTTCATAATCCTTGTGTCACTTTGATGGCTTTATTATCTTCATTAGTTGCCAGCTAAGTACACCACTGACCCAAAGCATTCTTGGCCCTGGAAAAACCTCACATATCTAAAATTTCACATTGTCCCCATGGGTTCACTCATTAGACACTTCCAGAATGGAGGCAAATGCTTCCTGACTTTGCAGTAGGCACGCTGTAATAATCCAGTCAGATCTTTAAAACAAAAAATATCAGGGGATACAGATCCTAGGGTTTTTTTTTTTTTTTTTGGAGTTATTGTGAATCTCAAAACTACAAGGCTCACCTTTAAACATGGCTCTGGAGGAAAGGTCAGCCACCCAGACACAGGCATGGTCATTAATGCAGTAATACAGCCATGAGGTTCTCAGGTAGGTCAGCTCAGTGACTTCTGAACCCACAAAGCACAAATTCAGGACTCATTGCTCCTGCTTTTTGCTTAGCATTTGCTTTCTCATCTCTGGGTCAAATCTGCAAAACTTTTTTGAAGCCACATTGGTTTGAGTGTAAAAGGATAGCTGTGGCTACTAGCTACAGCTCTAGAGCCTCTGATTTGACTGTGAGTGTCCCTGTCTATGAATTGCTGTTATAACACACACACACACACACACACACACACACTCACCAGGAGAGGATTTTTGTAGGGACAGCAGAGTAACTGTGAATAGACATAAGAATACAAAGTGAAGAGGACTTCCTTTGTTGCTTAGAAAATTATCATCTGAAGAGTTACCTCTGTCTGCTCAATCTTCTTCACCATTTATCAACTCAGTTTTATTTAATGTTTCATGTTAAAAACATATCATTATATATAGGTAGCAGCAGTCAATGGAAAAAGAGAGAGAGCTGAATTTTAAAAAGACCAAGGAAGGATATATGAGAGCATGTGAAAGGAATAAAGGCAAGGAGGATGAGTGTAAGTACACTAAAAACTCAAAAACCAAATAATAAGTTTGTTACTGTTTTGCTTTTTTGTACAAATATAAGTCCCTACAAGATATAGATGCTTCTTTGAACAGATCACACATATTGCATTTAATACTCATCTTCTCACCCAAGAACAACTTATCTCTGACACCTGAAATGAATTTGGGAGCCTTGGTGGGTCATTTGTCTGACCATGCCCAAGAAGTGAGATTATGCAGTGGGTTTAGGAAGGCCTAGGTCACCATGTCCCTGGGAAAGTCACTTACCTTCTTAGCATGAGCAGGTAAGCATAGGGACAGATGTGACGAGCACCATGTGCCTAATGCAGAAAATCACATTTTATAATGATTCTTAAGGATTCTCACCAAAGGACATCTCCTTGCTAAACCAACCATTGAGGCTCATAGTGCAATAGTAAAGTCATTTTTAGGAAAATTTCACCCAACAGGGTAAAGATCTCATATCACTTAACACATCATCACTGAGCAAATTCTATCTGAATGGGTCAAACCCTAAATATTGCTTGTAGCCCCTCTGAATTCTGTGCCTGAGAACAAAGGCTAATTTCTGCTCAGAAATCCTCAGTGGGTATGCAAATGAAGGCCACTGAAATATTCAGAAGATGATGTCAATACAAAGCGAAGCTCAATAATCTAAATGTGCCATTGCTTTTCGCTGCTACTAATTACTAGCTTTAGGCTTTATTCACCAATATTTTGTCTCCTTGCCTTCCCAGTGCAAACCAAATGAAGAACTGAGTGCACCAGATCACTGCCATTTTGAGTTACAAAGTAGGCATTGTCTTTGTTATTGGCCGTGCCACTTGGTAGGACAAGTGAGCCTAGTTATATAGGCAAAGTCATATGCACTAGATGAGTCCTTAGTACATTATAACAGTAGCCGTTCTGGCATAAGCTGTGGCAGTCACAAGTTACAATGAAGATCAAACTCAGTGTAAGACAGAAGGTGTGGTTCACCCCAAATGAACAAGGAAAGTCATCTTTGCTAAGAATGGGCAGCTCACTGGTAGCATAGGACCATTCTGTGGAATAAAGATGGACATATATTTGGCACCATGCTTTCTCCCCAGGCCTATTGAGAACGTGCTTACATTCATAGTGATGACCTTTTCCCTATTCACCCCAGATTCAGTCTTTCCACAAATCCATGACATAGTTACACTTGAGGCTCTTGATATTTTTCATTGTCATCAACCATGACATGCAATGTTCATCCAACAGCCTAGCTGTTGTTGATTGACTGAGAATTTTTATTTTATTTTACTTTATTTTATTTTATTGTTGTTGTTGTTGTTGTTATGATGCATGTGTGTAGATACATGTGCTATGGAACATATGAAGGGTAGATCAGAACTTGTGGTGGTCAGCTCTTTTATCAAGTAGGGTCCATGAGTTGAACTCATGTCACCAGGATTTGCAGCAAGTGCCTTACCAGATAAACCACACTGTCCCTGATTTCTTATAATGTTAGAAATACAAAAATGACCCAAATTGTCTTATCTCTAATGCAATGATGGTTGCTGCTTTTACATGATATGACAACTACTCTGCCCATCTTCATTTCTTCACTCAGAAACATTTCTCCACTGGCCACAAAGTTACCCTGCTTTCACCAATGCTTTCTGTCTTTAAGCACAGCAGTGTTTTGAGGTAGATGCCCTTGTTTCTCACTCTATCATAGACAAATCCCTAAAACTATATACTTTCCCAAATGAGAATAATGTGTATCATTAAAATACAACTAAATCATTCTCAGAACAGGCGATTTATTACTCTTCCTTGATAAAGACTTCAAACTCAGTCTCTGTTCTACAACACCTGATTTAAGCTAGCAGGGACACCTCATTTTCTAAAGTTTCCCCATTTTAGTTAAAAAACAATCCCCTAACTCAGTGGTTTCTAGCATCTTGCCCTCCCCTCCCTTCTGATCCCCAATAATTATGGACACAAGAGATGTTTGTCAATTGCTGGACATTCTTAGTCACCACCAATTTTATTTCTTTAGCTACCTCTAGTAATGACCAACCACAAAAGAAAAGAAAAACATTTCCGTTTTCTGTTTTCCACTTTCTGCTCTATCTCTGACACAGTCTATGAGTGGATGGCACAGCTTCTGGATATTTGGACTAGAGTTCTCCCCTCCACAGGCTCTTCCAGAACAAAAGCCTGTGCGGTCTGCAAATGATGTGTTCATTCCCTTTTATGTGGTACCCTCTCACAAACCTTAGGCTTTATAATCATACTGAAAGGTGACTTTTAAAAGAAATTACATTTAGTGCATGTATGTGTGTGTGTGTGTGTGTGTGTGTGTGTGTGTGTGTGTGTGTGTGTGTGCCTGTGTACATGTGTATTTGGATAGGGTATGCCACAGTATATATACAGAGGTTAAAGGATAACTTAGAGGAGTTGGTTTGTTTCTTCTACCATTTGAGTCTTGGAGATTGAATTCAAGGTGTCAGGTTTGGTGGCAAGCATCTTTACATGCTGAGCATCTCTATGGTCTGAGAATTGGTACATATATACCAATATATAATTTAACATTGTAAGTTATATTTCAAATTTACTATTTATTTTATTTTTATTTTATATGTATAAGTGTTCTACCTATAGGTAAAACTATGCACTGCTGTCAGACAGTAATGGCACCATGACCTTAATCCCAGTACTGGGGAGGCAGAGGAAGGTGGATCTTTGTGAGTTCAAGGTCAGCCTGGTCTATAGAACAAGTACTAGGATAGCCAAGACTACACAGAGAAACCCTGTCTCAAAACAAACAAACAACAAACAAAAATGATACCAACAACAAATACAAAAATGCATCATGTACGTGCAGTGCCCATAGAAGCCAAAAGAGGCCATCAGATCCCCTGGAAATGGAGTTAGAGGTGTGAGCTGCCATTGGGTGCTCAGAGTCACATTTTGGTCTTCGGAAAGAGCAATGAATGCCTTTTACTGATGAGCCATCTCAGTAGCAACTAAAATATGTTATGATCATATACATTTAGGAATCTCTACAAACATGAATAAACTGATATTAGATCTGGTATTAAATGTTTAAAAATCCAAGTTTTATTATTTTTCCAATTTTCACTAAACTGTTAGGTCAGTCCCTACTATAGCTACTCGTCTTCATGATTACTGGTGTGTTTTCTGTGCCTAAAGTCTTGCTACATTAGAACTAAGAGATTCATCTTAGATCATATAATATCCTTAGTTGACTAAGATCCCAAAGATCGTTGATCCATCAATGGTGTTTCAGGAGCCTATAGCTCATTTTTATAGCTATTTATTTACAGTTACTTCATATATGGAGAGACAGGAGCTTGTCTAGTTGAAGGATATTTTTATTTTTCCAGTTTGATGCAATTAAGAATAAAATCACTACATGCTTCCAAACCAACATGGATGCTATGAACCAAACAGGAGCCTTCTGGAAGAGTAAGAATCACTCCTGTTTTGGTTGGTTGGTTGGTTTTGGTTTTTTGGTTTTTGTTTTGTTCAAGACAGGGTTTCTCTGCGTAGCCCTGGCTGTCCTGGAACTCACTCTGTAGACCAGGCTGGCCTCGAACTCAGAAATCCTCCTGCCTCTGCCTCCCAAGGGCTGGGATTAAAGGCATGTGCCACCACTGCCTGGCACAATCAGAGCCATCTCTCCAGTCCTGAACACCTGTTTGTGTAAACAAAAAGAACAGGTTTTAAAAGTTCTCCATAATAAGAATGCAGTTGCATCTCACAGTAATTTTTCTTTGCATTGCATAATGACACACAGCACATGTCCAGTTGTAAGTAGTCCTTGTTCCTTCTTCATGTGCTCTTAAATAGAACCCTCCATGGATGTGTTTCTTTTCCTGACTGTTATAGTCTAATGTAAGGAAATAACAAATACAATACAATGTAAAACTTTTCTTAATGAACTCACTACTCAACTTATGTGCACTGTAAAATTGTCTAACTTAACTTTCAATATAGAAATCTCCCATTTTTACATTGATTTTCTTTATATGAACATATAATTCTTCCAGCTGACTAGTCTTCAAGAGACAGTAAATAAGAGATACTCATTTTAAACTTCTCTATCTGAGAACTTTCATCTGCACAGGCTTGTGAGAGAAATTGAGAGCATTTAAGTCATCGCTCCGTCCTGCCCGTCTCCAAACTAAATATCACCAGCTACTGAGGGTCAAAATTGAACAGAAAAAATGGCCCAGTAGAAAGTGCGAAGGGCATGAAAACATTTGAGAGCTTAAGTGAAGACTGAGAAGAACTAAAGAAAGTTGAAGAGGAGATGCAAAGTAAAATGTTATGCAAAGTAAACAAAGTAGAGCAAAGTAAGATGCATCAGAAAAATGGAGAATATTGAAATATATAAAAAAAAGATTTTACAATGATACAGGATAAGATCAAAAGGCAGAAAGAAATGAGTTTAATGCATATTGATGATTCTGAAAATATGTAATTATTTACTATATACATTAAATTTTTAAATAGTTCAATTTCTGATAAGATGTATGGTAATGGATGAATAATATAATATTTGATATATTTATGCAGACAATATTTAAATGTTTTATTGCCTATTAACAGATTTCCTGGTCCTTTCTTAAAACAGAAAGAAATGAATATACACTATAAAGGAGTCAATATATTGCCCTGTCTGCATGAATGGGATAAGATGCAGGAGACAAACCCAATATGCTTTTAATGAGAATTAGCCCTTTTTAGTAATTTTAACTCAGCATGCTTTTAAAGACCATAAGTCACTGAGAAATATCTCTGAATATGTTTTTAAACACTTAATTCTATAATATGAGTGTGTGCATGTCTGTGTCTGATATATGTGAATGAATGTCACATATGAAGGGGGTGGGTACCACTTAGAGACCAGGTGATGGCAAAAAATTTCTGGAGGTGGAGTTAAAGAAGATAGTAAGACACCTGTACAAGGGTGCTGGGACCCAAACTCAATTCCTCTGAAAAAGCCTAAAATGCTCTTAACCATTGCAGCATCCCTCCAGCCTTGCACATATATCTTCAACTAATCTCTCAGTACCACGCCCTTTTAGATATTTTGTAACATATAAACTGATCAAACCGAATGGTTTATATGATCTTCATTATTATCCCCACTCTATTTTCTTCAACCCAATGATTTGTAGCCTGTTTTTACCAAAATTTCTTTTCTCCTAACGATTCTGAGATTCTAATATTTGTCAACATTTTAGAGTCTTACATTCTGTTCCAAGCAATGGGTCTGTGTAGTGTATGTATACTCCCTTAGTATTATAGAGGTCATACTTTGTACACATGAAAAAAACTGTTACAAATTCTATGGAGTTTTTCCTGGTATAATAAAGATGAAATAAAACATTGGTAGCTATCTATGTTATATATATGCTATTATTTTAATGATAACATTCTATTATCAGAATTTTCCTTTAGACTATGTTAATTTTTTTATGTATTATAAGTCACCACTTCACTGCTTAAATAAATTTACACTTACTTTCCCTTGGTAGCAGGATCCAGCAGTGAAGGGTCTGCTTCCAATTCATTTCAGGTTGGAAGAACTAATCCAATTTATATCTTTTCTTCAGTATCGTGGCTGATGACCTTGGGTCTTGAAAGTCCCCATAAATAGATGGCAGGAACATTCACTTCTTCACAACTGGAAGGAGAATCTGTTCCTGCTTTGCCTTACCTCACCTTGTGCCTTCTTTACACACCTCGTCCTAGTTAAGGCTTCTACTGTTGGGATTAAAAACACCAGGACCAAAAGGAAGTTGGGGGAGGAAAGAGTTTATTTGGCTTAGGCTTCCATATCACTGTTCATCACTGAAGGAAGTCAGGACAGGAACTCAAACAAGGCAGGAACCTAGGGGCAGGAAGTGATGCAGAGGACAAGGAGAGGTGCTGCTTACTGTCTTGCTTTTAACGGCTTGCCCAGTCTGCTCTCCCATAGAACCCAGGACCACCAGCCCAGGCATGGAACCACCCACAATGGGCTAGATCCTCGCTATCAATCAGTAATTAAGAAAATGCCTTATAGCTGTATCTTTTTTTTTTCTTTTAGCTCTATCTTATGGAGGCATTTTTTTTCAATTTATTTTCCCTACCCTTTCAGATAACTCTGTTTTGTGTTTAAATAATGGCAGCATAGATCATTATTTTAAAGAGTAGCTAGAAGATAGTTTTTTGACTTCATAACAATAAGATTACGTTTATTTTTGTAAACTGGGATGAAATATATCTTTGCTTCTAGAAATGTGTTAAATCAACTGACTTCAACCCTAGCCACTTGTACATGGGATTTTCCAGCAATTCCACCCTGACTTCATATTGGATTAAAATATAGGTTTCAGACTACAATAGCAAGTAAATGTATGAAGTGCATGTTTGTGTGTGTGTTAATCTCTCTATCATATTTTAAGAGCATGAATATCTGTATCTGTTACAAATAATATTGCTCTTATAATAATACCGCAAGACAGCAATGTCTCTCATCCCCTGCTTGTCCTTAGGGCATACACTAGTCTGGAGTTAGAAATTCTCAATCTCATACACAGCAAAATAAAGCTGAAAGGTCTATGTAATGTGGTTGAAACGCTAAGCAGTAGTCACTGACAGGGCCTGGATTAAACCTCAACATTTGCAGTCCGTTATCCTTTGTTCCTTCCATTAGGTCATACTGTTTCCAATTAGCTAGAAGAAATCATTTAAAGAAGTGATCTTCGGAATGAAAATGGAAACCTTAAGATTTCAGTCAACACTAAGCCCCCAAAGACCATCTGGAGGAGTAATTCCATCAGGGGCAGGGGTGTTTTTATTTTTAACTTTTCAGAGAAGGTCATTAGATCATTTACCTTCTCATAACTGTGAGTTAAGAGCCTAGCTCCTAGCTCCCCTGGGGGGGGCGGGTGGAAACAGGAAAATGGAGCTGTTCCCAGGTCAATGTGCACAGCTCCTTAAGGCTCAGATGCAGCTCCTTTAAGTTGATTTAGTTTTCAAGGCAGTATACTTTAAGTAAATCAAAAAGTAGTAAAACAAAGGAATTTTAGCCCATGTGTTAATACAAGTGATCAAATACTTAATAATGAAAGCCAATGAATTCATTCATTCTTTTGATTCTGGGGCCTCTCATGTAATTGACAAAGCAACTGATGGAAAAGATATAATAAATTTTATGCTCATATCACCTTACCTGTAACAAACCAAAGGAAAGACACAGAGCACTATGTGCAATGTGCTCCCTCTCCACAGTAAAGAGAGATGGTCAGTTACGCTATGAAGATGTAGTTCCAAGATTCAAATGTTACCTTTCACACACACACACACACACACACACACACACACACACACACACACACACACGCATTAAAATGCACTATTGTTACCCAGGTAGAGAAGTCTCCTAGACTCTAGTCACTAAGCTTTGATGTCAACAAACTCTGGCCTATTCTTGACTAGCCTCTTACCCAGGAGTGTATGCATGTGGATGCTGTAATTGAGATCAGGGGTGGTAATCTCCCTGGGATGTCTGAACTCTGAGAAGCTCCACCATCATTTTTTGCCCATCCTTCCTCTCTCCTGTTCCTTAACAGGAAGAGAGAGAGAGAGAGAGAGAGAAAGAGAGAGAGATGCACTTGCTTTTGTTACAGGCAAATTAACCTGCTGTTGCATTCATTCGGGTCTGTTTTAAACCTCTTCATCATTTAAATTAAAATAAAGCAAAGAATAGAAAGAGAAGTTTGCCATTTCTCATTTAAATCAGTTATCCAGGAACAAAGTGAATTTCTTCAATATTGTAAGGTTCACACAGGGAACGCTGAGGGATCTTTTCAGGAAAAGACTGTTGGTTAAGTCCTTTGTCATATTATGAGCACATTTTAAAATAATAAAAATGATCTTTAATCCTGATTTAACATAATTTCTAATAAATTCAAACATATATTTGTTCCTCATTGAATTTTAATGTCAGTATTTTGTAAATGAAATGCCAGTATTTTCTAATTGGTTCTCTGCTGATTTTTTTTTTAAATCATCAACTGTATGATACATTTTGGGAGTTCAGAGGAGGGAGTACACACACATTGCTTTCTGTCATTTTTTTTAAGTCCCCCCTAATGAATTCTTAATTACATTATTCAAAAGATCCATTATTCAGCATTCATCTCGCTGCTAAATGAAAGTCTTTACCTGACATGTGAATGAAATGAGACTGAATGCTTTCAATGCCACCTAGGGATTCTGAGTAGACTTTTAGCAGCTTCGCAACAGCTAGAGGTTTCTCTCCTGGTTTAGATGTGTGTGGACTGTTTTAGAGATGGGTAACTACACAATCCTCTACCAGTCTGAGTCTCATTGACTCCCATTGTGTTCTCGGAGTCACCTCAGGCAGGAGAAACAGCAAACCAGGTCAAATGGTTACTGAATGTGGGAGAAAGGCCACACAGGGTAGGATCTGATAACCCTGGTAAAGCTTTTGGATGTGTGCCTGTGTCACCTACAGCATGAATGCCAGATGAGCAGAGTGAACTTCCTGAGTCACTTACAAACTCTCCCTGTTTCATTTCATGTCCTGAAAAAAAAAAAAAAAAAAAAAAAAAGCAGAGTGCTACATGTTAGCAGGAGGGACTCTGGGAACCTCCAGGAGATAACAAATTTTCTTTGCATTTTGACATACCTTCCTTGCTTGCAACAGAGAAAGGCATAGTGCTGCAGGAATGAAAGGAGCTCAGGTCCTGTGTACCTTTTGACAAAGAGCCATCTTACTAGTTCATATATCACATTATTCCATGTCTACGAGGAATAACCAAAATGATTCTTCCCAGAGGTTAAACTGAAAAAATACCAATCCATAATAATCTATTCTCTAAAAACTCAAGCAAAGTTTATTGTGGGAAAAAACTGTTTGGTAAACATGAAGTTCACTTAAACCAAGGCTTTGCACACTTTTCTACTTATAAGCCATTTATTGACTGAGCAATTCTTACATGACTTTAGGTATGTATTTAAAGTGGGTAACGAATCACGTATGCACTAATAGATTATAAAGAACTTCAAAAAATAATGAGGTACTGGGGGGACAGTTTGGTTGGTAAGGTGTTTTCCATCTAAGCATGAGAACCTGAGTTTGATGCTCAGACCCATGTGGGAAAGCCATGTATTGTGGCACAAACCTGTAACCCCACCCGGAGACCCAGAGACCCAAGGTGACTGGCCAGTCAACTTGATGAGCTCCAAGCCAGTGAGAGATTCTCTCTTGAAAATCAAGGTGGAGAACACTTGAGGAATGATATCCAAGGTTCACTTCTGGACGTTACACTCACAAATACATATTCACACAGAAATAATTTATTTAGAATATATTTGTTAAAGAAAAGACAAAAAGCAAGTCTACATACTGGTGAGGTTGGTTGCATTGTCACAAGTAGTCAAATATGAGTAGAATACAATGTTAAAGAACCCAGTGCATTTTACCTTTTTAAAGAGTTGAGCAAACTGATTTTATAGTCATCACTGTTGAGAATGTCACTTTATATAGGAATTTAGCCCAAAGTTGCAGGAGTATGTTTGGGGGCATTTCAGAAACAATTGAAATATTGTTCTAATTCTCAAGCTTCACAGTTCATATTCATCTAGCAAGGTTTATGAAATTCAAGTCAGCAACTCAAAGAGCAAACACTCAAGCACAATATAATCCAGGGATATACTATTATAACAGTTTCCTGCTGAGGGATGATGGTAGGGAAACACTAAAAGTCTTTGTTTTCTGTGATGAAACCACTATGCTTCCACAAGAGGAGAAAATTTTGTATGAGGGTTAAACAAAATGGAATTCATTACATGGGAGAGTCCTAATCTGAGTGCTGGTGTCTCAGTAAGCATGGCTGTCATCACGTGGGTGTGAGCCTGTGCAATGCATAGTATTCATGATGTGTCTTCAGAACTCAGGATGCAGCAATCTTCCACAGTGGGGCCCCAGAGAAAGCTGCTGGTCACATCCCATTTGCACGTTTTGTTTTTTTAATCATCTTTTTCATCTGTAAACGTCAAAAAACCTTTCATGATTGAGCAACTTAGCTCAATTGCCCCGACATTTATTTACATACCACACAATTTAACCTTCTAAATAACTTAAAGAAACAAATACAGAGCAAATGGACCTTTTGTACTCCCACATCTGGGAAGAAAATTAGTAAGACTAGCAAGACAAGCTTGCTAGCGCTTTTGCTTCTGCTGTCACTTGTGTTGTTTTTGGTTGCCTGGGCCAAGCTTGAGTTAATGTGTGGAGAACATGAAGCAAAGCTGACACCACTGCTTGTTGGCTGTAGAGGTGTGTCTGTGCACACATGTGAAGTCAGCCACACATAGTCAATTAGCTAAATGACTTACTTCATGCTGCTGCATCCAACACTAAGTTGAACTGTCAAGATAGAGTTTTGATTTCCAGCTCTCCATCTGACAACATCCTTCTAAGGTAAAGCATAAGTCTGAGATATATGAGCTAAGCCTCTCATCTTGAAGATAGCAGAAAATATCTCTCGGCAAAAGAGCAATGCATTTCTATCACACTTTTTTTTTTCTTATCATAACTGCCATTGAGCCTAAAATTGGACAATAAATTGTTCTACAGTTGTAGTATTGAGTGAAGAATGCAATAGAAGAGAAATTTCTTCATGAAATTGCTGCAAAATATAAGTTTGTTGTATGTAAAGGAGAGAAATGTGATCTAGTGATATAGTGATATATAGATAGATAGATAGATAGATAGATAGATAGATAGATAGATAGATTACTCAGTTTATTCATACATTTTAAAATCCATAAGTATACTATATATATATATATATATATATATATATATATATATATATATATATTACTCAGTTTATTCCAACATTTTAAAATCCCTAAGTATACTCTAAATATCTGACCTTATACCTGAAGATAAGTATATTCCTTACCCTTCATCAAGGAAACTTTTATTTGCAACAAATGGAGAGCATTACAGAAAATCATAACCAATCAAAATACAGAGTTGTGGCGTCTAGTCCCAGGTGATGTATGTACCATACAACTCGTACACCTAACACCCAAGAGTTCCTTATGGAAGAAGGGGAGAAAAGATTGAGAGGTCTGGAGAACCAAAAGAAAATGTCTCTGAGATTATATCTCCCTAGAATATCAGTTCTACTCCCATAAAGTCTTATGGCTGCCTAAAAATCAGTTGAAGAGGGCCAGCAACAATAGGCTTTCTACTGTGGATAGATATAGTCCAGTAAGACATAGACTTCATAAAGAACTATATGCAATTTATGAATGCTGAGAGGAGGAGAAATATTCTTCCCCAGGGAAGATTACACCAACCGTTAATCCAATACCAAATCTTCTGCCCTGTAAACATTCAAACAAGTAGCATTATACAAAATGAATAGGTGATATTTATATATTAAGATATACATATGTAACAGGAATTAATAAAAAAGAAGCTATGAATTTGAAAGAGACTAAGGAGTATATAGGAAGCTTTGGAGGGAGGAAAGTGAAGGCTATATTATATTATCGTATTATAATCTCAAAAGTCAAAGCAATATGTTCAAAAATATAGAATAAATATCAAAACAATACAATAACAAAAACCATGAATAAAGGAACTAGAATAATATATTTTTAGCAGAAGGTATACATAGGTAGAGGTTTACCTTTTTGCCGGTCTTTGGTAAGATTAGGATTAGTGCATCCATGCACAGTCAATAGTAAAATGTGGTTGTGATCAGCAAGAGGTCAATCAGGGTCACAGCATGGTCTTTGAGTCCTTCAGGTTCTAAATCCTGGCTTCACTGGAAAGAAAGCTGAAAATAATGAGACTTTCTTCAGAGCAATGCCATCACTACTAGATGTCCTATCTGAAAGAGAACCACCAAATGACCACTGTACTTGACTGAGAGTTTGGTTACTTATGCCCTCTTTGTCCTCCAAAAAGAAGAATTCAATGTTTCCTAGCCACAGGTAAATAAACCACCAGTTTAAAATGCACATACTGAAGAAGGATCTAGCCAAGTGAGCAGTGTGTGAATTCAGGACAGGAGGGCGTCCATTCCTGGGCTGCATGGACTCCAGTTGTTGAGATTTCCAGTCAACTCCAGCTCCAAGCTCAAAATCCAGGACAAAGGCCAAGAACAGGAGCAAAAAGATTCTTGTGTTGTGAGTGGGGGAAAAAAAGTAGTTAGCAACCAGGTAAGTATAAACAAGGCTAGCAATTAAATGTCAACCCTCAATTTGCTTTCAAAGATGGCACTACGTTTGTTAGGAAGACCTTTTGTGGTAAAGGTAAGATGCGATGCTCCTCAAAACCTTCCTTTACCTTACAGAGGAACACAAAGCAAACCTCCAAGGCCTGATTAAGACTGCCTTGGTTAGCTGACCCCATTCTGCTACCCTGGAATAGTTAAACTTAAGGAAGAGGTTCAAAGAATCAGCTGAGCCTCCCCATAGGACATGCACAAGTGTTAGCAATGAAAAGGAGCACTTAAGGGTAAGATGGAGGCTGTTGAGGAGAGCTGGGGGAAGGTGTGGCCCCTTTCTCATGTCAGGCAGTCCAGAGCTTTTCGCATGATTTCTTTTTCATCTGTACTGCAACAATCCATATTTGTCTCTCTTCCTGGCAGGAAAAAAAAAATGTACCAGTGAAGCTTATGAATAATGTTTAAAAGTGAACGAAGCCACAACTATTTAATTATCTTGTTGTTTCTTATGAAAGCTGATGTTACTTCAAATCCCCAGGGCTCTTTCTGTGTTTTCCTTCAGAGACATTATAAACATCAACGATTGTTTACTAGATATAACTTATTACTTTTGAAATGTCATCTTATTTTCTCTAAATGAGGTAATTTGCAATTCCCTGTACCATTCACAGGCAACTCATTCTGAACCCCGTTAAACTGGAAATTCATGAAATAGTAATACAGTTTGTTTTCATGTGACAATTCCATTTATTTTTAACCAATCTTTGCTGCACTTTAACCTTTTGATTGTTTACCTTTTAAGAATCTCTTAGATAGACTGAGTACCCTGTAGAATGTTTCACCCCCTGCTGATAATGATAAACGCACTGAGGAAAGAGGAAAGTGAACTCCCCTGATAAAAGGCATTTGTTCCCAAGTCTTCCCTTGTTAAAACACAGTCAGCTCATGTTTGTTTCTTTTCATCCCAATCCCACCATTCC
Source organism: Mus caroli (assembly GCF_978045245.1). Lineage (NCBI taxonomy): Eukaryota > Metazoa > Chordata > Mammalia > Rodentia > Muridae > Mus > Mus caroli. The sequence continues at coordinate 132,937,746 of NW_028227262.1, read as the reverse complement.
TAAGGTTTTTCATAGAGAGAAATCTTTTATTTTTCTCTCCACCAGAGCGCAAGCATTTGAGCTTCCTTCTATTCTGATGACATTGGTTAGAGCATGCTGTACACAACCAACTAACACGGAAGCCAGAAATTTACATTTGTTGGCAATTGTTCTTAAAGAACATAATATATTCAGGGCTGTTCAAGTAATGCTTCCAGTAGCCTGGATATGTTTCCTTATGTGGCTTTTGCTCAAGTTCACTCCTTAAGTCTGTGTTGTCCTCAACATCTTTGCAAGCCCTTGGAAAGTTCTACTGTTCATCCTGGAATCCTTACATCACACAAGACCCGGTGAGTTCCTCAGTCATCAATGTGTTAAAGAGAAGCAGGGGGTTGAGGCCCCCTGACTGAGCAACTTTAAATCATCTACATCCAGCTTAGGGAAGCACTAGCTTAAAACCATCAACCTTCTTATCTGGTTAAAAGAGTTTAATCCTCTCAATTATTTTAAGACCTTTGAAGTGAAACACAGAAATTCAGCCCTTCTGCCTGTTTTCAAAATTTGCCTTGACTGTAGATGACATCACAGGGCACCTCCAAGCCGAGCCCCTGTCTGCTCAGTGAACAGTGGACGGCTCACCTTGAACTTTGCTCCAGTCAGGACATTTTAAGGATTATAAATCTTGACTCCATCTAAGTTCACCTTAAATTAGTCTTGCATACTCCAAACCCCAGTTGTCAGCCTCATGGCTTTTGGCCAGATGCCACTCAGGAGTTTAAAGCTGTCATCTTGTCTTACCTTTTTTTTTTTTTTTTTTTTTTTTTTGTCCTCCACACTTTTTAAGGGAGAAAAGAAAATGCTAACAATAGGCAGGGAACTGCAGGAGCTGAAGGATGATGGTGTTAGCAGGTTGTCCTATATTTACAGTGTCTATGCTGAAAACAGGGGCTTGACATTCTTGCTGTATATACAATCTGCCATCTACCGCACGAGGCATCAGAGCTAGGCCAACAAGCTGTGCCAAGATACGACAGATTTTTCAATTTTCCAGCAAATAGAAACAAAATACTGGTTTTAGGAGGTGTACTCCACAAACACTTCCCAATGTGTTTCTGATTTGTGGTCAGATTGTTTTTACTGCCGGTGCCCTGGCACTTTGGAGACATTTATTTCGTAAAAGAAAGATTCCTTTCTGTAAACCTCAACTGTCTGTTTTTCAAAGCAATTTAAAATCAAACACACAAATAAAATTCTTAACATATGGAAACCTTCATATAAGGCCTTACGTATTCGAAGCTAAAATTGTTTTATAAACTGTAATGCTTTGCAGATGAAAATACAGAGAGGGTGACTGTTCCTAGCGCTAATGCTTTTTGACAGTGTTAAACCTTGTTTTAGTAATTGACATCAAAATGTTTGGTGGTTTTAAATGGACCATTAATAAAAATGGCATGTTTTAAGTTTTTCTAGAAATTGTGCTTAATACTGTGAAGTATTAAATTGCAAATACAATATGGTGTTTTATTATTTTTTTTATAAAAAACTTCTTATAACAAAACAACCCTAATTCTTAAACTGATGTCTCTTGAGACAGTTCTGACTCAGAGGGAGAAAGCAGCCCCTTCATCCACGCTGAGACTCCATGGAACCGTTTAGAGCCTCTGTTGGCAAGGAGAGGAACAAGACAAAACCAGGAAAATTCATCTTCTGACTCGATGACTCCAGAATCTTGTGCCAGGTCTCCTGACCATGTGTTCAGTTCTCTGAAGCTATGATCTCAGCATCATTTGGATTAAGCCACCACCATCATGTATCCTGCAGGGCATGTCACATGGTTTTTCCTCAGTTTGTTTACATGCAAAATGGGAACGGTAACACTTACATTGTACACATAGAAGGATTATTTGGCCATGTTCATCTATTCCGTGAATGAAAAAGATGTTTGTAATGAAGGTGGTTATTTAATCTCACTTATTAAGCACCTTCTGAGTCCCCATCAGATCTCATCCACAATGCATAGAACAAAGGATAGACACATCAAGGTTGTGAATTTGGGCTGGAGAAACAGCTCAGAGGTTAAGAGTACATATGCTCTTGCAGAGGACCTGAGGTCAGTTCCCAGCACCTACATCAGGTGGCTCACAACTATTTGCTGCAGCGGCCAACATGTCTCCCACTTCCTTCCGAAAGCACACAGAGAACCGCATATGCACATGAATATAAATAAGTAATCAAATTTTAAAAAAATAAAATATATGCTGTGAGTTTACCCTCATGGAAATTTTGAAGAATGAATTCAAATATAAGACAGGATAAGGCAGAGAGGCCATTGCTTTAGATAAAAATATTTTGAAAGAGAAATGACGGCAGTAAACAAACATAACATATGTTTCTGGATCCCTTTCAATGTGAAAGCAGTTGTGACAGATTTGGGTTTATTGTAAAAGGCTGTAAAGTCTGTGTTAATTGCAATGTTTATGGAGTGACTGTAATGAGCCTCACTAAACTAGTCAATCACTAATTGAAAATCAAGGAGACAGCCTCTACCCCTGAACTTCCCATATTCAGAGTCCATGTGGAGAAGCTAGACTTCACCAAATTAAAAAAAAACAAAAACAAAAACAGAAAAGAAAACAAAGAAAAACAGACTTTTGGGTTCCCGATGTGTGGAGACTACTCAGATGTCAGTTGTCAGAAATGCAAATAGGAGATGAAAAGTGTAGGTCTGTGTTACTACATGATCTTACTTAACAGTGTATCTGGGTCCCTTCCAGACCCTTCACTGCTTGGTCCCTAAGCCTCTTCTTCTATTGATGAAATTAATGGGAAGGAAAACCTCTACGTAGAATTTGATGATGATGATGATGATAATGGTAAAGGCATTTGGACTATAAATGAATGAACTAAGGTACTTCTACTGAAGGCAATGGAGGGGTAGAAGAGCAAAGAACCACCAGGATTGATTTTGCCATGACTTAAACGTCTACTAATGAAGAAGTTTTGAGCGGAGGGGCTGCCGTCACCATCAAGACAATGAAAGAGATCACACAGAAAGAGGCAATGCCATAAGGACGATGAATCACCAACTTGACTGTTCTTAAAAATGTATCGACCAACACAAGACCTTTGTAGGGACACTCTACAGCCGGGGAAAGTGTGAACAGCACGGGCACTGACTCTGTCAGGAAAGGACCGGCAAACATATTCCCTTGGGAATTCACCATGCTCAACGAATGTGGCAGAACCTCAGAAGGATCAAGACCCTCCAGGAAACTCCATTTGAATCGCAATGGCAGACAAAATATTTTTTCAGTAATTCAATATTGCCTCCATACTTTTCTATATAAACACACTGTGATATCACTAACTCATGTTGCAAAGTGCACAGTTATCACTTTTGTGGTGAGAACATGGACAAGCCACTATCTCCTAGTAATTTGTTGCTAACTGTAGTCACCATGTTGTATAATCTGACTATGGAATATATTCTCCTAAAATGAAAACTTGTGTCTTTTGAGCAACATCTGTAAATCCAAACCCTCAACTCTAGCCCTTTGCAACTATTTTACTGTTTTTATGAATATAATTCTTAGGTTCCACACTGAGATAATAAAATTCTAAAAATTCTAGTGCCTTACTTATTTTATGTACCATAATATCTATCAGGTTCATGCATGTTTTTATAAATAAAGATTTTGATTTTTTTGAAGATTAAATAAATAATATCCTATTGTGTACCAATGTCACACCGTCTTTCTCTACTCTCAGCCACTGAACATTTGGAATGAGTCCATATTTGGCTATTGCAAATGAACGTGGGAATGAAGTTAGCTTTCTTGTGTGAACATGAAAGGTAGCCTGGTTCCCTGTTAGGTAAGTCTAGAAACCCTGGAGACCCTGAAGGGACGGTAGGAGTTTCGCCTGTTCCTGGGTACCAGGCCCCTGTCACTGGCCACCGCCCCCCATAGATTTGTGGCCATCAGTCACATAAGGGCAATGCCCAAGCTCCTCCACATGTAGAGAAGGTGACCATAGGTCATGTAGGCTCAAGACAGATCTCCATTTTAATGAAGTATCTAAAGGCCTGGATGGCTTAGCCAATAAGCTTTCCTTCCCAGACAAAACGTATTTCCTCCCTGCAAAAGGTATTTAATCTCAGGCTTTCCCTGAGAACTGGGGTACGGTTTTACTCATCCACTTCCAGCCATGACAACAAATGCCTTAAAACCATGAATGATCTCTTTTCATCGGGATCCTTCGTGAGGAGCCATGGAGAAATCCTTCACCTACAGAGTTGCCATCTAATCTCCAGTAGAAGGCCTCTCTGTGCTCCTAGGCACGACTGCCACCAAGCCCAAGACAAGCCCATTGCTGGAAAGCCAAAGACTGAACCCCAGGGGACCAGCTGGAGCTTCCCTTCTCCCCCACACCCCAGCCCCTGGGCTAGCCCCGACTCCATTCTCAGATCTGTGGCTCACAGTGGTGCCTGGATGTCCAAGAGCCTGAGAACCAGATAGCCACAGCCTCTTCTCAGGATCAGGGAACCCCTTGGGTGTCCCAGGGCTTCCCTGTGGCCCAACACCTGCCCAGGAACAGCGTGGTCAAGACTCCCAAGTCCTGCCTCAGCAGAACAGCCTAGCCCTGTGGCTGAGCAGACAGGGGATCTACACTTTCTGACTGACTTCACTCCATTGGATATATACACAGTGATGGGATTTCTAGATCATGGAATATCTCTAATGTTGCTTTCTGAGAAAATTCCATACTCCCTGTGCTAATCAAAACTCTCATCAACACTGTACAGAGCTTATCTCCCAAATATACCCTCTCCAACAAGGCTATCTTTCATCTTTTTGATAGTATCAATTTTATTAATATAAAAGAATTTCTCTATCTGCTGTGAACAGAGATGGAGGTAGTGATAGTGAGAAAACTGAAAAAGGAAGTATTTGGGGGAAATAGTCAGCTAATCACTTCCAACTCCTGGTAAATGTGAAAGGAACACATGTTTGAGTGGATGGAGAACGTGAACCTGGGGTACACGGATCAAGAGTTATCCTGTTTGGCCAGGATAGATTCATTTCATTCTCTTAGATGCTTGAATGAAAAACAAAACAAAAAACAAAACAAAATCCAAACACTTACTCATGGAAATCCCTCTGAGAAAGCAGTTTGTCCCTGAGGATACTGAGCCCCGAATAGTTTTTGAACCACACGTGCTGGTTCATAACTTCAGTCCCAGTTCTTAGGAATCAGAAGCATACGGAGCTCTGTAAGTTCAAGGCTAACAACATCTATAGAGTGAATTTGAGGACAGTGAGCCATATAGTGAGTACTGTACCCACTCCACCCCAACACAACCCCAAGATCTTAAAGCCAGGAATATACTTTTAAAGAAAGAGGGGAAGGAGGAGATGAGAGCTCCCTAACATTGAAAAGTTGTTTATAAAACAACAACAATAACAACAGCAACAACAATAAAAATAGGTAAAGGAAATTGAGGGAAGGCAACCCTGACTAGACTGTAAAATGAAAGATAGCCTTGTTGGAGAGGGTATATTTGGAAGAGAAGCTCTGTACAGTGTTGATGAGAGTTTGAATTAGCATAGGCAGTATGGAATTTTCTCAGAAAGCAATGCTAGAGCTATCCCACGATCTAGAAATTCCACCACTGTATCAGGAACAAAGGGGAAGACAAACCTTTCAGAAGCTGGTGAAAGAACACAAAAGAAGGCAAAACTGCTCTCTCACCTGGCAAAATTAAGCAAGTTGGTAACTTGGAAATATTTATCTAGTACTATGTCAGGGCTGCCCAAAAAGAGAGAGCATGTGGGGAGGTAGCAGTCCTGCATTCTGACTTCTACCAGCTATTCTGAACAGAGACAGAGTCTGGTACACCTGGATTTAAGGTCTCAGTCACTCCCATAATTTCTTGGAGTTTGTTTCTAAAGTGCCCTGGTTTTATTCCAGGAATGAGAATTCATTTGTCATTGCTGAAACTAGACCTTCCCAAAGCAGCAAGAATTTCACTTAGGTCTTCATCATCTTAACAGATTTCTTTTATCCTTTCTCTCTTCATTCCTAGTCCTACCTGCATGTTTCCTTCATGACCAAACTGCAATGTGAATGTGGGGTTTTTTTAGTTAATATCAAATTCATCAAGAAATTAGAGCAGGTCTACAAAAAAAAAAAAAAAAATAGGCTGCACCATACTATTCTGGCAGATTTGTTCCTTCCAATGGGTCAAGTTGGCCATGATAATTGGGATACACTGTTGCAGTGGATGTGGAAATAGCAAGTTCTCAGAACTACATTTTAATTATTTATTTATTTGTGTGTAAAACATGCATGAACATATGCATGAAACATGTTCATGAAAGCTCAGGGACAAGAGTCAGGAATTGGTTCCTTCTCTCCACCGCCCGACTTTCAGGGATGAATCTCAGGTTTGTCAGGCTTGCCAGCAAGCACCTTTACACCCTGAGCCATCTCAAGAACCCAAATTTACTTCTTAATTGGGATATTCCACTGAAATGCTACAGGAATAGCAACACCCACGTCAAAGGCTGGCTTCAAAAACACACACTCAGAGAACCCAGCATTAAAGGAAAATTCATGGACTGGAGGCCACCAGCACTCCAACCTAGTAGCCAACTCTGCCATGACAGTAATAGGGTGTTATAGAGCATATTGCAAACATGAAGTAAGCTATGCTAAAAACACTCTAAAAACAAACAAACAAACAAACAACTCAAAGTTGATATGATTTCAAGGTCAATTTTTCAGGGAAACAGAATAGTCTGGAGTTGTTCCTTTTTCGAGGATGTTAGTAACATACTAAATAGTCTTTTGTCTTAGGACTGGGGGGATTCCTATTTCTCAGTGTTGATGGTCATACAATCAGCACCAAGGCAAAAATGATACAATCACTGCATCTATACTACACCTTCTGTAGAGCTTTTCCTAGGAGGCAGATCTGCAACAGCTCTTCTAGATGAGTGCCAAACCAATGTAGATTAAGTTAGAAGAATGAACTCAGCACTTTTCTGGTAGTGCAACCTGGGAGGTCATCAGCAGGACAAAACGATGACTAAGGGATCTGATCTCTGGTGCTTCTCATTTGAAAAAGTTGTGCCAGAGGCACAGGTGTGGCTAACTGAATTTTCAGAGAAAGTAATTCAGTGAGACAACCATCTGCAATCCTTTTCTAGCTTAGACTTTCTGAATTGAAGTGTAGTGGTAACTCAAATGTGCCCTAATGAAAATGTTGAAGTTACACAAAATCTATAACTGACAAACACTAAAACTAAAATTATTCAATTCAATAGGAGAGAGAAGGTGTGTATGGCTTCTGTGGGAAGAAAACGATTGACCAATAGCTGGTGTATAAAGAGGAGGAGTTCCCATCTACCAGGAGTGGGAGGAGAATCTGTGTGAGTTTTCTACATGAAAGTGTTGGAGTTGTATACTCACCTATTCCTTCTTTCCCCTTTCTATCTTGCTTTCTCCTTTATTCTCAGATCCTTAAAAAGACTGGATCTTCCTGCATAGACCAAGACTTTCTGAGGGGTGTTGAGCAATGAGGCCAACATGGAAAAGGCTATATTAAGAAAAAAGGTAGTTTGTGTGCAGGATTGATATTGGAAAGGTTGTAATCATGGGCTGGAAAATGGGCATACCAACGTGGTTCTTTGAGAAGGAACACTGTGTTTAACTTAGACCCCGTACTTTATCTCAGTTGGCTCATAAAAACATACAATCGATGGGTGGGAGAGTTGGCTCAGTGACTATGCATACTTGCTGCTCTCCTACAGGACATGAATTTGATTGATTACTACCATCCGGATTGGACAGCCCACAACCAACTGAAACTCCACTTTCTAGGAATCAAATGTCTTGAAGGTACCTATAGCACCTTTGATAACTGGAATACTATCAAATACTCAAGGGAATATTTCAAATAGAGACTCACAAGGTAAGATGATCTTTATTTCTACTAAAGGAAAAAAGGGCAGAATTATCTAGAGCATTGATCAGAGTTAGCTGAGTCATTCATAGAGAATAATAATAACTGCGCAAGCTGGAGAAAACAAAACTAATTCTTGTTAGACTACCATGATCACAGGACTATAAGTGTTAGGAGCTGGTGGCAGGTTCAGAACCAAAGAGTTTTTCACAGTATAAATGGAAGAGGAATTTTTCCTTCTCTTGTATAGTTAATACAGTATTCAACAGAATTCTTTACTTCTGAAAATTAAGTATAAAAAGAAAAAAAAAAAACACCAAGTCCTCTGACTACTGCAATGTGCATTTGACTTCTAAATCCAAAGCAAACATCTCAAGAAAATAAAAAGCCTCAGTGAAATCCAGGATGGTGAGGAAGATGAATGAAAAAGAGAGGTAGGACCAACTCCTGGAGTTATTTTTGAGTCATTGAGTAGTCTCTGGATTTTGCAATTGCAAAATAATTGATCCCCAAGTGAGGAAATATCTGTGGTTAGGGAACTAAAAGCAAAGCAAAGGACTTCATTATTATTTTTTAAGTGTAGAAATTCAGGAGACTTTGGAAGCTCAGAAGTGGAAGATGATGAGACCTAGCTAAAAACCAGTTCTCTGCCATTGAGCACTGTTCTGAAGATCAGAGTCAAGCTAGGGCTAACGCAGAATGCTGGCTGTGTCCTTCCATCCAAATTTAATTTTCAAAACCTTTTTGAAAAGCTCATTAATACTGAGTTTTTGGGAGTTAGACACGAAGTCTGAATGCCAATGTAAGATGCTACATGTAAGAGAAATTGCACACTCCAGCCTATTACTGGAACATGTTGATCACCTGATGATTTATTAGGATCACTGAATCTCAAGTTCTGTCTAGAACAATTTCATCAGAATCTGCAACCTAACTAGATTTCGTAAGTGTACTAAAATTCAAGAAGCTTTTCTTTTTCAGAACAAAATTATGGATATAGTTATTAGTGCTCAGAGTTTACCAGAAATAGACTGAAGCCTTACTAATTTTTTTAAAGTGCAATCCCAGTAGACTTGTTTCATTTTGCTTAGTGCAACCTCATTAGGGTAGAAGAAAGAACTTTTGAATGGAAGACGCTTAACCATGTTTATAGCTTAGTTTTCTTTAGAGTAACAAGTATTTTTAGATTATAAAGTATGAAAACTGTAAAGAATATTAACATTTGGATTCTGAGCTCAGAGATTCTGTAGGATGAGGAAATAACTAGAGAGGATTTGGAACATAGAAAATTTAATTTTAGAAATATAGTCCAAGTCATTATGACAGGAAGGCAAACAAACCTGGCTAACAAATAAATTGCAGCTCAATACCATTATCTGATATTGTCTGAGTACTAGGGGTAAGAGTATGAATGGATAATCCTTCACTTAAGACAATGTACAGTCTAAATCAACTGTAAACCAACTGCCTTAATTTGGATTTTATTGCTGTGAAGAGACATCATGACCAAGGAAACTCCTATAAAGAAAACAGTTAATTGGGGCTGGCTTATCATTTCAGAGATGTAGTCCATTATCATCGTGGCAGCCAGGATGGCAGCATGCAGGCAGACCTGGTGCCGAAGGAGCTGAGAGTTCTGTCTTGATCCTAAGGCAGCAGAAGGGAACTGTGTTCTACTCTGGGCAGAGCCTGAACATATAGGACCTCAAAGTCTGCCCAACTCCTGCCCCAGTGACATACTTCCTCCATTAAAGACATACTTCTCATGGTTCAGGCATTCAAATTCATGAGTCCATAGAGGCTACCACACCAACTTTCAGATTAAAAATGAGTGGAACCAATCAAGGGGTGTGGTTTTTGAAAGAGTGATTTTGGCCTGTATGGCTTGGTTCTGGACTAATGACCGGGACCACAAGGAAATGAAAAACATGGCAGACACAAACACATGCACAAAAAAGCTAGAGTCGGTTAGCCTGTGCTCACTCTGACGAGACAGCCCCAACTACCCAATAACTCAGAAGCTCAGAGCATTTATTAAGTACAGCATTAATAGCAGGGTTAGCTAGTGTAGGTATTGAGACTCTACAGTTTCAAGGAAGAATCTGCCATCAGGGCTTTCTGTACACTCTACCAACATTCCCACAGACCACAAAAAATAGGCTTTGTCAATTCTTACAGGTTAACACACTGGGGTCCTTATCAAAATACACGTTCACTTAGATCTTCCTTACAAATTGATTCAGGGCCCCCTCCCACACAGTCTTGTGCCTCCAAGCCACAGTCAGAAGAATCACAGTGTATTGATTTGCTTTGTTTTTCTTCCAGCATCTGTTCTATCACAATTTCTTTAAAGCACCATCTCTAACGAGTAAAGCTGCATGGGGCTTCAAGGCTGGTGGGAGCATGAGGTCCAGATCCAGCCAGTCAGAGACCGGGAGAGATACTACATTGTTTCGAAGCATCAGCTCTACCTGCTATATCCACACCAACTCTTGTGGGAAGAGCGAGTACCCATGTGATTCACCATAGTATGTTCCATGTGTCCATCAAGGTACAATACACTTCAGAGGAAGAAATCATTCTCATGAGTTAGAAGTCTGGGTAACTATCAGCAAAACGATTCCACGGGTACTGATAGAAAAGTCAGTAAATGAAGAGCACTTGGGAAAGAAGATGAATTCAATTTTAGATAATGAGATTTAATTTAAAATAACGCTTATTATTTCTGTTTGATTATAAAAGTAATGCCTGGTTTTGTAGATAATTTTTGAGCATAGAAGAAAATTGAAGAAGACATTTAAAAATAATCTTGTTAACATTTTGATTTATTTTCTTCCAAGTGTCTCCTTTCATATCTAAATATAAAAAGCAGAAACATTATTATATTTTACTCACATTTTTTGTTCTTCCTATTTTTCAGTCAACATGCTGAGTATTTTATTACGAAGATATTTTAAATATAAGACAGATACAACAAAGTTCTTTAGATTGATTTCTTGTCTTAGGCATATGCCTTTTCACTTGCATACATGTTTGTGCATACATGTAGTGCCCATGGTGGCCAGAAGAAAATGTCCCATTTGCTGGTACTGGATTTACTGAAGGTTGCCAGCCTCTATGTGGGTGCTGGAATTCAAGCCTGAGTCCTCTGAGAAAACAATCACCAATTCTAATCACTGAGCCAGCTTTCCAGCCCAGTATAAAAACCTACTTATATATGTTCAAATAAATCTAACTTTCACCATTCACAAATCCCTCAGTGCTCACATAATGATATTAAAGAAAACTTGCATTATAGGACAGGGGATGTCTCCATGGATAAAGTGCTTGCTGTTCAGACAGGAGGTTCTGAGTTTCCATCCCTAGCACCTACATGAAAAAGATAGGAAAGGAAACAGATGCTTTTAGTGTCAGCAATGGAAGCCAGGAGCCAGGAGCCAGTAAATCCCAAGTCTTCCATGTCCAGACAGTCTAACCCACTGGCAAGCTCAAGGTTCAGTTATAGACCTCGTCTCAAGAAATAAGGTTGAAATAGATAAATGAAGAGACCCAAGGTCAACCTCTGACCTCCATAAATGCATGCAATTGCGCATATGCACATCACACAGTCTACACATGCACACACACACACACACACACACACACACAGAGAGAGAGAGAGAGAGAGAGAGAGAGAGAATATACTGCAAATGATCCACAGTCCAATTACACTACCTTTATAGAAAAACTGTTTCCTTAAAATAAAATTATATTATGTTATAAATATGACATATTGAAACATATTTAGCTCTGATAATTTTGGAGGGTAGTTTAGAGAATGAATCTTCAGGCTACAGAGTATAAACTGCTTATAACAACTCAGAGATGAATGATAATTTCCAAAATTTAATCCTGTAAAGCAGTATGTTGAAAATCAGTTAATTGGGTTGTTATTTACTACTGGGAAACCTGGGAGAATCAAATGTGAGTCACAGAAGTCTAATTTCCCGTGAACTTTAATATACATTATTAAAGGTTTTTTTGAGATCTTTAAGATTCCATGTGAAGGAAAAGAATAAATTTATGAAATTCTTAGGCAAATGGATTAATCTGGAGGATATCATTGAGTGAGGTAACTCAATCACAAAAGAACACACATGATGTGCACTCACTGATAAACAGATATTAGCCCAGAAGCTCAGAATATCCAAGATACAATTTGCAAAACACATGAAACTCAAGAAGAAGGAAGACCTAAGTGTGGATATTTTGATCCTTCTTAGAAAAGGGAACAAAATACCCATGGAAAGAGTTACAGAGACAAAGTGTGGAGCAGAGACTGAAGGAATGACCACCCAGAGACTGCACCACCTGGGGATCCATTCCATTTACAATCACCAAACCCAGAGACTGTTGTGGATGCCAACAAGTGCTTGCTGACAGAAGCCTGATATAGCTGTCTTCTGAGAGACTCTGCCAGTGCTTTACAAATACAGAAATGGATGCTCATAGCCATCCATTGGATGGAGCACAGGGTCCTCAATGAAGGAGCTAGAGAAAGTACCCAAGGAGCTAAAGGGGTTTGCAGCCCCCTAGGAGGAACAACAATATGAATTAACAAGTAACCCCAGAGCTCCCTGGGACTTAACCACCAACCAAAGAAAACACATGGTGGGACTTATGGCTCTAGCTCTCTATATAGCAGAGGATGGCCTAGTTTGTAATCAATGGGAGAAGAGGCCCTTGGTCCTGTGAATGCCCAAGTATAGGGGAATGCCAGGGTAGGAAGAGGGAGTGGGTGTGTTGAGCAGGGGGAGGGAGGAGGGAATAGGGGTTTTTTAGAGGGGAAACCAGGAAGGATATAACATTTGAAATGTAATCAAAGAAAATATCTAATAATAATAAAAAAAATTCCATGTAAAGAAGACGTTCAAATAACAGTCTGGAAATAAGTGTGTGATATTGAGCTCTGGACTGTACATACAAATAACTTCAATGAGTAGGTATTTAAACTTCAGTGTTTGGATCAAAATGAAGGGACTATTAAACACAATGACATCACAATGAGTGTTAAAAATTCTGTTTTTAATTTTCTGATAAAGTCATGTGTACAACCATGCACTGTACAATGAATCTTGATCAGCGATGAACTCGAGAGGTCCTACAAGATTATAATGGAGCTGATAAAGTCCCATCGCCTTATATACAGGCAGCCAACGAAAGTGTGAAAAGAGAGCTCCAGCAGAAGCCAAGACCCAAGAGACCCAGCGGAGGGCGCAGGACAGGTCTTTGTGGACTTTGGTGGTTTGAGACTGATGAAGTTTGAAATCAGACTTCAACACCAAGGTTTTCACTGACAAAGAAAACTGTTAGCTGTGCATTTTCTGCAGGCATGAAAGAGGCAACAACAACAAAACCACCACAGACATACTTCCAAGAAGAAAGAGGCTGGCTTAAGGCTGGGTCTTGAGGGATATTTCTGGAGACAATGTCTTGACCCTGGAGGAGACCTTCTGCCTGTGGTATTGCTCCTGACCACTTTTCAGTCGGCAAGATGTGGGGGATGACTACAACCAACCTGCTGGTCCTGGCCCACTAGGCTCAAGGCAATGTATGTGTGGTCTTGAATTTTTAACTAAAATGTTTAAAAACTAAAAAAAATCTTAGGCAATACAGTTATGAATAAGAATTGTGTGTGTGTGTGTGTATGTGTGTGTGTATGTCTGGGCACTGTGGGTTTTTAACTAGTTTTAAGCAATTTAAAACACCCATACAATTGTAAAGTTTCAGTCATATAAAGGCAATTTGCTTTTTGTAGGAATAAAAATAGGTTTCTATAAATTTAGTGTAGCCTTCGGCCATCGAGATGGCTCAAGGGGTAAAGTCACCTGCTGACACACCTGCCAGCTAGAGATGAATCCGTGGCACCTTCATGTTTGAAGTAAAAAAACAAAGCTTCCATGTTGTATGATTTTCATACTCACACACCACGAAACACAGATACGCATACACAAACTGACACACACACACACACACACACACTAAATAAATGAAGTATGAAGAAAAAGATACATAGTAAAGGCTGAATATTAAGAGTTTATGAAGTCTACAGCAGTGCCCAGCAAAGGCCTGAGCTTTTGCATTCATACATCCCTTACCACTAATTCGCACCATCATCATGGGGTCCTGCAAGTACCACTCACACTGAGTAGCTTCCAGAGCAAGACTACTTTTAGTCTCCCATAGTATATATTGGTCCTGCATTTTCCTATGCTAAAATTTCTCATTATTCATGATTGAATTATGACTGCCTACAGGATGCAGTATAGTGATAAGGTGTATAGATTTATAAACTAGGAATGAAAGCCTTCAATTGTATACCTGAGTATATTCTAGATTACACCTTGTAGGTGTAATAAATAAATATACTCTCTTTGCTCCGAAATGTTTGTACAAAGAACTGCACAGTTATGTGAGCCTCAGAATGTAACACCAGTATAAAGCTATGCTCTGCATGCGTGTAATAGAGAAGTGGAGGTTACAGAACAAGTTTCGAGGAGAGTATATCAAACTCAAAAACAAATCGAAGTTATGACCCTTCATAGTGAAACAATACAACATGACGGCATAAAAATTGCCTTGATAGAAAAAACACATCACCTTCAGACACACAGCAAACAGCCAGACAGAACAGTTTATGTTAAAGTCATAGAAACATTCATTCCAGCTAAATGTTAACTAAATCAGCTGACTTACTGTTCACACCAAATAAAACAGAACTTAAAGAAAAAGAACACACTATCACATAATTTTTAAATCCACCCGGAAGAAAGACAATATCTTAGGTGTAGAAAACTAACAAAGTATATTTGAGAATGAATACATTTCAGAGAAGAAAAGTATTTCAGGGTGAAATTGGAAGAGAAAGACTAGAAAATAAAATGTTCTGCTGGGTGTGGAATTAGAACTCAACCCTGACTTTCAATAGAGCTTCCTTGCAGTTCACTGCAGAGTAAGCAGACAACAAAAAGAAGTGGAAGAAAGAGTGAGAAAATGGGCCATTGAGATGGATGGCTCACCAGGTATCAGGACCTGTGGCCAACCATGACATACTGAGTTTAATCCCAGTGACCTACATAAGGAAAGAAGAGAACCAAGTCCCGACAGCGAGAGCTGTCTAATGACCATGAGTTATCCTCTGACCTCCATGTTCATGTCACAGAACACTGGAGCCTCACTCCTCACACAAACATACCCAAAATAAATGAGGGAGGGGAGAAGTAAAAAAAATGGACCTTCATTCATTCTTTTAACAGAGAGATTTATGATTTGTTGTTGTTGTTGTTGTTGCACACATCCTAGGCATCATTGTGCTCTTCTTTCTAGGTTTCTTTAAAAAGCTATCTTGGTGGATTATGACGGCATAATGTCTCTTGGGTGAAAACTTTTGGTCAAATGTTGAGTCTTGGAACCATGTGCTTCCAGCTACTCAGTAGCACAATGACCTATCAGTGTTCTTAGAACTTACACACAAGAATATTACCATTTTTAAAAAAATGTACGAACGAAGAAGAAAACAAATTGCTGCCACAGGCTAAACTGTATCAGTCCCAGCATGGATTCATGACTGAAGTCTAACCCTTGGTTACTTACAATATCATTACATATGAAAACATATAACAGAGTCATAACATAACAGAGTAAGATACATTTAAGTCCTGGAGATGGATTTTAAGCCAGGATGACATGACATTTAGTTGTCTTAAAAAAAAGGAGCAATGACACACACACAAACACACACACACACACACGAGCGCATGCACACGCACACACACGTGCATAAACACACAACAGAGAACATTGAAGACAACAGAGAAGGATATCCATCTATGAATCTGAAAACAATGCACAGGGCCTAGAGAGTCCAGCTGACAGTCCAATCTCAGATTGCCTGCCTATAGAAGTCTGAGAAAACATGTCTGATGTCTGAGCCATACAATGTGTGGTACTTGATTGTGGGAATCCTACAAAACACTGTTCTCTCTCTCTCTCTCTCTCTCTCTCTCTCTCTCTCTCTCCCTCCCTCTCCCTCTCCCTCTCCCTCTCCCCCTCCCCCTCCCCTCCCCCTCCCCCTCCCCCTCCCCCTCCCCCTCTCCCTCTCCCTCTCCCTCTCCCTCTCCCCCTCCCCCTCCCCCTCCCCCTCTCCCTCTCCCTCTCCCTCTCCCTCTCCCTCTCCCTCTCTCTCCCTCAGAAATGTGTAAGTAAACGTGATGAGAAAAATCCCATGTTAAAGGGGAAAATGGCAGCATCTTTGTAACTCAATCAGAAACATGTTTATTTTAAAAATAAATACTTCCTTTTAACACAAATTCTGTGAAATACGTAATAGCTTTATATATGCTAGACATGGTTTTCAACCCCTGGAAAACTGTCCTGGCTTTCCACTCTCATTTGTGAATTCAAATCCTCAACCGAGCTTTATCAATGGTGGTGCAAGGATTTGGAAACTATGTCAGTTCTCTGGCTTCCACAGATCTCTACATCTCACCCACAAATAGGAATGCAAACCACTCAAAAAGACACAAAACTGGAGAGCTTGTGTGAAGCGATGTTCTTCGGGAAGCTCCCAGGTATTAATAGCCCTTACTTACCAAAAGAGAAAAAGCTCAAGGACTCTTCTATTAAATAGCATTCTAAAGCTGTTCACCACAGCCTCTGCTTCATATGAGAGCTCAAGAGTTTCTTATGGCCCAAAAGTTAAGAACCTTGATCACCTTTATCCTGAATACACGCAGTTTCTAAAATTTCCAGGAAATCCAAATTTCCTCATTTCTAAGCAATTTACCCAGGCTTTACTCCTCACAATATATTTTTATAGTGGGTAATAAGAAGCAATGGTTAGTCAGGCTTGCTGTAGCCACATTTGTGTTATGAGTGGTACAGGCTTGTAATGGCCTTCCCTCAGAGGCCAATGGATGTGAGCCTTGAAGACTAACCTCACCCCTGAGGCTCAGTCTAATTAAACACCTTGACCAGCAGAACACAAAATATGCACTTTGAGTGAAAAAAGATGTTTATTCTGGACTTAAATGTAAATCTAGGAAGAAGTTGTTATTTAAGATGGGGTTTTAAAGGTGAAGTTTCAAGGACCCACAGAAACAGTCGGAAGCTGCTCATGCTTTTGAACGTTACACAACCCAGTAGAATATGGTATACCACTTCTCAGGAACTTAATGATTTAAGTTTTCTACTCTTTAATATTTATGATGTTATAAAAAGGCTGTATGTACTTGACATTTTCAGGGCCGAATTTTGCAAATGATCTTAACCCAGCCTCTAAATTCGCAAACACAAATTATTTGGGCAAATATTCCTGGTGGTTAGATGAAGGTGCAGTATTTGAGGATATTATTTGATGCACATAATTTTAGAGACCGTGCCCAAATTAGGGAGAGCAGCCTTTTCCCTGCCTCCCAAGTCTGTACAGGCCTCAAGCTTAGTTACATTCAGTAGTTTTAACTGAGGAGTATAAGGAAATGATGGGAGTATAGAAATAACTCATTATACACAGCAAATGAGCTCAGGTCTTCACATATGGTGCTACTAGTTTCTGCGCACTTCATAAATGAAATCATGCAGCAAATTATTGTCTATTTCTTTCTAGGTTTATGAACTCCCTCATCTCATGTTTCCTAATAGATATAACAAAACATCCCAGACTGGAAAAGAGAACTACAAAGCTCAGATGAGCCAGAGGGAATGCACTCCTCCTGTGCACTGAATGGAGGATACAAGGAATGCATTTCTCTGGGCATAAACTGGCCAAGGTGCTATTCAGGTTCTTTTAAAGCAGCCATTTATTGAAAGCATCCATTTGAACATTACTTAATAGAGTCGCTATGCTGTTTTCTAAATTCTAAGAGTAAAATCAGTACAAAAAAAATGGAAGTTTCCAATCTACACCTGTTTTAATTGTGATTTTTCTTTACTTGTTTGCATGTGTGCATGTGTGTATGTGTGAGTGTGTGTTTAAAAATCTTTTCTAAAACTCAGTGAGTGGTCTGCCCACAGTCTACGCACATGATTGATTGACAGATTATTTTACAACCAGTACTTATTACTCCTTTCTAATAGAAGCTGAGTGGCTTTTGAAATGAAAACAATAGGGTGAAGAAAAGGTCTTTGATTCATTTATTTCAAGGAGAAAATTGAAGAGAATCAAGTTCTAAAGTTGGTACAGGTATTTCCCTCATCATATCCTCATTGACAATTATAAATTGTCACAAGTGGACCTACAATGCAAAGGAGAGAGGCAACAAAAAAAATGCATTGAAGAATTTCAAAGAAACATGCAATAATAACAATTGATTTTTTCCTTTATTCCCATGCATTTATATATATAAGCTAAAATAAATGCTGGGGGGATTTGAGCCCTGTCCAAACTCTTGAAAGATGGAGCTCTTTAGTCAAGAGGAAAGTACAGTTATTGGCTTCTCTCTACGTCTATGCAATGCTACCCTTTAACAAGAGCTGTTGCATACAACTTAATAAAATGAGGGAATTTTCTAAAATTCTGTTGCTATCATGCAGCATATATTATATTCCCCAACTTATTTGTGTATTTACTTTGCATTCTGTTGTCTCATTGCTGCATTTAAAAGGAAAACAAAAAGTTAAATTCTTGTCTTTTCAAAGCAACTAATAAAACTTAATCAATTGTGTTCTGTTACTGTGGTGACTTTAAGTAATAGTATCTCCATATTACCTAAATAATACACTACATAGTTTCTAGGAAGATTGAAACTCCATATAACTTTTAATGAAAATAACTAAGTGAATTATATAGCTAGTCTGAAACATACAGGCTTCTGCTACTAAACATATTTTTTTCAGTACTTTGAGAAAATGTAATTATCTGACGTGGATGGCCAATGTCTTTCCCCATTCAAACTGTTTAACAAAATACTGTAACCCATGTGGATTATAAATAAGAAAAAATTATTTTTCTCAGTTCTGGAGATTAGTATTCTAGGTCAAAGTGCCAGAAAATGTGGTGAGTTATGAGTGCCTACATCCTAAATATGATCTTATGTGCCAGGAGCCAACTGCCACAATAGCGCATTTTATTAGGGCACTGATCTTGTCTCTAGCCCCCACCTCCAATGCCATCATGCTGGATGAGCATTAGGTTTTGATTGAAGGAATTTAGGAAAAAGGGGCATAAACATTTAGATCATCGCAGTAACTTGGAACCAAACAGGAATGTACAGTTTATACCATTGCTTTAGGTGCTTCACATATTCAAAAATATCCTGAAATTTGCTGATTGGTAACACAGGATCCTTATGAGATGTCTCTCAAGCTGCCCTTCTTTACACTTGCATTTGTATTTATGTGTCACTTGATGGCATTGAGTCCAAGGTGGCACATAATTTACATGGAAAGCATTTTTCCCCAATAGAGCAATGTCTTAAGAAAAAGTCGGTATGTTCCCATCTTATTCATTATGCTTCAGGTTATACCTAGAGTTTACAAACGTGAAGGGGAATGAGTGGGAGAGAGATGTAAAAACTTGGGTCTATATTTTATCATTGCATATAGCAACACCTCCGCATGCATGAAAAAGTGTCCAGAAACATACTGAACAAGAAAGACAAGGAAGAACAGCTCGAATATTTGTCCAGATGATTCAAAAAAAAATTGCTTTGAAGCTCAAGCCATCTGAGTCTTCAACTTTGCTTTATCTGTTAACTTGATGCAACCTATAGTCATCTCAAAGAGAGCCTCTGCTGAGGGAATGCCCAGATCAGATTGACTGTTAGGCATGTCTGTTGATTATTAACTGATTAAAGAGACCTCAGGCCACTGTGGGTAGCCCTATCCAGAAGACTGTGGTCCTAAGCTATGTAAGAATGTTAGGTGGTCATAAGAAACAAGCTGGACTTCCTCCATATTTTCTGGCCCCATGTTTCTGCTTAAGTTCCTTCCTAGACTTCCTCCAATGATGGAGCATTAGCTGGAAGATGTGAAGGGAGCTATTGGCTGTATGATGTGCATGGATTCAGAGTTATTTTTTTTTATTTTTTTTAATTAGGTAATTTCCTCAATTACATTTCCAATGCTATCCAAAAAGTCCCCAATACACTCCCCCGCCCCAGTCCCCCACCCACCCACCCCCTACCCTTGGCCCTGGCATTCCCCTGTACTGGGGCATAAAAAGTTGGCAAGTCCAATGGGCCTCTCTTTCCAGTGATGGCCTACTAGGCCATCTTTTGATACAAATGCAACTAGAGTAAAGAGCTCTGAGGTACTGGTTAGTTCATAATAATGATCCACCTATGGGGTTGCAGTTCCCTTTAGCTCCTTGGGTACTTTCTCTAGCTCCTCCATTGGGGGCCCTGTGATCCATCCAATAGCTGACTGTGAGCATCCACTTCTGTGTTTGCTAGGCCCCGGCATTGTCTCACAAGAGACAGCTATATCTGGGTCCTTTCAGCAAAATCTTGCTAGTCTATGCAATGGTGTCAGCGTTTGGAAGCTGATTATGGGATGGATCCCTGGATATGGCAGTCTTTAGATGGTCCATCCTTTCTTCACAGCTCCAAACTTTATCTCTGTAACTCTTTCCATGGGTGTTTTGTTCCCAATTCCAAGAAAGGGCACAGTGTCCACACTTTGGTCTTCGTTCTTCTTGAGTTTCATGCGTTTAACAAATTGTATCTTATATGTTGGGTATCCTAAGTTTTTGGGCTAATATCCACTTATCAGTGAGTTCCTCCACTTGTGTGAGTTCCTTTGTGAATATGTTACCTCACTCAGAATGATGCCCTTCAGATCCATCCATTTGCCTAGGAATTTCATAAAATGATTCCTTTTAATAGCTGAGTAGTACTCCATTGTGTAAATGTACCACATTTTCTGTATCCATTCCTCTGTTGAGGGGCATCTGGGTTCTTTCCAGCTTCTGGCTATTATAAATAAGGCTGCTATGAACATAGTGGAGCATGTGTCCTTCTTACCGGTTGAAACATCTTCAGGATATATGCCCAGGAGAGGTATTGCTGGATCCTCTGGTAGTATTATGTCCAATTTTCTGAGGAACCGCCAAACTGATTTCCAGAGTGGTTGTACCAGCTTGCAATCCCACCAACAATGAAGGAGTGTTCCTCTTTCTCCACATCCTCGCCAGCATCTGCTGTCACCTGAATTTTTGATCTTAGCCATTCTGACTGGTGTGAGGTGGAATCTCAGGGTTGTTTTGATTTGCATTTCCCTGATGATTAAGGATGTTGAACATTTTTTCAGGTGCTTCTCTGCCATTCAGTATTCCTCAGGTGAGAATTCTTTGTTCAGTTCTGAGCCCCATTTTTTAATGGGGTTATTTGATTTTCTGGAGTCCACCTTCTTGAGTTCCTTATATATATCGGATATTAGTCCCCTATCTGATTTAGGATAGGTAAAGATCCTTTCCCAATCTGTTGGTGGTCTTTTTGTCTTATGGACGGTGTCTTTTGCCTTGCAGAAGCTTTGCAACTTTATGAGGTCCCATTTATCGATTCTCGATCTTACAGCGCAAGCCTTTGCTGTTCTATTCAGGAATTTTTCCCCTGTACCCATATCTTCGAGGCTTTTCCCTACTTTCTCCTCTATAAGTTTCAGTGTCTCTGGTTTTATGTGGAGTTCCTTAATCCACTTAGATTTGACCTTGGTACAAGGAGATAGGAATGGATCAATTCGCATTCTTCTACATGATAACCGCCAGTTGTGACAGCACTATTTGTTGAAAATGCTGTCTTTTTTCCACTGGATGGTTTTTGCTCCCTTGTCAAAGATCAAGTGACCATAGGTATGTGGGTTGATCTCAGGGTCTTCAATTCTGTTCCATTGGTCTACTTGTCTGTCGTTATACCAGTACCATGCAGGTTTTATCACAATTGCTCTGTAGTACAGCTTTAGGTCAGGCATGGTGATTCCTCCAGAGGTTCTTTTATCCTTGAGAAGAGTTTTTGCTATACTAGGTTTTTTGTTGTTCCAGATGAATTTGCAGATTGCCCTTTCCAATTCGTTGAAGAATTGAGTTGGAATTTTAATGGGGATTGCATTGAATCTGTAGATTGCTTTTGGCAAGATAGCCATTTTTACAATGTTGATCCTGCCAATCCATGAGCATGGGAGGTTTTTCCATCTTCTGAAATCTTCTTTAATTTCTTTCTTCAGGGACTTGAAGTTCTTGTCATACAGATCTTTCACTTCCTTAGTTAGAGTCACGCCAAGGTATTTTATATTGTTTGTGACTATTGAGAAGGGTGTTGTTTCCCTAATTTCCTTCTCTGCTTGTTTATCCTTTGTGTAGAGAAAGACCATTGACTTGCTTGAGTTAATTTTATATCCAGCTACTTCACCGAAGCTATTTATCAGGCTTAGGAGTTCTCTGGTGGAATTTTTAGAGTCACTTATGTATACTATCATATCATCTGCAAAAAGCGATATTTTGACTTCTTCTTTTCCGATTTGTATCCCCTTGATCTCCTTTTGTTGTCGAATTGCTCTGGCTAGGACTTCAAGTACAATGTTGAATACGTAGGGAGAAAGTGGGCAGCCTTGTCTAGTCCCTGATTTTAGTGGGATTGCTTCCAGCTTCTCACCATTTACTTTGATGTTGGCTACTGGTTTGCTGTATATTGCTTTTAACATGGTTAGGTATGGGCCTTGAATTCCTGATCTTTCCAAGACTTTTATCATGAATGGGTGTTGGATTTTGTCAAATGCTTTTTCAGCATCTAACGAGATGATCATGTGGTTTTTGTCTTTGAGTTTGTTTATATAATGGATTACATTGATGGATTTTCGTATATTGAACCATCCTTGCATCCCTGGGATGAATCCTACTTGGTGAGGATGGATGATTGTTTTGATGTGTTCTTGAATTCGGTTAGTGAGAACTTTATTGAGGATTTTTGCATCAATATTTATAAGGGAAATTGGTCTGAAGTTCTCTATTTTCGTTGGGTCTTTATGTGGTTTAGGTATCAGAGTAATTGTGGCTTCATAGAATGAGTTGGGTAGGGTACCTTCTGATTCTATTTTGTGGAATAGTTTGTGAAGAACTGGGATTAGTTCTTCTTTGAAGGTTTGATAGAACTCTGCACTAAACTCATCTGGTACTGGGCTTTTCTTGGTTGGGAGACTATTAATGACTGCTTCTATTTCTTTAGGGGATATGGGACTGTTTAGATCATTAACCTGATCTTGATTTAACTTTGGTACCTGGTATCTGTCTAGAAACTTGTCCATTTCATCCAGGTTCTCCAGTTTTGTTGAGTATAGCCTTTGGTAGAAGGATCTGATGGTGTTTTGGATTTCTTCAGGATCTGTTGTTATGTCTCCTTTTTCATTTCTGATTTTGTTAATTAGGATGCTTTCCCTATGCCCTCTAGTGAGTCTGGCTAAGGGTTTATCTATCTTGTTGATTTTCTCAAAGAACCAGCTCCTCGATTGGTTGATTCTTTGAATTGTTCTTCTTGTTTCCACTTGGTTGATTTCACCCCTGAGTTTGATTATTTCTTGCTGTCTACTCCTCTTGGGTGAATTTGCTTCCTTTTGTTCTAGAGCTTTTAGGTGTGTTGTCAAGCTGCTAATGTGTGCTCTCTCTAGTTTCTTTTTGGAGGCACTCAGAGCTATGAGTTTTCCTCTTAGAAATGCTTTCAGTGTGTCCCATAAGTTTGGGTATGTTGTGGCTTCATTTTCATTAAACTACAGAAAGTCCTTAATTTCTTTCTTTCTTCCTTCCTTGACCAAGGTATCATAGAGAAGAGTGTTGTTTAGTTTCCACGTGTGTGTTGGCTTTCTATTATTTATTTTGTTATTGAAGATCAGTCTTAGTCCATGGTGATCTGATAGTGTACATGGGACAATTTCAATATTTTTGTATATATTGAGGCTTGTTTTGTGACCAATTATGTGGTCAGTTTTGGAGAAGGTACCGTGAGGTGCTGAGAAGAAGGTATATCCTTTCGTTTTAGGATAAAATGTTCTGTAGATATCTGTCAGATCCATTTGTTTCATAACCTCTGTTAGTTTCACTGTGTCCCTGTTTAGTTTCTGTTTCCATGATCTGTCCATTGGTGAAAGTGGTGTGTTGAAGTCTCCCACTATTATTGTGTGAGGTGCAATGTGTGCTTTGAGCTTTACTAAAGTATCTTTAATGAATGAGGCTGCCCTTGTATTTGGCGCATAGATATTCAGAATTGATAGTTCCTCTTGGAGGATTTTACCTTTGATGAGAATGAAGTGCCCTTTCTTGTCTTTTTTGATGACTTTGGGTTGGAAATCAATCTTATCAGATATTATAATGGCTACTCCAGCTTGTTTCTTCCTACCATTTGCTTGGAAAATTGTTTTCCAGCCTTTCATTCTGAGGTAGTGTCTATCTTTTTCTCTGAGATGAGTTTCCTGTAAGCAGCAAAATGTTGGGTCCTGTTTCTGTAGCCAGCCTGTTAGTCTATGTCTTTTTATTGGGGAATTGAGTCCATTGATATTAAGAGATATTAGGTAGAAGTAATTGTTACTTCCTTTTATTTTTGTTGTTAGAGTTGGTGTTCTGTTTTTGTGGCTGTCTTCTTTTAGGTTTGTTGAGGGATTACCTTCTTGCTTTTTCTATGACGTGGTTTCTGTCCTTGCATTGGTTTTTTTCTGATATTATCCTTTGAAGTGCTGGATTCGTGGAAAGATAATGTGTGAATTTGGTTTTATCGTGGAATACTTTGGTTTCTCCATCTATGGTAATTGAGAGTTTGGCTGGGTATAGTAGCCTGGGCTGGAAATTGTGTTCTCTTAGTTTCTGTATAACATCTGTCCAGGCCCTTCTGGCTTTCATAGTCTCTGGGGAAAAATCTGGTGTAATTCTGATAGGCTTGCCTTTATATGTTACTTGACCTTTTTCCCTTACTGCTTTTAGTATTCTATCTTTATTTAGTGCATTTGTTGTTCTGATTATTATGTGTCTGAAGGAATTTCTTTTCTTGTCCAGTCTATCTCTTTCTTTAGGTTTGGGAAGTTTTCTTCTATAATTTTGTTGAATATATTTGCTGGTCCTTTGAGTTGAAAATCTTCATTCTCATCTACTCCTATTATCCGTAGGTTTGGTCTTCTCACTTTGTCCTAGATTTCCTGGATATTTTGAGTTAGGATCTTTTTGGATTTTGTATTTTCTTTGATTGTTGTGCCGATGTTCTCTATAGAGTCTTCTGCACCTGAGATTCTCTCTTCCATCTCTTGTATTCTGTTGCTGATGCTCGTATCTATGGTTCCAGATTTCTTTCCTAGTGTTTCTATCTCCAGTGTTGCCTCAATTTGGGTTTTCTTCATTGTTTCTACTTCCCTTTTTAGGTCTTGGATGGTTTTATTCAATTCCATCACCTGTTTGGTCGGGTTTTCCTGCAATTCTTTAATGGATTTTTGTGCTTCCTCTTTAATGTCTTCTACCTGTTTAGCAGTGTTCTCCTGCAATTCTTTAAGGGATTTTTGTGCTTCCTCTTTAATGTCTTCTACCTGTTTAGCAGTGTTCTCCTGCAATTCTTTAAGGGATTTTTGTGCTTCCTCTTTAATGTCTTCCACCTGTTTACCAGTGTTCTTTTGTATTTCTTTAAGTGTGTTATTAAAGTCCTTCTTGATGTCCTCTACCATCATCATGAGATATGCTTTTAGAACCGGGTCTAGCTTTTCCGGTGTGTTGGGGTGCCCTGGACTGGGCGAAGTTGGAGTGCTGGGTTCTGATGATGGTGAGTGGTCTTGGTTTCTGTTAGTAAGATTCGTACGTTTACCTTTCGCCATCTGGTAATCTCTGGGGTTAGTTGTTATTGTTGTCACTGTTTAAAGATTGGAGCAGACACTGTGTTCCACTCACCAGAAGTCTCAAAATCCTGTGGCGGGTGTCGTGGGTAGCTGGCGGATGTCAGCAGACCCTGCGCTCTAGCTACCCCGGTGCTGTTCAGACCGGAAGAGGCTTGTGGCCCTACTCAGGCCGGATTTCTGCCTCCCCAACCAAAGCAGTCTCAGGTCCTGCGAGATTGGACTGGAGCAGAAGCTGTGTACCACTCATCAGAAGTCTCAAAATCCTGTGGCGGGTGTTGTGGGTAGCTGGCGGGTGTCAGCCGACCCTGTGCCCTAGCTATGCCGGTGCTGGTCTGACCAGAAGAGGCCTGTCGGATTCAGAGTTATAACTGAAAATAATTTTTATCAAAATATTCAACATAGTTCAAACTTTAGTTTCATCAGCAATAAAATGGGAACCATCACAACACAGATACAGTAATCAGATTAAATTTTATATGGTATTAAATTAACAAATATTACTTTGTTTCATATTCCCTCTCTTCATGAGTATAGAGAGGATTTTTCCTAACTCTACCCTAGTATAAGACTATATATACATAAATATTGGAAAATTTTCCAGTGTCTTTCAGGATTGGGAGATATTATTTCAAGACATAGAGAAATAAACAAGTATATTACATTTCCCATCTCTGAATGAAAAGTTTGGACACTTGTAGTACAACTCAGAAATACTGAGTATTAGAAGAATCTTCTAAATATAGCTGTGGCTCTTGACTTGTTAATAAAGTCCCACTCATGTGCATGTGTTTAGTAACTATCCTAAGTGATTCTCAAGGTTGGACTTGGACTTCAGCTTGTTTTAAAATCACCCAGATGGTTCTACTGTATATTGTGAGCAAAGAACCAGTGGTCTAAGGAATAGAGCCATTAGTGTTCCCACTACCCCATTGCCAAAACCAGTATTTTGTATTGCAGAAAAAAAAAAAAAAATAACAGGTTTTAGAAATGGTTGCCTATACTGAAGTTTCTTATTTAGGGATCCTATCTCAATGCAAAATGCCTGTGAACATCAATGTGACATTTCAGGATACAGAGAACAGTAAGTTCGTTGAGAATCGCTACCCCATGTCATTAACATAAGGCTAGGAGCTGGGCAGTTTGCACACTTCCCTCCATCTGTAGTGATTCAGAGCTCTCACCCTGGGTATTATACCCAAGCAATTTGTGAACATATGGATATAGAGAAAGCTCTAAAAGGCGTTTTCATTGACTTTAAAAATATTCATTTCATAATTTAACTTCGTTTGAAGAATTTTAATGTAAGTGTACTTACCAGAGAATTAGATCTTCCCAAGTCACCTATTTCATTCTAAGGTCTGGACAAGGCTTTTTCAAACAAGCATTCTTCTTCCAGGAAAGAATCTACCACTAACAAGGAAGTTTTTAAAGTCTCCCTCTCTTAATCCCTTCAAGAATTCATTCCAAAATGTATCACACATAAAAACTTGTACTCAGTTAAATGCTTTCAACATTGTAAATAGTAGATGATTTTTTTTAAATTAATAAAGTTTTGTTTTGTTTTGCCCCGAATGAAGCTTATTTTCTCCCCATCGCATAGTGCTAGGTGTTGAACACAGCCCTGTGTTCATAGTAGGCCAGCACCCTACCTCTAGGCTACTTCCCTAGCCTAAAAAGTCAGTTTCTCAAGAAAATGTTATTTTCTTGGTTGACTTGTACATAAGTATTATACATTCTACTGCTCAGGAATAAAAACACAGGTTTAGGCAGGAGATTTCATGGAGAAAGTAAATATCCAATAACTTAAAATATACTAATATCTGCTAGTGGAACATAGAGGGTTGAATACATTTGTCAGGAGGTGGCATGTTATAATTTCTTTAAAACATTTCTTCCAATTATGTGGATATTGTCACATCAAACATATAAATATTGATGTTTTGGAAAGAAAAGCTAGTTCCTGGCTGAATTGGATTATGAAGTTCTTTCTCTCTCTCTGTATGTGTATGTATGTATGTATGTATGTATGTATGTGT
Organism: Mus caroli; assembly: GCF_978045245.1. Taxonomy (NCBI): domain Eukaryota; kingdom Metazoa; phylum Chordata; class Mammalia; order Rodentia; family Muridae; genus Mus; species Mus caroli. The sequence continues at coordinate 132,909,933 of NW_028227262.1, read as the reverse complement.
GTGTGTGTGTCTGTCTGTCTGTCTGTTTCTGTCTCTCCTTGAATTTTCAAATCATCAATAATAGATATATATTGAGTATAAAATGTAACTTTTTATAATAGTAATGTGATTTATGATAGTTATTTCTTAATGGAAGGCTTCATAATGCTACTCTTGATAGAATTTTACAAACCTTATCTTGTATAATTTAAACAGTGGTGGTCATTAAGTGTTGGCAAGGCTTAATTGCACTTCTGTACTCTGGGGATCAGTGTGAGCAATTGTGTAAATGACACTAGATCTCAATGATTAAGTTATAAGAAAAGAAAGCAATCGTTGAGCAGGTTGTCAGTGGGAAAGACTACACATAACCCTATTGAAGTTTTAAAAATTTTAAGGTGGATTGATAAAACTGATCCAAGCAAACTCCTTATGCTTCAAGACCAGAGAAGTGAGTAGGTACGATCTGAAAATGGAAAGTTAGGAACAAGGAGGGGGAAAAAAGGCCCGACTCTTTTACACAAAAGATAATAAGCATATGGAATAAATTACTATAAAGGGCCCCCGAAGCAAGGAGCATCACTGAATACAGGAGGGAATGAAATGAATTTCTAAATGAAAAGGGAAGACGGAGAGGAATGGGAAGAAAATAGGCTAATGGAAATAAGGGGAACTTTTAAAAGCAGGTGTGATGAGCAGAGGAACGTTTCTTTGGGATCCCTTTGCTTCTTTGTGATAGAACTGTTAAATGGCTTTTGGCATAGCCTGTAATCTAAAATAATGTCATAGCATGGTACTCTGTGCTGTCACATATAACCAAATGATACATGGCACTTAACATTCTGTCGTTAAGGATGTCAAAATGCAGATGCCTAGATGCTGTTTCAACTCTGCAAATAGGTGATAGAAGAATCCTGCTCACCTTTGTTTGTGGCCAATGAAGTTTAACTTCTCCATGCACCTCATATATTCAAATAATTTTTCCTTAGTCTGTTGCTTTAAAAAAATAAATGGAGAATTGCCCATAAGCACCTATAATCTAGTGCACATCTTAATAATAGATGAGATGATTTTCAATAAGACAGGCAGAAAATATGAAGGCATATTAACCACTGGTAAACTAGTCATAATGGGACCAATTGTCTCTCCGTGAGCACACTGTAGACTGATACTTTCAGATGGTCCCCTGCGTTTATAGCTAGAAGCATGAATCTTTTTTAGGAAGGGGTACAGAGGCTGAGTTCAGGATTTCAAGTGATAGATGAGTGGAAACATTAATATGTAAGGTATTCCTAGCTAATTATTCAACAGTTACTTCAGTGATTTAGATGGGGATTGGGTTACCTTTGGGAGAAAGGATTGTGCTTTTAAGTCATGCTAACTAACGATTATTACTAAAAATTATATAGGAGTGTTACTGTTAACTCTATCCCAAAAGGTATAAACACACTCGTGGCTCTCCTGTCTAAAGCACAAAGTGCTTTACATAGATACACTTGTCAAGTCTTTGAAATTAGCTGCTTGCTTCAAATGTGCAAGAAAAGAGAGCTTTACTTAATTTGGGCATTGTTGTGCTTCTTAAATTTTCTTTTTATAAAGACAGTCTTTTCCAGACACTTGGACAATACTAAGTATTAACTTGAAACCAAACCACAGGACATAGGTCAGGCTGGTGTTTCATGAGTGACTAATCTAGAACTCTCCGAAGTACTCATCCATAAAAAGACTTTGGCATGTGGAAATATTCAATTCCACATCAGGATCCTTGTCAGAGTTTGTTCACCTGGATGTTTGACTTTGTAATGCATGTCAGCCATGAGATCTAGCACTGTTCACAAGCAAAATTAGTGTAAAATAAATCAGTCATAAATGGTAGCCTGCTGAATATTTTAGCTTTAAGAAATATGCAGCAAGGCAGTGGTGGTACAATGCCGTTGGTCCCTGAACTCTGAAGGCAGAGTCAGGAAGCTCTCTCAGTTCAAGGCCAGCCTGGACTACAGAGTGAGTTGTAGTACAGCCAGGGCTACACAAAAGAAACACTGTCTTGAAAAACAAACAAGCAGAATAACTCCAACATTTTCTCCATGGATGCCCATGTAACCAATGTTACAGCGCATACACTGTAACCAATGGTCCTTGAGTCTGTTAGCCCAGAGCAGGGCTGCCAGCATCATAGAGCTGATTTAAGAAATGCAATGCTAAACAAAACATTCTTTTCCAATCTATTGGGTTCATAGTAGATAAGAAACTTATTTAATACTCTTTGCATACATTTAGTATGGCAATGTGTTGAAGAAAATATATATGAGAGATACTAAGACATCATACTGTTTCTGGTCAAATTTAATGTCTTTCTGATAATAGGAAAGTTCATAGGTAGGCAGACAAACAGGCCCATAAGGAACAGCTTGTACTCATTTTGCTTGGAGATGCTTAGACAAAAAATACTATGCCTCTGACTCTTAAATGTTGTTTCACAAAACAGGGATCTTTCTCAGGCTAATTATAATGGACAAAAAAGAATGTGAGTATGGAAATTTTATTGCTGATAAATAACGATTTTAGTTTTAACTAGAAGTTAGTTAAAACATGGTTGATTTTTGGAGATGTGGTCTCCAAGGAGATTTGCTTTGTTTTCCTTTTATTTGTGGGCTTTTGATCTACTTTCCCCAAAGAACAGATACAGCTTGTTATATAGCTAGACAGTTAAACAGATAAACAGGCACATAAAATATAATCCCATTAGGTTTTTTTTTTTTTTGATTGGCAACTTCTTGAAAATTTTTCAAAATAGACTACATGATATAGAATTATAGAGAATAATATCTAGTATATAGAATTATTTGTCCCATGCTTCAATTCCAGGATGGCAACATTTTCAGTGTACAGTTAAAATTAAACATTGTATTTTTGTGAATATTGAGAGTAATTTTCAATATGCAATCTCTCTTGGGATATTTATATTCTTCCAATCAGCGAGGAGCTGTCTATCACAACTAACACTGTTTTTTTTTTTTTTTTTAATTTGGCACTGCAAATGTTTCTGGTCTTTCTTAAAACAACTCTAGACAGAATAGCAATCTTCCTGTAAAAATGACCTCTGTCACTTTTCCTAGAACTACTTTAGTTATTTCAATACCCTTGAATTCACAGGAGGAGAGGGGCTTCCTTATGCTCCCCATTCCCTTCTAGATCATTTTAGAACAGTTTGTTTAAGGCACAGAACTTACGGATACTTCAAAACTGTTGTTTTCCTTGGGATGCAGCTTACATTTTAATATAAGGTTTATTTCTAATTAAAAGCAAAAATAAAATCCAAAAGAACATACTTCTTGTCACAAATTGTTCCCATCCTTTTTTGAACACTGCTAAGCATTTTTAGTAGATCTGTGCCCTTAACTCATCTTTTGCATGCTAACAATTTAATCTGAATACCAATATAGACACAAAATAAACGATTGTTTCCTGCCAGAGGTATCTGCAGAAGAAATCTTGGAGTAAAACATTGTCTTTGCAGCTCATTGTGTCTCTAATTAGAGTGGAAGGAGGCAGAAGCTTGCTGGTGTCAGTCTGTGTTTAGCATGCCCTGGAGCCTCAAACTCCTGTGGGTATCAAAGTGCACTAATTAAATGAGGGGGTCCACAATACGGCTCTAAACATCAGAGTGCGAGAAAGAGTCCAGTGTCCTCGGTGCCTTTGAGAATCCGTGGCCCACGCTAATTACCCATTGTTGAATTGGCTTTCCATTCTGCCAGGAATGAATGGTTCCAACTCTCCCTCCTTCCCCCGCCCCCTCCCCTTTCTATTTTACCATCTTTGCTTTGGCCGCCTAATTAATCTTATGGAAATCTCCTGAAGCCAGATTCCAGCAAGGTTGCCCCGATGTTTATAATTTGATTTGTGATGATAAAAGTGAAGGCACCCGGTGATGGAACAGTGTCATTTCCAACACTCTCGAGAATCGGAGAGGCTATCAATCTTTCCCACGTGCACGGCAAACTGATATGCTAGAAAATTAACTTCAATTAATAACAGAAATCCCCAGACACACGGGAAAGTGGAGCTGCTTTGAAAGAGAACCTTCAAAGATGTCTCTGGACTGTCTTTCATATGCAGACCTTTTTCATAGAAGAAATTCTCAACTAGAAAATATGTATGTGTATCAGCATTTATCTTTTTAAAAATTGTTTTATACTAATTTCAGTAAGGTATGGTATCTTCAAGATCGATTTTACAGTTGTCTTTATTTAATGCTAAAGTCTTCATGTCTTAAAGCTTCAATGTTTGATGTCTTTTTCCCTTTGGTTTTATGAACCAAGAGATTTTAAACATCATTTGAAAACTTTTACTTCACCTTTAAAATCTTTATGCGGCGCAATCAACATGTTAACTTGAAAAGAATGTGTGTGTGTGTTTGTATGTGTGTGCATGTGAAGACATACCTACCATGATAAAACTCACCAGTAGATATTATGGGAAACTATTCAATCAAACTCTTTAATAAAATTCTTCTACTATATTAATTAATTAATAAAATAGAGGTAAAAGGACTATAATAAACTAACAAAAGGTAGTAAATGGACTCAAATAAACTCTAATAAAAATATTATTGTACACAATATTCTTTCTTTATTACTGATTGCAGATAGTTTTTCCTGTATAAAATAAGAAGGGAATTATTCTTAAGCAGTACAATTTCAGCTTGTGGATTAAAGTTTTTAAAACATTTGTAATATTCTATCAGAAGTAGAATGAATGTGTACGCTGAATAATTCTGTAGTTGCTCATCTCTTCCCACTCCATCCATCTCCATCTTCTGCTTCTTTCTTTACTTAAATTTCAACCTTTCTTATTTCTTCATCTTCTTGAAAGTCATTAGGTTATAAAAGCATAATTATCAACATTATAAAAAAATTGCTACCAATAAGTTCTAAGCATCTCCATGCTATTTGGTAGCATATTGTTATATAGCACTCTTGAATATAAAATAGGTTTCTTGAAATTAGTTAAACTTCTATCCTTTTAGTTTTTTCCTGTGTTTGTTTTTATTTTAGTTGTCCCCAGGTTTGTTGAAAATATTACAAAACAGGTTCAAAGGGTTCCACTTGGTGTTTTGAAATTCATCCTAACTGTAGTCTGAAGGACCTGCAGGTTGGAGAGACTGACAGAGTCTACAAACTTCAGCATTTCCTTGGTGTTGGGACCTGTCTTGGTGAGCTGATCTAGACTTGAGACCTCAGGAACATAATTATCTCTCCTCTTCTCCTTTCCCCATGCAATATGGTGCAAATACTACTCACAGGACCCCTTTTAATCCTCCCCATCATTTTCAGCATAGTCAGCCATCTTGTTGTGTTCTTTCTTGCAGAGATAAAGAAAACCTCCAAGCACAGGTGCTTGTCTGTGTGGAAGTCATTACCCAAGAGCATGTAGTACTTCTAAATCATGGCCTGGGCTGCTGTCTTCACATTCTGGGTGAAAATGTGTCCCATGTTGGCAGGCCATAGTAAAAGAGGAGACTTCTATGATTTTAGTGTTATAAACACAAAATGAAACAAAACTAGACCTGAAAAACACACCTGCACCTTAGCCAAGTGTGAATTCTGACTAAAAGTCAAATTAGATTGGTAGTGAGAGTTGAAAGCCCCCAGTGCCCATGTCCTAGATGGATACTTTTTTTTTTTTAATATTCCTTTAGGAAACAAAATCATTGTTCTTGTTTTACAATTTTTGATCAATTCTTTTTAAACAAAGTATCGATATCCTTCAGAATTAAAATGAACTACTAACATTGTTTTTATATGAGACAAAAAGCAAGAGAAAATGGAGGGGCTTTTTGAAGTCTTGCCTTCTTTACTAGAGTAGTTAGAATTGCAGAACCTCACATTTTTTAAATTGTTGCCATGTGACTGAATTGCTTTGGTACCATCTCTTGTTCTTTAAACAGTCTCTGATAGACAGACTGTTGGGATCCTTCATGAAATGCTGCCATGATTGTGGGTTGATGCTACGCTTGCGTTGGCTGAAATTTTGTTTCACCTTTTGGCAGTAGAAACTTCTTTTTATAAAAATAGAATAATAGTCCAGTTTAAGCTGCTAAAGAAGAAAGTATGCAAATTGTATGCTATCAATGTGACTTTTGTTTTTGTACTAAAGACACCATTTTGAAGTCTCTAGCAAAAATTATTAACTTTTGTTTGTTTGTAAAATGAAATAAATACTATCAAACTTAGTTTGTTCAAGTTCATATCTTAGGCTACATTCCTGGTGTCAAAGTAGAAATGACCATTTTTACAACTAGCTAAGAAAAAAAATCGTATCTACCCTAGAATTCATTTAACAAAGAAAAAATCATTGTGTTTATGTTGCTGATTGGCCATAAAACATCAGCAGCTGTGGCCTTTCAGAAGTAAATTCGGTAAGCTTCAATGTTTTGTTTTGTTTTCTACATCCAATACTTTTAGAGATAAGACTCCATCTAAATGGATACATTCTTTTAAGCACATCTTTAGTATATATAATTCAGTTATAAAATACTGTTAATCTCATTCTTCATAGAATAAAATAAATTAAAAATAAGATTTTTCCCCTGTGAAATAAGGACATTTCCCTATGAAAATTTAAAAATATTTATTTATTTATTTATTTAATGTATATGAGTACACTATCATTGTCTTTAGACACAGCAGAAAAGAACATTGGATCCCAATATAGATGGTTGTGAACTTTCATATAGTTGCTGGGAATTGAACTCAGAACCTCTGAAAGAGCACCCAATGCTGTAAGCACTGAGCCATCTCTCCAGTCAAGCATATTCTTAATATAGGTAGTTTTAACAAAATGAAAAAATAAGACAGAATATATCAGAGGTATTATGCAGATTTGCAGATTATGCAATATTCACTCATGGACACCTTCACAGATGAGGAAATGAAATATTAACATTTACATTCATGTCACTGTGATTAATACAGACTTAACCTTCTGTGTTTGCTAGGCCCTGGCATAGTCTCACAAGAGACAGCTATATCTGGGTCCTTTCAGCAAAATCTTGCTAGTGTATGCACTGGTGTCGGAGTTTGGAAGCTGATTATGGGGTGGATCCCTGGGTACGGCAGTCTCTAGATGGTCCATCCTTTCGTCACAGCTCCAAACTTTGTCTCTGTAACTCCTTCCATGGGTGTTTTGTTCCCAATTCTAAGGAGGGGCACAGTGTCCACACTTTGGTCTTCATTTTTTCCTGCATTTAGCAAATTGTATCTTATATCTTGGGTATCCTAAGTTTTGGACTAATATCCACTCATCAGTGAGTACATATCATGTGAGTTCTTTTGTGATTGGGTTACTTCACTCAAGATGATGCCCTCCAGGTCCATCCATTTGCCTAGGAATTTCATAAATTCATTCTTTTTAATAGCCGAGTAGTACTCCATTGTGTAAATGTACCACATTTTCTGTATCCATTCTTCTGTTGAGGGGCATCTGGGTTCTTTCCAGTTTCTGGCTATTATAAATAAGGCTGCTATGAACATTGGATGGATCACAGGGCTCCCAATGGAGGAGCTAGAGAAAGTACCCAAGGAGCTTAAGGGATCTTAACCCTATAGGGTTATAGCTTAAGGGATCTTAACCCTATAGGTGGAACAACATTATGCACTAACCAGTACCCCGGAGCTCTTAACTCTAGCTTTATATGTATCAAAAGATGGCCTTGTCAGCCATCACTGGAAAGAGAGGCCCATTGGACACACAAACTTTATATGTCCCAGTACAGGGGAATGCCAGGGCCAAAAAAATGGAAATGGGTGGGTAGGGAAGAGGGGGAGAGGGTATGGGGGATTTTTGGGATAGCATTGGAAATGTAATTGAAGAAAATACGTAATAAAAAAATTTAAAAAAAATACAGACTTAACCTATGCAATTGAATTGTGATATTTACATGATCAAAGCATTATCCAAGACATCAAGAGTGTGAGAACCAGAATTCATGGCAAATTTCAAAAGTAATGTTTAGCTGAAATACTATCAGATTATGCAAGCATGCTTATTACACAACCAAAGGAAAAGTCATGTAAGCATGAAATCATAATGGAAAAAATACCTATATTTCTAAAGCAGCTAGTAATCTTTATTATTGCTGTTGTTGTTGGTGGTGGTGGTGTTTTGTTAAAAAGATGATGGACATTGAGGGTTGTACTCAAATGTCTCCAAAGTCTAATAAAGGTCATATATACATATGTGAAATATATTTTTTCACCAGATATTAAAGAAATCCATTCAGGTGGGTTTTTTGGGCCTATATGAAAATTCTAGAGTATGATTTTGAGTAGGGTTTTATTATTTAGCAAGATTCCAGAGTTGGCACTAGGTCCTTCCCAGTCCTAGTAGGTTTCCCACCTTGCAAGCACTTGCCTCCACGGAGCTGGTTACCTCTCATCTTAGATATTGTCTAACGCATTTCATGTAAAATAAAAGGAAACTGGACGATGTAATAAATGTTTTATATTCAATAAGATAATCATCATATTTCATACATTCATTTTTAGAGAGTGCCTGTTTCCATCCTTCAGAAATGACCTGCAAGGAGCCCGCAATAATGTTTAACTCTATATGGGCTTTATTCTTGGCTCGGTTAATCACACATTCAATTTACCTATCTTCCTGCCCATGTGCATTATAATGCAAATCAATTCAAGTAGAGATGTGAGAGCTTAGAAAGCCTGGCCTGGCAAGCAAGCTTCCTTTATTTCTTGCCTTAGAGCTAGCCAAGCTCCAGAGATGAAGACAAGCTTAATTAGAATGACAGACGGATTTAGAAGTCAGTTTTAAAAAATACCAATGTATTCAAACTGAATATTCAATTTGCGGCAAAGGAAAAGAAAGCTTTAGTTCCCTATGTCTAAACATCTTAAATCTCATGGGGCCAGAGGATTGTCTCAGAGGGACATCTGGGCACCCACTGCAGCCTGGACCCAAGAATAGTATCACACATGATGTTCTTCTCCAGATAGTGTGGCAGCACCTGGGCAGTGTGCTGAAAACACTTGTCACTTCATTTGAAACCCCAGTCTGGTCCCCCACCCTCAACCCCACTCCTATGTCAGTGACACAAGATGCTCTTTCTAAAACTGCAGGAAGCTAATGGGGTGTGGGCACAAATGTCACAGATGTAAGGTTTCCGAGCTACCTGAAGAAACCAACTTCTAACCAAAGTCTGTGGAACTGTACCCAACCATGTCTCCTAAGGGAGCTGGCACTATCAAAAACCCATCACTCTACCATGCGAGGACGAACTGTTAGATAGTCTTCATCAAAGCAACTAGAAGGCAGCTAGCCAAAAGGAATAGTTTGATACCTGAATTTGCATAAATTACGTTGGTGGGTTTAGATGTGCAAACAGGAGAGAGAGGGGAAGGGGAGAGGGAGACAGACATCATTGTATCTTTAATACTTGTTTGACTCTTGCAAAATTGTTCAGAAAATGTAAGAATAGAGTTAAAAAAAAACTTCGTATAATTTTTAAAAATCCTTGTAAGGGTAGTAGGAGTATTAAGGTAGAGACACTGATGGAGTGCTGAAAGCGCCTCATGGGCTTGAGTGAGAGAGCCCAGGGATTTCTCAGCCCAGCACTGACTCGGGCCACCGCACCGGTTTCCAGGAGGCAGATCTAAAGTGAATCCCGGCAAAGCTAGTCAAGTAGCCTGCTGACTATGGAATAAGGACGGGGGACAATTCCTGGAAACGCCAGCACCTTATCTCTTCTGTTCTCATTTACATCATAAAAGACTTAATCTATAGGGAAAAGGCACCACCTAGGGTCACACAGTGAACTTCTGTCCTGGATCCGGAAAGGGAGCTCTTCTTATCTCCTGACTAGTGTAGTGTTCTGGTTTTAACCAAGAATGGTTTTACCAGGAAAGGAGTTTGAAGATGGCAAACACTGTAGAGTAACTGAAGCAGCAGATGAATGGGTTTGAGGGCTGTAAGAAATTCACAACCAGAAGGCGCAAAGTCTCTGTGCTCTGAAAATCTAAGAATATTGGGAAAGGTCCCTCTCTCCTGGAAAGCAAGCTTTTAATGGCAACAATACTAGGGAGCAGGAGAACTCTGAAAACTTCCAAAAGGAAGCCTCAAAACAAGGGGGGAGATAAAAGGCAAGGTGGTCCAACGTAGCAGTAAATCCGTTAAACTGCTGCACCTGCCCAAGTGATAAGCATTGAGTAGCTCAATGATTGGGCACTTCTAAACTTCCCCATGGCTAGCAAACCCTCCCCTTAGGTTTTCCTGAGTTAACATCTTTTAAAACCTAAACATCATCTCTGCTACCCCAGGCCCAATCAGGGAAGTGGACTCTAGGGCCACTTTCCCAGATTCTTACATGCAGGGCGGCCTTTAAGTTTCATCTTTCTGCTTCCACTGATGGGGATTTTCTCTCCCTCTCCTCTCTTGGTCCCTTGTCTGCGAATAATCAAAGTCCTGCCCAGTCTACCTGCCCAGCCATTGGCTTTATGGCAATTCTTTATTATCAATCAAAGCCAGCTGGAGGCAGAGACTCTTAGGTCTGGAAGCTTGGCTTTTGGGAGCTGAAATAAGACAAAGCACTACAATCAATCCCCTGAGATGCTACCCCTTTCTGCAGTGCTATTGGAAGTTGACGGCTACCAAGGAAAATCACTGTAATCAAGGTAGTTACCTGCAAACATGTATGTAGTTAAGTCTTAAAAAACATTGAACACAGCATCAACGAGATATAAGTTTCTAGCAAGTACGGAAGTAATTAGAATATTTTTATTTAAAATTAAAATATAATTATATAATTTCCCTTCCTGTACCTACCTCTAACCCTTTCTATGAACCTAGCCCATGCTTTCTCATTACAAAATTGAAAGGTAGTGAGAGTAACATAAAATGTCTAGGATATATTCTACTAGACAACAAGCTAGCAATGTATATGATATATTCCACTAGACAACAAGCTAGCCTGCTAATGTTCATAGCAATTCGCAGAAGACACAGATTTCTGGGTCACAGAAGACTTGTATTCAGTGCACAACAGGTTATGCCACCATTATCGTGTTTGTAGACTTCGCTTGCCTCCCAAACTCCACAACGGTGAAAAGGAGACACCTGAATGGAAGCAAAGTGTTATGTTAGAGTGGAGGATTACGGAGCTCAAGAATCAACCTTTACAAAAAAGCAGTCTACAAGGAAGTCTGCCTAACACTAACCTATACAACAGCACAGGAGAGTTCTCCCCAACAGGGCTATAAGGATGAGAAAGGAAAAAAAAGGTAAAAAGGATCATGTAGATGACACGTTACAATTTCAAAGAAGAGTAAAGCAGCAATTAGTGCAACACTAGGCTTTACAGTGTCTTCATTAACACTTTCAGCCTGTTTGTGAGAAAATAATAAGTTGTAAAAAAAAATTTAAAGTAGACTAACAACAAACAAACAAACAAAACCCCAACAATAGGGAGTTCTGTCTATGTAGTGCAGTACTGTGCTGCTGGCTCCGCTGCATGATTTTATATATACAGTAATGGTCATAGCAAATTCTAGGTACTGCCTCCTCTATATCATGATTATGAAGCATCTATTCTCCTAAACAAGAAATTGTACTTGTCAAAACGTGTTGAAATCTGGAAGTGATTTAGCTATAGAAAAAAAAATGTTCTAAATCACATTTAAACATGCCACTTATCAAGGAAGAATTACAAAAAATTAGACTAACAGTAACTTATTCAAGTAAAGGCATGTGATTGATGTCTGACAATTAGTATATCTATATACCTATCATCTATCTATCTATCTATCTATCTATCTACCCATTGTCTACCTATCCACCCATCTAGAACTATGATGTTTCAGGTACTTGGCAAGCAAATGAAATAAGTGCTGCACTACAATGTTGCCTATGTGCAAAATACATTACCTTTTGCTTCATTTAATATCATTGAGATTGAGTTATTAGAACGAATGATTTAATACGTCTTCCTAATGTTTCTTACACCAGACAGCCATTTGCCCTGGCTTTATATCCCAAATTATTTTTCAGAAACCTAGTCATTGTTTTAATTTACCCATCTTCAGCCCAAAACAACTTCTTCATATGTAGCATGTCAAACCTTTTTTTTATGATGCCCAGGGCCAAGATGCTCTCTAGGACTATATATCTCTTCATTCTCCTTCAATATTCCATTGCCAGTCTTGGGGCGGTTACTAAAGCTTTTCAATATTCAGTTGTTTATTGCAATGTTAAAGTCTAAATTTCTCTATATACTGACTACTGTGCCTCCCACTCTCTTGGAAGAGGGGAGCTATCTGGAGAAATTAGTTCTGCTATAAGTTTTAATACCTGCTATTGAATTAAGTACTAAGTATTGCACTTCTCAGAGGAATGTTGATACTAGCAGTGGCTTTCTGGCCATGTGCTGGCTATATCTAAAGGGCCATTTAGTCATTGCTACCATTTATCTAATAATAAGAGAGAAATTTAAAAACTTCTAACAGGACCAAATAGAGAAAATTTTTGTTTAGATCTCACAAAGCATAGGGACTTCCTTTATGCCCAGAGTTTCCTTATACTGAAATAAAGAGTTTATAGAACTTTCTGAAAGTCAGAATTCATTTTAAGTAGATAGTATAAGGTAATATGCTATAAAAGAAAAACATAAGATTTGAAAAATATAACAATAACAAGTAAAACAAATTCTATGCCCTATCAGTTTGTACAAAAATCTATATTTGAACCATGTTACTTTTAGTTCTATGGTCAGTTAAACCTGAAGACAAAAATTAAACATCATATCCAAAAATAATAATTTTGTCCTATCATATAATTGATGGATATGAATTAGTAGATATTTCTAAAACAAAAGATTAAAATGTATGCATATACATATATGAATATGTGAGAGAGATTTGATATATATGACACACATTAAAGTAAGTGCAACTGAGAAATGAATAACAATGCTTTCTAAACTTTTTTTCTATAGTAAAATGATCTGGGAAATATCCATATTTATTCCAACTTCTTACTACAGTGCCCTTCAAGATTACTTGAGAGTTTTACCCAAAACTTTACCAGGGCATAGAACTTCATGAATATGGACTTGGTTTGCTACAGGAAGGACTTCCGCTGCCTATAAGCTTCCAGTCTCAAGCTGGGAACACAGCACCAGACTAGGTCGGCACTGGTAATACCTATGCCAAGGACTCAGAAAAATTCCCAGAAAATTCAAACTGATGCTGCCTTCCACAAATTAAGTATAGATAATAGAAAATTAATCACAGACAGAAAAACATTAAAGAAATATTAAAATATAATTCCAGCTCCTCAAACCAAGCTAAATCCATCTTTCTTTAAAATGATGCTATTTGTCTCTTGTGAGGAATTTTGCTATCGGGAAGCACATTGTGTGTGATCGTAACATCTGGTGGGTACGTTTACCTGGCTACACTGTCCTTCCACTGTCCAACCATTACATCTTTTCCTATTTGGCATGCACTTGATAGTTTACTTCCAGAATGTGAATTGCTCACCTCTGTCTCTAGCAGCTATAGCTGTTGAATTTTCCATTATAATCTAAACCTAAAGGACCAATTTTTTAAAAATTCTTAATATCCCAAGGCACCTTGCTTCTTTAGACATGAATATTAAATAGGGTGAAAGCTTAAAGCCCTTGGTAGCAAGTCTCGTCAAGAGAGGCCACATGAGGACATTCAAAATACAACTAGCCAAGTCACATCCTATTGTGGGATTAATTAGCTGTGAGCTACAGAGCCAATGTTGGAGTGAAGGGACTTTTCCACAGAGCTTTTGTCACAGGCTCCTGCCAGATCCGTTTCTTTCATTGCTCACTCTCAAGCCACAGCTTGAGGAAAAAGCAGCTGGACGTGGTGGAGGAGGCAGGAGACAGAGGAGGAGGGTTCTGGATTGTCCCACTCTCTTTACGTTCCGCTTTACCCAAACAGCAACTGACTAGCTACTTCCTCCGAGAAAGTCTTGTCTTCCACATTGACACCATTAGAGGAAGCTATTCTTAACCCCTAGATCAAGTAAGCCGGCTAGAAATGAAAGAGAAATCTTTTAAGTCTGAAAATTTTATATCATTGTCAATTGGTAAGAGGAAAAGAAAAAAAAATTCTCCATCGAGCAGACGAGAGAATAAAAAAACTGTCTTCTCTTCAAACTCTTATGATGTTTTTCAGTGTCTTGCTCAGAATTGAAGAAAGGGCTCATTTCGTGACTATTGCTATGATTTTTCACTGAGATTTATATTCAATGGCACCTGAAGATTCACCATAAACCCTGACACTTGTGTAGGCTAGATCCTGCTGCCTGAACTATGAAGAGAGAAGACTGCAGAGCATCACAGAGCTCATTAGAAACCTTCTCCTCCTCTGTCCTGCCAGCTACTATGGCTTTCTGTTATTTCTTTCAAAAAGTCTCTCTCTTTTTTGTTCCACACCTGCTTTAGCTTACGAATGTTGGAAATTTTAAAATGTGTGCTATTGCAAATACAATGATGTCATAAAAGTGACATGATTGGAAAACTATGCTGTACTCATCCACCAATTAATATTATGATTTTATTCTAATTGGCACATTTCTGGTTTTAGCAGACTGTGCCAATCAGAATCACTACAGCGTATTTTAAAATGCTCTATGGTACTGTTAAATAGTTGAAAAGTTGGACTTTATGGGTTTGGAAATACAAAAACTTCTACGTGCTCTGAACTTGTTTGCTATAGGGTGGATTATTTCCCAGTAGTTTTAAAATACTCCTGGAGTCCTACTTTGTTAAAATGGTTGCAGGTTCTGTGGGTTTTACTTATAGCCTATTCAAGTAGGCATTAGTTTCTAAGACCCATATAATTCCTAAAAGCTACAGAAATGAGAATATGTGGTTCAATTATGGATTCTATTAAAAAAAGAATAAAGCCAAATGACAATGTCATTTAAATGAATATATTATGATAACTACGCGATGGTCATCATGTAACAAAATTCATGACTAAACTGTACCCACAGTGACTGGGAAAACTAGCATTTGCTTATTGAAATAATATTCCTTACTAAAACTATGAATATTGTTGAAAGACATCAGTGGTTCTGTAAATATCTACATCATTTTGTGTATTCTATTGTATATGAATAACAACTGCTGTCAAAGCAACCTCTATATAGTGTACTGGTTATGGGTAAGACAATAATAGTTATACAAATTTATCACTTCATTAAAAGGAAGATTTAAAGGCATTTTCCAGTAAGGAAAAAAAAACCTTGACTCATAAATACTTGAAAAGATCTTTTCCAAATAAAATGTACAAAAGACAAACAGTTAAAATGAGCAAGGGTGGCCAGTTGAGCCTCCCTTTCCATGATGGTAAACATTTCTAACCATTTTCTAAAACTTCTCCATGATTAAAATCTCATCCAATTTGACATGAAAATGTTAAGAAACATTAACCACATATTGTAAGTTAGGATTATGTACACAGCGATCTCCTAGAAATGTATTTTATTATTGTCCTTTGTCACAAAATCTCACATGCACAGAAATTTAATATTAGAGAACTATATGTTATCAGCCTTTCAGACACTAGCAAAGACCCTATAGATTAAGCAATCCTCCCCTCTGCTCTAACACTGTGTGTATCATGGTGACACTGCTGTCACTGACCCACCTCATTATACTCTACGTGTCATTTCCTAGGAGTCAAACATATGAAATACTGTGAGTCAGAGTCCGTTTACAAAACTCAGATATAAACCTCACATTTTTTTTCATTCATGAGAAAATCAGGATTCACAAAAATATTAAAATAAAAAATTACTAGTTCCAAAGCAAAACAGAGTGGGCCAGATCAAGGAGTTTTTTATCAAAGGAACAATGTGGACACTGGAGCTAGTGTCAGATTTGCATAAAGCTTCAACATCCACTAGCTTCTTGAGCTACTAACTTCAACATCTCACCACACTAAATGCGACCCCTGAGACAGGAAGATGCTCTGTACCTCTCTTCAGCAGAAAGGGGATGCTTCAGATCCAATCAATGAATCCCTAAGAAACCTGTAAATGGAACTTCAAAACTAAGTACCAAATTTGCTCTGGTTGCAAAAGAGAAATGTGCTTCTGCTGCTGCCCCAGCTTCCACATGAGAACACATAATGAGAAAAATCAAGACACCAGTCTACACGGATTTATGGGAAGTGCCATACAACTGAATGAAAAGACACAGTGAGTTGAAACAATCCATCTAATGTATTTCCAGGGACACCCTTCCATGCTCCTCATTACTGGACACTGAGAAATCTTCCTCCTCAATGTCATTCTCTCTTGAGTTCTATGGTGCTGTACCTTCCAGGTCCCCTTGCTTCTGAAGTTGCTGTCTACTCCTCCATTATTTCTTTATTTACAAGTAAACATCAGAAGTTTGGCAGTTTTCATCTCAGGCCACAACTCCTTCTGTCTATCAAGATAATCTCATTTCTTACCACAACTTCATATGTTCAATTAAGGTATTTATTTGGGAGCTATAATCCACAATGGCTAATTTCCTATCAAATACTTCTAGATATATGTCTCTCCAGAATTACCAAATTGAGTAGAGTTAGATTGTGACTCTTCTACTATGGTGCCATGCTATTTAACAACACTTTTATTTCTTGGAATCTTTCAATTATAATCCTAGGAGCTTTTCATAGACTCAACTGTAGTTTTCACATGTCTGGTTCATATTGTTTCATACTATTGAAAATTGCATTTTTCCCTTGACATCATGAAAGGTTCCAGTTGCTTGAACATCATAAGTGAAAGCATCTCTTTGCCTCTATCTGTCTGTCTGTCTGTCTCTCTCTCTCTCTCTCTGTCTGTATGTGTGTGTGTGTTTCTCCTTCTCTCCTCTCTTACCCAATTTTATTCATGAATACAATACACTTTGATCAAATCTACCTCACACATCTGTTTTAAAAGCTGATGAACACATAACCATCGTTGCTGTGAGTGTTAATTCTGTAGCATGTAAGGGATAAAGAAAACATCTCATGTGGATAATAAACAACCCTACCATTAGACTGTAAAGTATCTATCATTTAGTCACAAAAATTCACTCATCAATATTGAGGATACTCCAAGCATATAATGAGAAAGAAAGGGGGAAAAAAGGAAAGAGAGGGAGTTCTCCTTTGTGTTCAGAAAGTTTACAGTCTCCTATGGTGGCATAAATGAAAAATAAATGCATAATAAAATATAGTGATATAAAATATGTGATATAATGTAGCATGTTGAATATTACACAGACAGTAAAATAAATCCTTACATAGTACCAAGCAGTAGGTTAACTAAAAGTGCCCATGAAATCATTTTGTACTAGAGGATAGCAGACATGTCACATTTTACATAGGAAAAAAACTCTTTAAGGTAAGAAATTCTAAAACTAGACTCTCATTGGTGATTAGATATCATTCCTTCTTAAAATTACTGAAATTTATAAATATCATTTACATTTAATTAATTAAAACATTAATGTGTCATATAGTCAAATGATTAAAATGTGAAATGAATGTAAAATTTTTCAAAAAATTGATAATCTACCCACATTCCCTATGTACTTTAAGTAGCTATTGATGTTGAGGTTCTGAATCTTGCCAGACAGTACATCTTCCTCCAGGTTCAGCTGATCATACCACCCACATGCTTTTGATCATTACCTATGTATGCAGTGGTCGTGTCAGTAGCTAATTGCCCACGTTACTTTCTTCATTTTTCTTGTTAAAGAGAGAATTTTAAAATGAGCTCAATATATCAACCCTTTTAGAAGAATTATTAATAATATGAATAACCTCATTTATTATTTGGTCTTTCTTCCCCTGAGCTCCTCTTTCCCTGATAAATCTGTAAGCCTCTCAGACACTATTACAAAGTATTTTGCTTCTATTTTGTTTTGGCCCTATTTTTACTTAACTCCAACAAATATCTACCTTACAGTTGCCTCTTTCTTGGCTTTGCTGTCCTGAAGTTGACCAAGTGAGCAGAATTTATTTGTTTGAATTTTTAACTTTAAAATTAATATCTTTGCTCTGAAAAAGAGTTTTTAGTAGACAACTTTGAAAAAATACACAAATAACTATATAAAGCATATATTTTAACAAATAAAAATTGAATTGTTTAACTCAAAACTTAAAATAGTTTTGTAAATTAAATTAAAAACAAACAAACAAACAAACAAGACCCCATGTTTTCTTCCATTATTTTCCCAGAGCATATGGTTTTCCTCTAGTAACAAAAGCACAAAAGTTTTGAGCTTTTCTGTAAGGCAGTGAATAACACAATTACTATGTGAGTTTTGCCAAGCAGTAACATTGAGGATTCTTGTTGTTAATCCACAAAATGGATTAATAATGGCTTTATCTTTCAAAGTTGATGAGCTAGTGAATTAAGACACTGGTTTTTCCATTCATTGAATTTCAACTGTTATTTAGTAGTTCAGACAAAACCAAAAAGAATTCAGATGTTATCTGATAACTTTTTGGAAGAAATATTGTGGTTTCTAAAAGGAAGGTAGAGGTATATATTTTTAAACGCACTGATGTTCAGTTATTTTTATGTTGCTGTGCTAACAGCATGAGCAAAAGCAACTTGGGGGAGGAAAGGGCTTATTTGGTTTATAGGCTACAGTCCGACATGAAAGGAAGCTGAAGAAGAGATTCAAGGCAGGAACTTGAAGCAGTAACCATAATGGAACACTGCTTACTGGCTTGCTCTCTCTGACCTGAATAGCTAGCACTGTTATATAGCCCATGCTCACTTACCCAGAGATGGCATTTTCTACAGTGACACTTCTTATAAATCAACGGTCAACAAAATGATTCAAAGAGATCTCCATGATCGAAAATGATGGAAACAATTTCTCAACCACAGGTCCTTTCCCCCTCATGTGTCTACATTTGTCTTAAGTTGTCAAAAACGAACACAGCTGAATAGTCAGCAACGTCTTAAGAGGGTAAAAATGTGACTACATACCCGAATCAGATAACGAGCCACACAAGTCAGAACTGAGTAAATAAATAGGATGTCTACAAGAGGAGAGGATGAAAGCACAGCCTCTGAAATCAGAATTAAAACAGATACTGATGGGGATACAAGCCATGTATCCTGGTGAAAGGAGTTAAGGATGGCTCCATGGAGAAGCAGGTTTGGTTAAAAAAAAAAAAAAAAAAAAACCCTCACAGCTCTGATTAATTAGGCATACTCAGCATTCACGCAGCAGTAAGGAAATAGCCTGAAATGGGCATGGACCTGGAAAGTCAGAGTTATTATATTTATATGAGAGAAGATGCACAGAAAAGAGAAAGCAAAGGATGTATCATTGGGACAATCTAACATTTAAAGGACAGAAAAGGATGACAAAAGTAAAATTAAAAAACTAACTAAATAAATGCCATTATTATAAAGGGAGACACGTGGAACGTTGAGGATGTAAAAACCTGTTCGAGGAATGTGAAGTAATGACTAATAACAAATGCTGTGGAGGTCAAGAAAATTGAGATTGAGATTAGAACTTGGATCTGGCAGTGTGGAAAACCACCTGTGACGTGGACATGTGACTTTGAAATCTGGGATGAATTCCACTTAAGACAGCAAGAAAGAAGAGCTAGGAAATAAAGACAGGATCGGCCCAGCTCTCATGAGCTTTATGACGACCACCCGTGAGTCACATCCTCACCTAGATGATGTGGGCAGCCCGGTGCACAACCCCGGAAACCATTTTCATCACTTCTCACTCAGTTGAGCAACAATTCGTTTTTCAGCAGACACATTCATAACATATAAACATTATCTAACCTTATTGAGCTTGTTGTGCAATATGTGGTGTAGCAATTGACAGGCAAGAACAGTAGGTAGGAAGAAGGAATCTCGGAACATATGTGATGGCCGACAGAAGACTGGCCTTTGACACTGATCCTTGCCTGCAATTGTAATACTTGTCTGTTTCAAAGGATTTCTGAGTGGGATGGACCTTATTCTTCTGGTGACCTAAAAGAGCTGAAGTCTTATAGTCACTTCTGGGTATGTGACTGTTTGATCTCCGAAGTTCTGGTGCCCATGATCTTCCAAGTTATTATTCCAGATGGTATTTTTTTCCAGTGGTATATAATTTTCATGCTAGCGATATCATGCTCTAGAAATCAAGGGCCCTGTATCATCATTATCCTCCCGGGACTTACCATAAATTCCACATGGCTTCTTTTCCAATCACAGATATATCTAAAACCAGAGTCTTTAATCCTCATCCCAGAGGCTGCTTCCTGAAGAGCCGAGTGCAACGGGCCTCTCATATCTTTCATCTTTAAAACGAATTATAAAGCAATAGATATACTGCAATAAAACCATTATTTCTTTCACATGATAAAGAATAGACAAAAAAGTTGAAACAACTTATAAAATCAAATATAAAAGATTATAACACAACCTATCCATAATAATATTAAATTGCCATTCTTTTTCAGGAAATTTAATACACCAGTTCTTCATTGATATTTTGAGGGTGGGAGTAGATAAGTCAATCTTGTGAAAGGCAATGATGAATGTTAAGCATTTGTTAGGTTAAACTCA
Source organism: Mus caroli (assembly GCF_978045245.1). NCBI lineage: Eukaryota > Metazoa > Chordata > Mammalia > Rodentia > Muridae > Mus > Mus caroli. Next base: position 132,889,329 of record NW_028227262.1, on the reverse strand, counting down.
GTTTAGGACCACATATTCAATTCTAATATATTTTATCACATGAATTACTGATAACCTAAAATATCATTACTTGTAGAGTTAGGGTTGAATCACACTTTCTGTACTTAAAATGCACAAATCTAGACTCTTTTTTTCCACCCTGACCAATGTAGAGAGAGGATTTCAGAAGCCAGACCATTTACTTATGACATGCTTCATATCTTTTCCAGATAGAAAACTACCAATCTCTAATTACATCTCAAGTCAATTTATTCAACATAATACTATTTTGCTATAAAGTTCATGTGACACAAAAGAAATATTTACAGAAAAAAAGGGGGGGACAGCTATTGAAAGCTTAATTATGTTATCCTTAGCTCATATTGTAATTCCAAAGCTCAATTTAAAACATGAAATTGCTATAACAAAGTTATATGAACTACCAAAAGAAATTAGCTCAAGAAATGGCTCACTTCTTGTCATCAGGACATCACTGACAATCAAGGTTCTATTAGCATCTCAATCCTTCGGACTGAATGAATGAGTGCCTTTTAATTGTACTGCTCAGGGACTTTGATCACCCTCATCCTAGCTCTATCCCAGGCTCTAGCAAAGGACCACTGCTCTTGCCTGCTTTGCCTCCTAAACCCTGACAAACAGACCTGTGGAAGAATCCCAGCCACCAGATAGGAAATTGCATGTCATTGTCCTAAGCTTGTCCCACTATCTGGACAGCTGATTTGTGTACGGAAATGGTAAATTTTTACAAAACCATACTTTTAAAAACTGTTGATAAGCAGGGCAGTGGTGGCGCACGCCTTTAATCTTAGCACTTGGGAGGCAGACGCAGGCAGATTTCTGAGTTCGAGGCCAGCCTGGTGAGTTCCAGGACAGCCAGGGCTATACAGAGAAACCCTGTCTTGAAAAACCAAAAAAAAAAAAAAAAAAAAAAAACCAAAAAAACAAAAACAAACTGTTGATAACTTCGTGTCTCAGCATCAGTACCTCTAAGCTAGTTGAACCAGTTCAGATGATAAGAATTTTTGGTGAGAAAAGGGAAGAGGTATTCAAAAGGTTATATGTGCAGATACGAATATTTATAATCTCATTTAGGGAACTAAAGTTCTTACTGAATTTAAAAAGTTATACCTCTTAAATATCAATCATTCCTAATCTTTACACTCAGTATGACACTCTAAATATTATATTTATTAATATTGTACAGGGTTTAGTAAATAGCTTTAAAGTAAAAATTTAGTCTCAAGTTAATCCATATATTTTATACCCAATGAGTAACATGTTTGAATGTTTATCTTTTTATTGATTCATTTAGTTTTAAGTACTATCTTTATTAAATCTTTGAGAATGTCATACATTGTATTTTGATCATACTCACCCCTCTTTCCAGACACAATCCCCACCGCCTACCCACCTAAATTTGTTTTCTCCTTTAAGAAAAAAAAAAGAGGTGGCCTCGTGGGTGGGCTCCTAGCTGCCTGGGAGTCAGTCTTCTGCTAGCAGCCTTCAGAAGCTTCTCTCCTCCTGCACCGTGCCTGTCTGGATGCTGCCATGTTTCCACCTTGATAATGGACTGAACTTCGGAACCTGTAAGCCAGCCCCAATTAAATGTTGTCCTTATAAGAGTGGTGTCTGCTCACAGCAGAAAAACTCTAAGACAGGTGGCACCAGGGACTGAGATATTGCTGTGATAGGCCTGACCATGTTTTTGCTTGTAAGAATGTAGGTTGGGGAACTGTGGATTTGGAAAGCCACGGAATGTTTCAAGTGGGGCTTCATGGTCTATCCTAGCAGGACTATGTTTGCTGTGAGTAATCGGAACTGTGTAGACCCAGCACGAGAGGTTTCAGTGAAGAATTTCAGTATGTGGCCTAGAGACTTGTTTTTGTAGTTTGGTGAAGAAATAGCTATTTTTTGCTCTTGGCTGAAGAGTCTGCCTGAGGCTAAGGAGGCTCAGGTTAATTATAATGACAAAGGAAGCCTTAGAAAGGCCCATCATAGACTTTGTTCTCAAGAAGAGCATGTGAATAAGCATTGCAAGGTTAGAAAGAAAACCAGGAAGTGAATGGAGCTGAATCAGTCTTCAAGGACGTTAATTTGAATTAAGGGACAAGTGACCTTGGGACAAGATCCCACCCAGTTAAATTTTGGTCCACACTGGGCAGAACAAGCTTTTTAATTCCTGGAGGCCAAAGGCAAGCAGATCTCTACATTCAAGGACAGAGCAAGTTGTAGGTGAAGAAAAGCTTAAATCCCGGCGTGCTGGTACACACCTTTAATCCCAGGAGTCAGGCATGCATATCTCAGAGTTCAGAGCAAGATCCCCCGCGTGCCAAGCTTAGGCCTTGAAGGGGCACGAAAGCCGGAAGCTGGTGATAAAAATGCAATAGAACAAGGGGCCATATTCCAGCTCCAGCAAGCAGCTTCGGCTATGTATCTCTGGCTTTATAAAGACTACTGGGACAGCTGACGCTGGTTAGCTGGAGCTAAGAAATTAGCGGTAATTAAGAAGAGACCAGCAGGCCTGGAGAGATGGCTCAGTGGTTAAGAGCACTGACTGCTCTTCCAGAGGTCCTGAGTTCAATTCCCAGCAACCACATGGTGGCTCACAACCATCTGTAGCAGGGGCCCAATACCCTGTTCTGGTGTGTCTGAAGACAGCTGTGTACTCATATAATAAATAAATCACCAGCATAATAAATCACCAGCATCACGGGGAAGTGGTTTCTGAGAGCACCAAGAAGCTGTGTTCCAGAGATAGCCAAGGTTGCACCTCATGCTGCAGCTATGCTTGGTAACATGTAATAATCACCCAGGTGGTACTGGTCTTTGAAGGGTCTTTGAAGGCATGAAGGGGTCATAAAGAGCAGCTGAGGCTTGGCACTGAGAGGCCATGGAAGATCACTGATGAAAGTGCAGCCTCGGTTGCAGATGATGGCCCAGGACTGAAAGGGTCATGCAAAGCAGTTGAGGCTTGGCACCATGAAGGGAGCCTATGAGAAGCTATTGGTAAAGCCTAGTTGCAGCGGAAGCCCCCAGTGTATTGGAGATGCCAGTACCATGGGATGACCACCAAGAGCAGCAGTGGTAGTGGAGTGGATCAACCTGAGCTTAGAGTGCTACGGAGGGCAGAGCTGGAGAAGTGACGCCACTTTGGAGGAGGCCCAGATTATGTATGGGCCCCAGATATTAAAACAAGAAGCTGCCTTGGAGATACCAGAGTGGTGGTTGGGCTATCTGCTAAGGAAAGCTGCTATGCTACCAGGGAGTAGAACCAGCCCAGGAGAAAGAAGTTTGTTGCAGTCAACAATGATGAAAAAGGAATAGAAGATCTGAAGACATTAGACATGGAGGTGTAGAGCCCAGCTGGCTTCCTGTCTTGCTTTGGTGATTACAGTTAAGATATGGCACGATTACTATTGAGACTGCTATAGACTATAGACTTTTGAAGTTGGACTAAATGTATTTTGCACTATGCTATGTGTAGGTATGGCTCACATAGGCTTATGTTTGGACAAGCCTATGAGGGCCAGGGGAATGTAATGGTTGTATATTATATGTTCAGCTCAGGGAGTGGCACTTTTGGGAGGTATGGCCTTGTGGGTGTGGGCTCCTAGCTGCTTGGGAGCCAGTATTCTGCTAGCAGCCTTCAGATGAAGATGTAGAACTCTCAGCTCCTCCTGCACCATGCCTGTCTGGATGCTGCCATGTTCCCGCCTTGATGATAATGAACTGAACTTCAGAACCTGTAAGCCAGCCCCAATTAAATGTTGTCCTTATAAGAAAAAAAAAAACAAAAACAAACAAACAAAAAAACACACAAAAAAAAAAAAAAGAAGAGAAGAAGAGGTTGGGGGATGGGGGATGGGAGAAGGACTGTGTGAGGGGTGGTCTGGACAGAGGGTAGCAATCAGGATGAAAAGTGAACAAATAAATTAATGAAAAAGGAAGAATGGAGAGAGGGGGAGGGAGGGAGGGAGGGAGGGAGAGAGAGAGAGAGAGAGAGAGAGAGAGAGAGAGAGAGAGAGAGAGAGAGAGAGAGAAAGAGAGACTGAGAGACTGAGATTGCATGGAGCAGTTTGAGTTTTTCATTGAGTGTAGGGCCTGGCCTGGAGAGTGGTGGTCCTTTGAGGTGTAAATTCCTTAATAAATAAGTATCTCTGTGTTTAGATAACTTTCTCTGCAGTCACTGAGGATAAACGACCTGCTGATTTAGGTTAGCTCTCATTACAATGTATTTGGAGTTGAATCTAATTCTGGCTTTGCAAAACTTTAATAACAAGATAAATTAGACATAGATGCTGAGCACCTTATACCTGTCATTTCCCAGATGAAGGTAAGAAACAAAACCCACATAAGACAGGATCACATCTAGAGAGCTGTCCCTTTTCCTTTGGCCTTTGTCAATGGAAGAGCCAAGATTAGAACCCAGGCTCTCTGACTCTAACAGGTAGTCTTCATACAATACTGCTCCCTAGTGTTTCTCCAGTATTGTTAAGAACTAGTGACTTCATTCATAAAACAAAATCCAACTACATTAAAAACTTATGAACCAAAAATCAGGATAGATCCAAAGAAGATCTATTAAGAAGATACCACACTGTACTGTCATTTATTTGTATGACCCTGAGTACTTAGAAATAGTTTTCTTATTGTCTCTATGCTAGTTAAGTTCCTCCAAAAGAAAGAATAATGCAAAGATCTATGTTGGGATGAGAGTGAAGGGGCTTGTTTGAAAAAAGAATTATATTTAATTAATATTCAACCTTTCTTAATATTTCTGTGAGTCTTTATTCTGTAGTTATAGATAGGGTTAATTGATATCCTGAGGCATCCTGGACTTCTCTGAGGAAAAAAAAAATCACAGAATGAAAGAAATTGAAGAAATGCTTTTATATGTTACATTAGGCACTTTGAACAAAAGAAGAAAATAAACCAAATAAAAGAATAATTGTTAGTTTTACCATATATTTTCAGTCACCTCACTTTAAAGAAAAGGTGTGTGTGTGTGTGTGTGTGTGTGTGTGTGTGTACTGGACTGAAATAAGCAATAAAAAGTTTAACTTGATATATGGTGAGAAGATGAAGAAATTAAAACAGTGTAGCAGATACATCAGTGAAAAGACAGTAACAGAAGAAAAATACGGTAACTAATAAATGAGAGAAACCAAAGAATTAATTATTACACTAAGAAGGCTGATGTATTGAACTCATTTTAAAAATGTCTTTTTAAAAGAATGAAGAAGAAAAATTTAGGAAGAACTAATGAAAGAGAATGAAAATTGCTAATAAAAAATGTTGAGAAAGAAAATGTGGAATAATACATTTTAAGCTACAGACAGTGACTCACTGCATCTTAAGCATAACACTACAATAAGGAACCAATGTGGCCAAGCCATAGTCAGATATACGAGCACTGCCTTGGATTCAATATATTTAATTATCCAAAAATTTAAATGCATGTAAATCATACTTTGAAATATGTATTATTCAAGAATGATTTCAAAGTAGGTGCAAAAACGCAGCAGGCTTCTTCCTCTATTGTCCTCTTTCCTCTTACTCTGGAGTGTCTATCTGATTTCTCAATAAAATGAATGTGACTCGTACTCACCAATGCGGTCACTCTAGTCTTTTGTGAATACATCCAGAAAGACCAGCAAACTGTGAAAGCTCGCTACCTAACAGCTCAAAGCTTATTGATTAATAAGATACTGCTGGGTCTACTGAGAAATGGCCATCGATGCTGTGGAGCATAGGTGTTGTATAAAATGGAGCCCACCTATATAAATGGTAGAGAGAGGCTTCGTACTTCTCAGCATTGTCGCACCAGTGACTTGTGTGTTATATGAGCTCCCAAACTCCCCACCTAGTTAATTATTCATTAGACAAATACACTAAACATAATTTTATACCTCTCCGTCTTGTTTTTCTTTTTAAATTTCATATAATGTATAGACATACATATGCATGTTTATATAGAACATTGTGATTACTATCGTTTCCCATTCTCTTTTGCCTCTCGGTCATACCTGAAAAATCTTCCTCCTCCCTACAGGTTTCTATTACAATGTTTCTTTCTTGTTTTTTTTTTTTTTAATTTTTATTGGTTATTTTACTTATTTAACATTTCAAACATTATTCCCTTTCCCACTTTCCTCTCTGAAAACTCCCTATCCCAGTTTCCCCTCTTCAATCCCCCTATGCGATTCCCCCCTGCTTCTATGAGGGTGCTCGCCCACCCACCCACCAACTCCCACCTTACCACACTAGCATGCCCCTACACTGGGGCATCAAGTCTCCACAGGAACACGCCCCTCCCCTCTCACTGCCAGATAAAGCCATTCTCTGCTACATATGCAGTTGGAGCCATGGGCCCCTCCATGTATATTCTTTGCTTCCAGGTTTAGTCCCTGGGAGATCTGAGGGATCTGGTTGGTTAATATTGATGTTCTTCCCATGGGGTTGCAAAACCATGAAGTTCCTTCAGTTCTTCCCCTAACTCCTCCATTGGAGTCCCCTTGGCTGCGAGTGTCCGCATCTGTATTGCAGAGCCTTTCAGGAGACATCCATATAAGGCTCCTGTCAGCAAGCTCTTCTTGGTATCAACAGTAGTGTCTGGGTTTGGTGGCTGCATATGGGATGAATCCCCAAGTGGGGCAGTCTCTGGATGGACTTTCCTTCAGTCTCTGCTCTACTTTTTATCCCTGCATTTCCTTGGACAGAAGCAATTCTGGGTTAAAATTTTGAGAAGGCTGAGGAGCCCCATCCCTCAACCAGGAGCCATGCCTAATCTCTGGACAATATTCCTTTTGAAAATTTTGATTTAATTTGTGATGCACTGAATTTAACCAGGGCCATTTGTGTGATCGTGGACATGAAACTATTTTGTGGGTCCTGGTTGACTCACCAGTGGGTCCATATCAGAAGTTAATGTCTTCTCCCTTAGAATCCACCAATGGCCATTACCTCAACAGGGAATGGGGACGCATGAACCTGTTCCCTAATCCATGATGAGTTGTTGACAGGAGCCTTGTGCAGGACCAGTGCAGGCAACTATAACTGCTCTTAGACCATGAGTGCAGTGACTGTGTCATGCCCAAAGACAGGATTTGGTAGTTCTTCTCATCTGTGTGCTTTTACATTCCTTTCACCTGTTTTCCCACAATGCTCCTTGAGTCTTAGATAGAGAGATATAAAAGTCTTCTTTAGGGCTGAGCTCTAAACAGTCCCTCATTTTCAGACTTGTAGCAGCTAAGTGCCTCCACATTTAACACTATTCATTGTAAAGAAAAGCTTCTCCAATTAAGCCTGCCACACTCCATTTTTCTATTTGTATTAAGAAAAAAAGCAAGTTTTGGAGTTCACAAAGCAAGCATAGGTAGGAAGTGTTTTGACTGTTCTTTCTTACTTATAATACAACATCATAGATTTGGTAAGGTACTGAAAAAAGGGGTGGGGGGGGGACTTACTTCAGTTTTAAAATTGCTAGATGGCAGAGAAGCCTGACAGTCCTTCTGTCTGAGTCCTCCCATAAGTGGATCAGAGCATCATATAAAAAGGTGATCATAAAAGACCTCGTCTAAACTGATTTTTAAAGCACACCCACCATGAAGACAAACCATTAGCAGGAAGAAAATCAATTAATAGTATTGCTCATATAAAAATTTAAGCATCAAATCTTTCTCTATAACCTGGAATAACCATGGGAGCTATGATACTAGGAAGGGTCCAATTTGGGAAGGAGCAAAGAGGAGAGATTAGTAGAATATTGGCCAAGTAAAACTAAGGTAGGGGAAGAATACCTTTCAACCTTGCCAATGGCTTAGAGGAAAATCATAGTACCTCTGAAATCAAGAGCAAACATATTTCTCTTTAGTCAATTATTTTGAGTGTTTTGTCATGGAACACTAACTACTACAGTCTTATCTCAAGAGCTGGTATTTATCTATTCACATAAACCATTAGTTTGATAAGAAATTGAAGTAGAAAAAATTTACAATAGTATATCCTGCAGGAAGAGAAATAAAATAAACAATAATGACACAGAGAGCAAATTCAAATCCATTTATAAAATTAGATGACCCTCTAGTGCCAAAAGCAAGCAATTAAAGAGCAACAATTAGAATTCCCTTGTCTGCAGATGGAACAACCATCTTACTGGTAAACTCTGCAAATCAGATGGGATGGCTCAGTTATTGTCCATTCAGTCCTCTTTATCCTGTCCTTGTGGGATAATGTGAAGACAGTGGCTTGGCATTGTCATATTTAGTTTTAGCTCCTAAATCATATTCAGAGACTTGGAGAAGTGATGCCTCATTAAATATGAACTCAATGGTGCTGTCCTAGTTATTCTTATATACTTAATATTGTATGATCAGAGAGAGATGAGACTGGAGAGAGAGAGCGAGAGAGGGAGAAGCAGAGAAAGAGAGACTCAGAACACTTAAAGAAAAGAAAAAGAAAACTAGAGCAAGATCCTTTAGGAAGAATACTGTTCAATATACTGTTACAGAAATATGCAGCAAAATTACATATAGTGATTTCTAAAATGAACATTCCCGGGACACACCTTAGAAGGACATCAGAATTTCTAAACAGAGCTGTGTTCCTAAGGAGGAGCGTAAAACATGGGATTCCAACATTGGTTGAAGACTGGAAACCAATTTCTAAGAGGAATAGCTGACACTAATAAGATTCAGATGATTTAGCTTAGAGGGAGAAAGCAACCATGTCAAGAATCCCATTCATTCTTTAGAGTGCAGGAAAGTAATACGAGAGAATGCCTCCTACTTGTGCTGGGGCACAGTTTCCACAAATGGAGAAAGCATAGCTAGAACATAGTGCCTACCAAGAGCTTAAAGTTTGGTCCTCTCCAAAACTCATGTCCAACTTAGTTATCAATTCAACAGTATGAAGAGACTGCGGCTTTTCAGTGATTCAGTCAGAAAGGCTCCTCTCTCACAAATGGATTATAGTCTTCAGAAGGTAGCATGGAAATCAATCTAGAGGTTCCTCCGAAAACTGGAAACAGATCTACCTGAAGACCCAGCTGTACTGCTCTTGGAAATGTACCCAAAAGATGCCCCAGCATGCCACAGGGGCACGTGTTCCACTATGTTCATAGTAGCCTTATTTGTAATAGCCAGAAGCTAGAAACAACCTAGATGTCCCATGACAGAAGAATGGATACAGGAAATGTGATTCATTGACACAATGGAATACTACTCAACTATTAAGAATATGGACATCCTGAGTTTTGCAGAAAAATGGATGGAACTAGAAAATATCATCCTGAGTGAGGTAACTCAGACCCAAAAGGACATTCTTTGCTTGTACTCACTAATAAATGGATACTAGGCCCTCCAAAAGTACAGAATACCCAAGATACAGTCCACAGAACTAAAAAAGGTCAACAAGCCAAAGTGCCCAAATGAGGACACCTCAGTCCCACTTGGGAGAGAGAAGAAAGCAATTACAAGTTGGGAGGGAAGCAGGGACCTAGGAGGGAAAGTGGACAGGGAGAAGGAGTGGGGGGAGAAGGGAGCTGATCTGGTGTTGGGTGAGGGAAAAGGATTAAAGCCCTGAGGGCCAGCAGGAAGAATAGAAACAGGCCACCTTGGGAAATAGGAGCTTGGGGGGGACCCTCCAGAATGCACCAGAGACATGGGAGGTAAGAAATTCTGAGGACTCAAAGGGAGGGACCTTAGATGAGATGCCTAACAATAGGGACAGGGAACTTATAGAGTCTACTTCCAGCAGGAAGACAGAACATCAAAGTGAGGGATGGGGTTGCCATTCCACAGTCACACCTCTGACCCATAATTGTTCCTATCTGAAAGAATTACAGGGATGGAAATAGAGAAGAGCCTGAGGAAAAGAAGGCCCAGCAACAGGCCCAAAGTGGGATCCAGCTGAAGTGCTCACAAAAATGGACCTATCATGACTACCCCTGAAAGACTCAACAAGCAACTGAAAGAATCAGAGGCAGATATTTGCACCCAGCTAATGGACAGAAGCAGCTGACTCCTGTTGTTGAAGTAGGGAAGACTGAAAGAAGCTGAGGAGAAGGGTGATCCTGCAGGAGGACCAATTAATCTGGACCCCTGAGATCTCTCAAACACCAGACCACCAAACAGACAGCATACACCAGCTGATAGGAGGCCCCAACACAAATATAGTAGAGGAAAGCTGAATCTGTGTTCGTTCAGAGATGATTCACCTAACCCTCAAGAGACTGGAGGATCCTGGGGGTTTAGAGGTCAAGTGGGTTGGGGGTGGGGACATTCACATGGAGACAGGGGTAGGGAGGAGGTATGGGATGTGGAACAGTCGGAGGGTGAATGGGAGGAATAAAACATGGAGTGTAAACAACAAGTTAATTTAAAAGGGGGGCTTAGAATCTACAAGGTCTGCTTTTCCTCATTTCTCCCACCATTTGAGGAAACAGTGTCTCTTGTCTATTGTAGGGACACAACATTCAAGACACCAAATTTGCCAGAGCCTTCTACCTTTCCAAGGTCTTAGAAAAAAATTCTTGAGCCTCTAAATCAAGACAGCAAGGAGAACTTTGTTCTTCCTAAATGCTAGAACCTAGGAAACCTTGCTGTACTGTGCAAATGAAGGTAAAGCAGACAGTGGAGGCTCGTGTGAATAATAAGGCATGTTGTCTCTGTTTGCATTGGGGACTATTGACCAAGATTTTGTACATAAAATAACAAAGATGATTTCTGCATGCAGTTGACTGTTTTTTTTTTTCCCTACATAAAACATCTACATGAGGGAAGAAAATCAATTTGAATTAGTGGATTAAAGGCTTAAATAACTACTCTAAAGTGTCTCTTCAATTTTCTTTCAACTGTATCAAATAAATTTTCAGTGAAGTGGCAACTTCGGCTTCATCAAGACTACCCAGTTTTACTTCAAACACATTTTCCTTTCCTAAAAGGAAACACAGGTAAGTCCTTATGTCATAAACCCAAATCTAGACAATTTTCAAGTGACAACTGTTTTCTTTAAGTGGACCTCACACTGAAGGAACAGTGGCCAGTGAAGGGCTTTCATATCTAGGGTTCTTTGCTTTATGCAGCCCAGCGATGCACTCAGCAAGCAGGCACTGGATTGCTCAGGAAGTGAAGGGTTTAATGCCTCCGAGAAGAACATTCACAATCTCACCATCTTGTCAATCCATCCCTGGAACCTCAGGGGTAGAGCCTTCCTACCAGTTTCACCGAGGCCATATCAGCCTTTCCCTCCATTCCTCAATCTCCCATTGTCAGACAGTGTTGGTAATTGGTTTTTAATTGGTTCATTTACCCGAATGATTTATACTGCCTCAGGTAGGCACGATTTAATGACACCCATTACGGTGCTTCAGATTATCTCACAAATAGATATGCTGTTGTCCTTCAAGACTGAAGATCCATGCACAGGAGTGCAATCATTCATACTTCTTAGCTGTGAAAAAGTCAGGTACATGACTAATAATGATAAAAAAATAACAGTTTATCAAGTGTGAATGTATACCAGACATTTTCCCAAGCTCTATATTTGCGTTATCTTATTTAACAAGAAACTGAATAGAACAAAAACAGACAGGAACAATCATTATTCACAGAACTGCACAGGTTTGAGTCAGAGATTGTTTTCAATTGCTTTTCCTCAGTTTCCCAGTTGATCTATTCCTGTGCTTCAAATTAATGCACACCAGTGTGAATGTGCCAGCGGAACCTCTGGGCAGCTTTGGAAAGAGACTCAGAATCCTTTTTGATCCTAACAATAATTGTGAGACCTTAATCCAGTTACTTAACCTTCAGGCTTTAGCCACAGTTTCTGAAAAGACTTTTGTGGATCGCAAGTGATGCGGCTCAGCGTATCTTCCAGATTTTCATTTTGATTGATTAGCTACCTGAGGTACTGTCAAGTCTTCTACAGTATAGCCCCTGTTTGCATTAAACTATAAATTCCGCCTTAACTATTTGAAAACATTCGTCTCATCATCCAGTTGCTTGGGAGTTATGCACTGTGATGAAAATACCTCACAATGAGGGACACGTTCTCAGGAACTACACTGGCTCTACAGCTTGAAGTGAAACAAAAGATCGTCCTCACATTCACATAGAACACTGAGTAAACGTATACATTCTTTTCACAATTAAAGGAATCAATCTTAACATTAGTATGTTGTCTCTCCTAAGCAATTAATCGAAGAACATAATAAAATACTTTAGCTATTTCACTTAGAATTTGCCCGTGTACACAACTGAGTGAGTAGATTATGACTTATAATTGATGTCTGGCAATATACTCACGCCAGTATGATTTACATGGAAACATGATTTGGATCAAGATTGGGTAAGTTTAAAGATGAACATTTAGTGTTGGGGATTCAGCCATCTGCAAAAATTTGCTCAAGCATAAGACAAATATGAAAAATTGAAATGTCTTGCTTCAGCAAGACCAAACCTTAAACAAGACTAAACAGTTGCACAATATCTTTCTTACTTGGATTAATTTTTTTTCACTGTCTACTTTGTATTTACAGTGTTAAGCAGATATCTGTCAAAAGTCCTTGACTTGATATATATAATTTCTGCATATAATTTTATATTTCTCTTATCTCTTATTTTAAAATTAATTATTTTATTATATTTTTTATTTACATCTCAAATGTTATCCCCTTTCCTATTTTCCCCTCCAAAAACCCCCTCCCCTCTCCTCCTTCCCCCTCCCTCCTGCCCCCTGCTCCCCAACCCACCCACTCCCATTCCTGGCCCTGGCATTCCTCTATACTGAGGCATAGAACCTTCACAGGACTAAGGGCCTCTCTTCCCATTGATGACCGACTAGGCCATCCCTGCTACATATGCAGCTAGAGACATGAGTCCCACCATGTGTTTTCTTTGGTTGGTGGTTTAGTTGGTGGGAGCTCTGGGGGTACTGGTTAGTTCATATTGTTGTTCCTCCTATAGGGCTGCAAACCCCTTCAGTTCCTTGGGTCTTATTTCTTAAAATGTCCCAGGTTTAGGAAATTGTACTTCAATTTCAACTGAAATTGATGATTTCAAGCATCACCACTGTGGATTGGTGACGACACAGTTAGATGTGATCAGAACTGTCCCTATACATATATGCGCATCTTCATTTCTTCTTATAATCTAGTTGTAAGTAAATATAACTAGAAGAAAAACAGAGTAAGGTAGCAGGCTTACCTCATGATTTTTCTGTCCTATAAAGGACAAAGAAAAATGACATTTTAAAGGTGTCCTTTGAATCTCTTTCTCTTTTTAAAGATTTATTTATTTAGTTTTTATGTATCTGAGTACACTGTAGCTGTATAGATGGCTGTGAGACATCATGTGGTTGCTGAGAGTTGAACTCAGCTTCTGCTTGCTCCAGCCCTGCTCTCTTGGGCCCAAAGATTTAAGATTTATTTATTATTATATGTAAGTACACTGTAGCTGTCTTTAGACACATCAGAAGAAGGAGTCAGTTCTCATTATGGATGGTTATGAGCCACCATGTGGTTGCTGGGATTTGAATGCAGGAAGTTCTAAAGAGCAGTCAGTGCTCTTAACCAGTGAGCCATCTCATTAGCCCTGAATCTTTTTCTAATACAGGTATGCATATATGAGTCAAAAGTTCTGCTGACTGTAACAGATGTAGCTATAGTAGATCTTTTATGTAGCTGAATACATGTATGCATGCTTCTCTTTATCATGCTAGCTGTATGTTCTTCAATGCAGCAATCAATGAAAACTTGTGTTTACTAGCCACATCAAATGTGCCTAACCTAAATGGAGCTACAGCCTGGAAAATGAGGTATATTATGAAATTCCATCAAAATGTGCAGTGATCATATTTAAACCATAAATTTTAGCTATAAATTTGCAAAAAATCTATGAACACTGTTATTGCTTTTTTCTTTTTTGAAAAATATGACTATCTGAAAAATTAAATATATTTTGTTCAAATTTTGTTTCTATCAAATAGTGATGATCTAAATTCAGTCCACGTTGTTTGTAACAATTATCTTTCATCAATGGTTTATTGCAATTGTGTAACTATTATTTTCAAAATGAAAAGAAATAAGACAATGGCTTGAGGTTACCCAGGCCTGGAATAGCCAGAGCTCCTCAGAGTTTTCTTGCCAAAACTCTCTCCTGTACCAAATCTAACTACTATGTCTCTCTAGCTTCCAAACATTTAGGCATTTGGAAGATATTCTCCATATGAGTCTAATGTTAGGTCCACAGCATATGTATCAACTCCTTATAACTCATTTCATTTAATTCTTACAACTTATATGAAGTAGATTTTAAAAACTTTATTTTATAAATGTAGAACTTGAGGTATAGAGAAGCTAATAAACTAACTAAGATGGTCATAAAAAACACTGAAAAAGTAAAAAAAAAAAAGTCTGTTGCTCTGTGAGCTCTCTCTCTCTCACACACACACACGTATATATGTATGTTCAGCTTTCTTGGGAATACCAAAGCCCTCTGAACTGACGTTGTCATCTTCCTGCACCTCATCTCTCTGTTTCTGTTCCGACTTCAGTTTCCTTGACAAGTATTCCATTTTTTACTACCAGACCACCCCTGTTTCTGGGCTCTTTAACAGGTACCACCAATTCCCTCAACTTTTCTAAGAAAATCTAAAAATCTCTACATTATTATAAAACTCATTTAAGTATTCTTGACCTGAAACCAAAGTGTTTTCTTTCCCATGCATGGCCAGAGATTCATCTTTTCACATGCAAATGAGAAAAATAAAAATGAGGACTTTAAACAAAAGTAGAATATATATGCTGTTATCCATATAAAGTGAGAAATGGGAGTCATTCAGTCATAAGGGATCGGGATAAGGATTCCACTAGAACAAGGTTTATAACCTATGGAATTAGCTATCCCTCCTTACCCATATACAACACTCAAGGCTCTTCTGATTGCTTCAACTGGAGCCTTGTTTTTACAAAAGTTTTTATTTTTTCCTGTGTAAAGGTGTAAATGGGTACAAATGGGTGTGGCTCTGTCATACATGTATTATCACCATCCTACCACCAAGTACCAATAGGATGCTTAAATTTCCAGAATATATAGCAATGCATCATGTCACCTCTAAGTCTAAGAACCCTTCTTCCCCACTGCACAAGCTAAGTCTAGTCTCCAAAAATAACTAGGACTTCACGTTTTCTTATGAGGGAATGCTGCCTTTTTTCAAAACAAACAAAGCCATGTACAGTAAAAAACAAAACAACATTCCCTGACCCGTATTTCTGTCACCACTCAGACAAAAAAAAAGTGGAAGCCGGGAAGTGCTACTTTTTTTGTCTGCTAATTAAGGAAATAATAAATGCATTCGAGACATGGAAAAATGGAAAATGGAGGCTATTAGAAAAGAAATTATTAGTGGATCAAAGATAGTTAAAAGAAATATGAGTGTTGAGAACTTGACTGGGGAGCAAACTGATCAGCCAATGAAACACGTTTGAGTTAATAACGAATGTCTCATCTCAACTTGAAACAAATCTGTCTGCTCTATTGGAAACATATAATATCAAAGGAGAGGAAAGCTGTCCCATAAAGGCATGGTACCATTTGAACATCAATTTGACAGGTAGTGTAATTTTCTTACTAAGGACCGTGAATGTCATATTGAAGCCTACTACAGAAATACTACTCGAATTCGCCAACGTAAGTCATCTGAATAGGAAAAGTTTCAGCACAAGTCAGAGGAGATATAGAGAAAAAAGGCTGAGGCTGATGAATTTCACTTATGACCAAAAAACCATGACCTTGACTTATTTCCATTTAATACTAATCTATTATCTCTAAACCAGGGACAAGTGAAACTGAAATCAGTCAGCAGCCAGAGTTATTTCTGCCCCAGACTTACTCTAAGTGGTGCGATGTCATCTGAATTCATTTGTATGCAAGTGACAAGAACCAGGGAATGTTCAGTTCTGATCTGGGCTTTTTCTACTTTTTTAAGTACCAGGAAAAGATGATGGCAGTTTGAACCTCTGTGCTTCCAGCCTATAGACTTGCCATGCGTGTAGAAGATGAGAAAAACATTTTATGAATCTCCTTCCACTATTATGTTTAATATATTCAGAATGTAGCTTTTTATTATCCATACAGGACAAAGTTTTGAAAAGTGTCAAGCTAATATTTCAGCTGTATTAAAACATGTTTCTCTCTAGGCATCCAAAAGTGTGTCACTGTATATGGAGAAAGAGAATCCTTCACCTAGGCATGAGTTACCATGCAATGTAATTTACCGCAGCAGCGGATGCTACACTATGATCAAATCCCTTAAAGTTTCCAAATTCTGGTTTCATTCGCCACTCCAACAAATCAGCCAAACTCCCTTCAATAACTTCTGAATGGCCTACACATCCTAGGGAAATTTTATATTTGTAGGGAAAACATGGGACTGCATTGACTGGAAGCATAAGCCATAACTGACTCCCATACATGTGTAGGTAAACTTTTCAAAGAAAACCATTTAAAGCACGAGTCACATCGTGAAATGCTAGTAGTTAATAAAGAACTGTGCTTTATTTTTGAAGCAGGAATATTTTTAAGTTCTAGTTTTTAAAACTATCTCTTTGTATCCTGTCTTTAAAACTTCAAAGATGTGACTGACGACTTGAGACCCTTAGGTATTCGTGGCACTTCTTTGCTGAGTCCACAGATGTTAGCTGAGCAGTTCTACACATTTCTCTACTTCTCAGCTAATCAACTGAAAAGCAACACTAAGTCCGTGTGTGTGTGTGTGTCTGTGTGAGTGTGTGTGTGTGTGTGATTGCATGTATGTGCACATATGTTTGCACATGCATGTGAAAATCAGAGACCAAGCTGGAATATCATGCCTTTGATGCTGCCCATCTTGTTTTGGCTTGTTTGTTTGTTTTTGCTTTACTTTGTTTGTTTAGTTCTTCACACAGGCTATCACACTGACCAGAAATACATCAAGTATGTTAGGCTGTCTGCTCAGGAGGCCCATACACCCACCTATCTCTGTTTCCTATGCTGAAATGAAGAGCAAGCATCAGCAAACCCAGCTGTTATATTTGGTTTCTGGAATCTAACTCAGGTCCTCACACATTTGAAACAAGCCACCTTACCCATTGACCCATCTCTGTCTTGAGAGTGTTCATTTTATTGACCTGACAAACTGTCAGCAATTTACCTTGACCTAGACAATCCAGATCAATGAAAAATCCTCTTAAGGATTTAAAGCAAGTTAGAGCAAACCCTGTAAGATACAAATTTAGTATGATTTATGTTCTTGCCATTACCGTGCCAAACATTGCTGCAGTGAGAAAAAGTCATGAAAATTAGTATTCCCTTCATGCTGTAATTCCCAGACCCACTGGGATAGCCATGTTCCTACTTGTTGGAGAGAAAAACCCAATGTACTGGCTGCAAAGCCTACAACCAAGAACTCTCGGTTCTACCCTTTTCTCTCTCTCTCCATCACAGGTGAATTGCTCTCAGTAAAGTACTAGCCCACTTTTCCACTCTACTTCAGTTACCTTGTTGGGCTATAAAAACTAGGAAACCTTGTGAAGTTTGTGACTTTTCATTGAGCTATTGAACCTACTCTATGGTTTTTCTCTATATGATAATTTTAAATAAGATTATGGAAGTAAGCACAATCAAACAAAAGAAATGCATTTTGTTCTGGTCCCACTTACTCCCTGCATCCCTCTTAGAGGATGGTGAGGTCTGACTCTATCTACCTTGACATTTCTTCTTCAGTAATATATCTGGCTTAATCTGTCAATTCCAGGTAGTTTTGAAATGTTGGTATTCTATACAATTGAGTGTATCATACTCTCTCACTCATGCGTACGCTTCTAAGGTTAGCTTAGCCGACTTCAAGGAGCCTAGCATGCTTTCTGAATATTCACATCTCCATATCTACATAGCAAATGCCCTTCCCACTTTAAGGGATGGAAAACATTGCCGCATACACACAGTCTGAACACCTGCTAGAAAGCCTGCCTTGCAGTAAGACAGGCAGTTACAACTCAGTTCACCAACACGCATTTTCACCTATTTTTACTGAATGGCTCAACCCAATCCCCACAGTAGCCATGTCTTAGGAATCATTTAGAAAAACAGAAAAAAAAATTGAGAAGCAGTGAAAATATTGTGTAATTTTTGTAAATGGGAGAACTATGGTGTCTAAAGTCAATTCTTCATGTAATACACACGTTCCATAAATAAATACCAGGTGTCGGGTACACTTTTGCCAAGGATCCCACAATGAACTAGCTGAATACTATATACTGTAACATGCCTTAAACGGTTAAGCTATTTTAGCCTTAGTTTATTGCATCTAATATAATTTATTTTTCTTTATTAACCCATATTAAAAATAATATGATAGAAATTACTTTCAAACATAACATTGCTTGTTTATTTTAAAGCAAAGTATTTCATTTGTATCTTCAATTACACACAACTTTATCTGCATGTGTTTTAATATACTATGAAACTATAATTGTAAGTTAATGCCAACTAGCCCAGTTTCCATTTGCCAATCTGTATCTCTGTCTTTAGGTCGTTTCCATGAGCTTAACTTAGGTTTTGTTTATTTTATTATAAATCTAATCTTGATAAACGTAACCCATTATTTATGTGAATTATTTTAACAAGAAAAACTCCACTAGGTTACTAAATAATATCAAATATGTTTGGTAATTTCTTATTTCACACAGTTACAAACATATTCCCTCTTTAGCTACTCTATGAAATGCTAATCACAATGCCATTAGTTGGTAATACATATTCATTGAAATTTAGTGACTTAAGGATCATCTAGCTTCATGTTTTTGTTGCCCTTTGGGACATATATCCAAACCTAAAATTACATCTTGCTTCAGACAGGAAGAATAAAAACAGACATGATATCACCGAGTTAATACAATGCTTTTATGACAAAGACAATGAGGACCAGAGAGCAGAAGCATGCATTCTTGGTCCAAAGAAACCATAACAGGAAAGTATCCAAAGACTAAGACTCAAACTCATCACTCCTACACTGGTAAATATATTTTCTCCTAAAACAAAAGTCTATTTACTTTCCATAATAGGAGAGTTGTGTTATGGTGACTATTCAGACGCAGTCTATAGCCAATTTTAAGTCTTTATTCCAGCCGTCTGGGACCACACCAAAATGTTTAGGGACCTAAGTATGTCCTTGAGTGTCCAGAACTCAGATGTTTTAAAAGCAGAGACCTGGTCCAGGCATCTCCTTTGTCAAGTGCAAGGGTGGCTTTCCAGAGTAAGCAGTTTAATGAACAGAAACTAAGATAGGCAGTTCGCCAGCCCTAAGAGGGTTCCCACACAAACAGGCAGCTAAGATAAGACTCTGGAGGAGGTTCTGCACAAACAAGCAGTTCTAACAAAGGCTAAGATAAATTAGCTAGGACATCTTGACCTTTAGTCCCTAGAATAGAATTGGGTAGTTTTCCATGGGATTTTCCAGCAAGGAGATCAGATTCTAGTTAAACCTGGAATGGCCTCAACAAGAATACAAGATGAGAGAAATGTTGAACTATCTTGACCTAGCACAAAAAGATCATTTACTGGAGACCTGTTTCCTTTTTTGAGTAGCCACTATCACACTAGTGTCAGATATGTATACACAAAGCAATTTATTTACTCAAATGTATATGATGAGCCAGGTTGACTAGTTACCTGACAACATCATTGGTTAACAACAACTTACCAAATGTTTGATAACTAGTTGTTATCAAACAACTAATCAAATAGGTTATTTGTTTATAAATAATGTAGCCACTGCTTGAGGAAATATAATTTGTTTGATAGAATTGAGGTAAATAGAACTTCTGAGTGAACTATAGTTTGTTGCTAGGGTTTTGGGGTTGTTTGTCTGTCTGTCTGTTTGTTTGTTTTTTCCTTAATGGGCCCTTAGCAATTTCTTCACCTGACATAGAATGGCCGCTTCACATGATTGCTATCTTAACTTCTGGGTCTCCTGGACCATGGTTCCTAAAAGGAATATTTTCTGAACTTCCTTTGCTCCCTTCTGGACATCATCATACTGAAGAGAGGTAGTTGTGTTTGCAGCCTAGGAAGACAGGCCTGGAGGAAACAGAAGGAAGCTGGGGTAATAGCTCGAGAGAACCAGTAAACAGACAGAGCACAGATCCTGAAGGGAAGAGGAGAAGGAGGAAGCTGGAACAGGAGGAGAAGGGGAGACAAAGAGAAAAGAAAGGACAGGAGGGGAGCAGACAGGTAGAGGAGGGGAGGGCAGGGGAAGGTGGAGGAGGGAAAGGAGAAAAGAGTAGATAGAAAGATTTAGTGATTGTGAAATATCAGCATTATGCCTTTGTAGTAAAAACCTCACTGTGGATTCTCTGCTTTTCTTCCAACTCTCGATAACGACTAGAAGAGCACCCGGATACTGCAATGTTGATTTAACCATTAGCCTAGTCACATCAGGCCAAGGATGGTGATCTCATGAAGATGTCCAGGCAAAGCAGAGGTGTAACAACCTAAATGCTTAGTCTGACAGCTAATTTCTCACAGCTGCAAACTGAAGAAATTATCTCAAATGCTCACTGGAAACTTAGAACCAAGGAAATTGGAGTAGAGGAGAAGTGACAGAGCCACCTCAAAAGATTCTTTGCTCTGGTGCTTCCAGCTCAACTTTTTTCCTCTGTGCATGTATACAAATGTACATAGAAAACTTTATATATGTAATATATAAATAGATATGTTCATAGATAGATATAACTGGGAAATAGGTTTGGTGTTATTCATAGCTCTGGAGAAAGAGAGAGAGGGAGAAAGAGAGATTGAGAGAGAGAAAGAACACGTCAAAGATAAAATATTGCTACAGCACAATTCATTGCTGAGGTAACTTTTTTCTTCTCTCATTTTTACTTTGCAATAGGTTCTCAATGGACTGATTCATTTAAGCTATGATTTTTATTCATATTTTTAAGCTGTTGGGCCTAATGTTGAAATCTCCCTTGTTACCAGTTAGACTTACTAGTTTTAATGATTTGAGTTTTAAATGAAGGTCATTATATAATATCCTGCATTGCATGCAGATTATAAAGTTCCTGCTGGCTTTGCCTTTTAATTAAATTATTCTTTCAAGTGGAATATAGGAGTAGAAAAGTCCATCTTCCTTTTTATATTGAAGAGGCTCAATAGCAAAACTTTTCTGCTTTATTACTAACGGATATTTAAAATATTGGCCTTAAATAAATGTTGACTGTGTCTAAAAGAATTATTTGCTTAATTCATATTTTTATCTACACACCCAAGTCAGTTACCCACAGCCTGAAGATAATGTATTTCAACAGAAGACACACCTATCTATTCAAATCTCTACCTTGCTTGTATTTTTTCCAGATATCTCTGATACACAGCTACAGAAGAGAGGGTTAAGTGAGCCATAGCTGTGGACTTATGACATTTTAAAAGGGCTTCATAAATTTGACGAACACTTGACAGATGAGCAGTCATAAATCCAAAATTCTGAAGGAAGAAGGAAGGAGAAAGATTTACCAGAAGCAACACAATGATAGGGGAGGCTTTCTGAAGAAGCAAGACTTACCCCAAATATGGGGGAAGCTGAGCAGTTTTGATGCACTAGATTGACTTTAAGTAGGACTGTAACATCACAGGTTGTGGGAAGGAAGGAAGGTACTGGCTGGGTTTGCTCTGTAAATGAAGAAAAATTGCCAATCCCTGTGCAATGGTATGGAGTCAGCCAACTTGACCAAGCACTGAGTGTGTCTTGGAGGTGGTACCAGGTTTCCCTGACTCAGATTGGTTTACAACTATGGGCACCCGCTCAACCAAGTGGGAAAACAGCCAGCCAGGCACAAGATGGAGGAAAATGCCACCTTTGGGTTAGAATGTGATTTTAAACTAATCTGGTGAATGTTATCCAGGAATAATCCATCAGAAGTCACCCTGTCATGGCCAAGAACTTAAAATCTCAGAATATTCCAATCATCTCTCCCCATACTGTTTCCCTCTGTCCTTCCCGCTATCTCTCCTACCTGATCCCTTCTGTTCTCAATTCCATCCACACATAGTCTACCCATAAAAATCTATTCTATTTCCTTTTTCCTTTTCATTCAAACCGCCCCCGCCCCTTGAGTCCTCTGTTATCTAGCCTTTCTTGGTCTGTGAATTGCATCAGGAATATTCTTGGTAGCTAATGTTCCCTTATATGTGAGTTCAAGCAAGTTTCTAGGTCTGTGATGCTTCACTCAGGATGATTTTTTTTCTAGTTTCATTCATTTGACTGCAAATTTCATGTTATTTTTCTAACAGCTGAGTAAATGAACCATATTTTTTTTATCCATTCTCCAGTTGAGGGATATCTAAGTTGTTTCCATTTTCTGGGTATTATAATTAAGCTGCTATGAACATAGATGAACAAGTGTCCAGGTGGTAGGATGGAGCATCTTTTAGGTATATGCCCAAGAGTGAGATACATAGGTCTTGGGGTAAATCAATTCCCAATTTTCTGAGGAGCCAACATACTGATTTCCATAGTGGCTAAATATGTTTCCACTGCCTCCATCAATAGAGGAGTGTTCCACGTGCTTTTCATAGTCTCCAGCATGAGCTGTCACTTATGTTACTGATCTTGGTTATTCCAATGGGTGTAAAATGCAATCTCAAAGTAGTATCGCTTTGCATTTCTTTGATGACTAAGGATGTAGGGGGCAATGTGGAAACCTAGCACAGTGAAAACTTGCAACCTATCAGGGTGACCCTAGTGAGAAATTCTAGTAAGGAGGAATTAGAGCTTGAATTGGCCATCTTCTATATTCAGGCACTGCTTCCAAGGGTGAAACTGGGATATAAACCAAGCAACAAAACATCTGACCCAAAAACTCTCCTACTGGCAAGATGTTCTGAAGCAATGGTGGCTCAGAGCTTGTGAAAGTACCCAGTAAATGACTGGTCTAACTTGAGACCCAAGCCATGAGAGGGATCCCATATCTGATATTACCTGGATGGCCAGAAACTGGAAGGTGGATGGTCCAGAGACCTAGGGTAGAACCACACAAGACTGGAAAAAATAAATAAATAAATCAATAATAAAAAATAAAATAAAAAAGATCAATGAAGTAATTCTTGCTAATATTCTGCTATACTCATAGATAGGTGTCTATCCCAATAATTATCAGAGAGGTTTACTCTAACAGCTGATGCAAGCAGATTCAGAGACCCACAGCCAAACATTAGGCAAAGCTCAGACAACACTCCAGCAGAGGAGGAAGAAAGAGGAGACAGAGGAGTTGAGGACACCGGAATAATATGGTCCACAGAATCAATTTATCAGGGCTCATAAAGGCTCACAGAGATTGAAACAGCAACCATAGAGCATGCATGAGTCTGCACAATGCGCTCTGCATCCATGCTATGGCTGCTTAGCTTGGGATTTCTGTTGGACAACTAACAGAGAGAGTGAGGATGTCTCTGACTCTTTGACCTGCTCTAGAACACTTTTCCTTCTGTCACTTTGCCTCCTCCAGCCTTGATATCAGAGTTTGTTCTTGGTCTTATTGAGTCTTTTAGTGCTGAGTTCAGTATATATCAATATATCACTGAGAAGCCTGATCTGTTCTGAAGGAAAACAGAGGGGCAATGGATCTGTAGGAGAGAGCGGTGGTGGGTGGTGATAATTTAAAGGAGTGCACAGAGGGAAGGCTGTAGTCAGGATGTATTAGATGAGAGATGAATAAGGACAAAGAAAGAAAAAAAAACTCAGAGTAAACCCACCATCCCCACAAAAGTGGAACTCACCTTAAAAGAGGGCAGATTAGAGAACTAGAAAATGGATACTGCAGAAAGACCAATTTTTCTTTTTTCTTATCTATTGCCATCTTGAACTTTGCCATAAATCTTGACCTAAAAAAAATCAATAGATGACATATGAATGCTTTTAAAATCTTTTCTGAGAATCAGTGCTCCAGTATCCCTGAATGGTGACTTCTGTCTGGAATAATAAACAACGGTTAAGTAGTACTCTTTAGTCAGTGGTCTGCTTACACTACCACCTTGCAACATACCTGCAGTCCACAGTGTCTACTGTAAGTTCAGAGGGTGGACAAACAGTTTCAGTCCCTAGGCTCTGCTATAACCATTTGTCGAGGAATAATGCATACTCTCTTGTTTATTTGCTTGCTCTGAAATCTGATACCGTTCTTCAGCACCCTTTTCAAGTTCTGATACAGAACAAATTGTTGGCAGATGTGAAAGGTATTTTGAGCCAAGATATAGAATTTGTTTGCACTGTCTGGTTTTTCAGCCTTAACCCAGTATCAGGTCTTAGCAGCTGGTTTTTATCATCTCTCTGTATACTATAGACCATCCACCTGACAAAACAAGAGTTGCTCACATGACCCCCATTTGGAAACATTAAGATTGAGAACTAAAACAAGGCAGTGTATAAACGTTGAGACCTCCTAATCAAATTAATGAATCGGCTTAATTTAACTTGGTTTGTTTACACGAGAGTGTCTTGTAGCATACAGGTAAAATATGTACTCTTAAAAACACTCATGAAGACTTTTGGTTTTAGCTTATTAGACAATTTATTTGAGGATTAAAATTATGCAATTTCTTTTACTTTATATAGGCATCACTCTTGAAACAAAGCTCACCAACCACTCTATCCTTCAAGAAAAAGAGTGATCTCATGTCAAAACTATAGTAAACAGCTCGGGTTGGATCCAGCACACTAATTTACTATTAACATTTCTTTCTTTTCTGACAGGGCTTCATTTTCCCCGTACATGCCAGAATCGGTATGGTGAATTATTTTTATGACCTTCTCCCTTGTTTTAAATAAATAAAAGATTACCATTTCAGCCACCCTGTTTACATTAAACTAAAAATTCCATAAGCCACAGTAGTGTTTATGTTTTCAACTTTTGTTCAGTCGCCCACCCCCTAGGGGTGCATGAGTTCATTGATTTGTTTCAACTATCCAAAATATTTTAAGAATACTGCACTGTGGAGAACTATTTATTTGAAGTGGCTGCGGATAATTTGCAAACTCTATGATGATATAGTAGTTGGCTCTAATGAAACAGAAAAGCTTTTATTCTGAAGTCTCCCTGACACTGTGGGAAATAAAATCTCTAAGAGACCTAAACTTTTAGTAAAACTTATTTTAGTTTCAGACTGTATATGCTCCTTGAGCTCTAGTGCATCTAATGTGAACGAAAGGCAGTTTTATCTGTTTGTGATGTCATCTGTGCAGGGCAGGATTACTTCGTAGTGAGGTGGGATAAACGTCTGAATCTGCAAGGCTTCCCAAAATCTACATGACAAAGACTACATAGTTAGAAAAGGGCAATATAAAGGGATTCTCACCTTCAGTCTTACAAAATGTGAAAAACAAATCTTTTGGAGAAATTTTAAAAATATCCCATAATAGCAAATGTAAGGTAATCACAAAATAAGACACCTCTACTTTTGTGATGAAAAGGTAGAAATAAATATTGTTTTCAGTGTTTGGTACCATAAAGGTATAGAAGTTGTAGTCAGTTTTCTACTTGAAATAGCTATCGGGCTATGCATTTAAGAATTATGAATAGCTTTTCCTAAACTTTCTAATTTCATAGAAAAACATCCTATTATTATACACTTTTGGACTTAGTCTCTTGATCATCCTTAGAGAAACTTTCAAAACTATTTAACACTTTTCTCAGCACAATATCACTTTTATTTTTGCCAATGCTTCAGGAGATGATCATCTTTTCCTTCTCTCCACTGACTTTCTCTAGAAAGTAGGGCACAAAAGAAAAGGACTTGGGAGAGTGACATTGGGATGCATTTGAGGTCTTACTTTGAACTCTGAGTCATAAAAGGCATTATTTTTAAGTCATTAATGGGATTATTAATGAATTATTTATAGCTGAATCTTCTATCAACAAATGAAGCTCTGTTGAATTTCTTTCCTTATTTGTAAAATCCCATCAGTTAACCTCTATGGTCACATGAAGGTAGTGGTGCTTTTTAGCACTTCTAGAGTGACTTCCAGAAGAGCACATTTCTGTTCAAAATAAGGCAAATGGAAAACAGCTACAGCTGGAACCATTGTGTACAGCAACTGGATCCCTCCCTTTGAAAGTGCAAGGTGACATGGGAAACCTCCTTGTTGATACATGGTGCATTCATTCTCAAAATCATTTAGTAATCCAAGTAGCACCTTAGCTTCCTTAGTATTGACAAGACAATTCATTTCAGCGTTTATCTCTTTACTAGATGAGTAGTGTATATTTAAGTTCAATATTTAAATGGTACTGAAAAGGTGGTGTCAACAGCAATTCCTGCATATTTATCCCACCCGCTTCTCTTCTCAGCGTCCTCACCTGAACACAGCCAGTGATGCCACAGTTGGTACTCCATTTCAAAAATGTGCGCACACAGCATCATGGTTCTTTACCACTGTTCATCATTTGTCAAATACGTAGAAATCTAATTAAATAATGCAGGCATGCAGTTCTTTGTTTTGTTTTCTTTCCAGGAAAGGGAGACCCACTGGAGAATCCCATCAAGACAACTAATCTGGAAGCCAGAATGCATACACACAAGACCTGGCACAGACCCATGCATGCCCTGTGCACGCTGCCTCGGGCTCATTGAGTTCTCTGAGTATGTTGATTTAGTGGCCTTTTTTCTTGGTGGCCTTTGATTCCCTCTGGCACTTACACTCTTTCTGTCTCCTCTCTCATACACTCTTTCTGTCTCCTCTCTCATGGTGTTTTCTGAGCTTTGAGGAAAAGATTTGATATACCCATCCCATTTAGAGTTTAGTGTTCTAAGGTCTCTCTCTATCTCTCTTTTTCTCCTACTCTCTCTCCATAACATCTGGCTGTGGGTCTCTCTATATGTTCCCATCTGTTGCGGGAGAAAGGTTTACTGATCCATGAGTATAGCAGAATGTCATTAGAAATTATTTGCTACTTTCCCTGTTTTTTTTCCCCTTTGGTTTTTTTTTTCTTTTCTTTTCTTCTTTTTCTTTTTCTTTCTTTCTTTCTTTTTTTTTTTTTTTTGTATAATTTGGTTTTATCATAGCTCCCTGAGATATCTAATACTAAGTTCTTGGTCATGTAAGCACGGTTGGGTATATCTTCCATCTCGTAGAGTGGGCCTTAAGTCAAATCAGATATCGGTTGGTACCTCTTACAAACTTTGTGCTACCATTTCCCTAGCATATTTTGCAGGCATTGTAGATCAAAGAGTTCATGCCTGGCTTGGTGTTTTTGATTCTGTTTTTGGTAACAGGCACAGTACCTTTCTCTACCAAAGATGCTAGAATATAGAGTTAAAATATGTATGCATGCACCAGTTCAACTTCTCTGTGTTCAGTGAGTTACACAGAGGTTATCTTCAACAATGGGACCAGTTTGTGATGAACAACCTAAAGTCTTGGGAACAATCTGGTTTGGGGGTGGATTCCCATGGGATGATCCCTTTGGCCAGCAACTCAATCAGATGTATCCCAGTCCCAGTATTGAAAATTTCTTTGATGACAGGAGATGGCCAGTTGGGGCTCTGTCTCCTCTGTTATTTAATTATTTTGTTTACATCACCTAAAATGTATATATTTTAGGAAGCTTCTATTGTGCTAGGTTTCCAAAGGCCCTTAATTTTAGCAGTCTCTCTTTGTATCCCCTCTCTCATTCTCATTTCCCCTTCCCCTCCCACCTTGATCCTTCAGTTCCAGGCCCCATCCCATCCATCCATCCATCCATCAATTCATCCATCTGTCAATCCATCCATCCATCCATAGCTATCTATTCTATTTCCCTTTTCTAATGAGATCTGTCTGGACTCTTAGTTCCTTACTTTATACTTAACTCTGTAGTTCAACAGATTGTAGGATGGTTATCATTGACTTAACAGCTAGTATGAGTGGAGGTGATTTAACCTGCTGAGGGCGACAATTATGTTGGAGGAAAAATAAGTTTCTGTCAAAAATTATAGTGTATCTTTCAAAACTAATAGTTTGTATCAATGACTTCATAGCCTATGCTGTTTCTGTACAGCCATGTTGATTTAATTCAAAGGAAGCTACAGCTGTCAAGATTGGAACAGCTTTGTGAAAATAACATCTGCCTCAAAACCAGATATTTTGATAGTATTTTTAATATAAATATTAGAGAGGGGGAGGAACAGGTTTTAAAAATGGAAACTATTGGGTTTTTTTTTGTAGCACGAATAGAAATTAAGGATTTTTGTCTCCTTTATTTTCTCTCCTTTTGGATGAAGGCCTGCAAGTTTCAAGCACCAATATGAACAAGAAGCTATTTTGAGCAGTCAGAGGGCTGACTGACCCACGAGATAATTTTTTTCCCTCTGCTATTTGGTCCAGGGTCCATAAAAAATTGATGTTCTCTTCTCAGGTAACATGCTTATTTTTATCTACATGAAACTCATCGATCTCCTTCCAATTTGGTGCTGGCCTCTTCATTCCACTATCATTCCCGAGGTAACGAATGATATTTTCATAGGCATGGCTGGTAATCAATATAGACAAGCTCTGCCCATTGATCTGAGGAAGACCTTTGATCTGGAAAATCACCAATTATGGCTATTTAAAGTAGATTCAATTGGATTAGGAAGAACAAAAAAAAAATAAAGATCTGGCATCTACAGTGTTCTTTAATGGTGTTTGAAATCCAGGAAGACACAAAGTTAAATATAAGGCCGCTTAAAGAATAAGGGTTAATTTTCATTCTTTCAATATTAAATGAAGATTTTCTTGCACATTCTACTTCATCTCTGAATTTTTTATGGCCATGTAATGTGATATTCTTATAAGGGACATCCCAGGTACAAGGTAATTGACGATTTGTACTGAGTTTCTGACAACCTTCAAATTCTAATTAATAAAAATAGATTCAGTTTAAATATTGATATGCTAAGCATTAGTCTTGCTTTAACTGAAAAAGGTGGGCTCCTGGTCTTGGTAAATTAAGTCTTTAATAGTATAGTATGCAGGCTACCTGCTTGATTAATCGATTACTTTTTCTGGTGAAATTTCTGGTCACTATTATTTTCAGATAATGATAAAATTTTAATTAAAAATGAAGATATATTAGGTTTGTGACTCCCCAAGATGAATTTGTATCAAGGGGGAACATGTTACTTAATATATAACAATCTCTACTGTCTCAGAGGGTCATCATTTTGAAAGATGCTGAAGAAAAAAAAAAGGTGGCAGTCCCTACCATGTGCCTTTTTAACCTCTTCTCTACCCTCAGGGAGATCTAAATTTGGCTGAGGGGGAAGACTCTACAACTGAATGTTTTAATTTATGACTGGTAACATGAATTCTGGAGTAATGCATCTAAATTCAGATGGCAGTTTCATAATCTGATAGTTGTGTGCTTTGAAAGATTATTTAATGTCATCCTTTCCCTATTTTTGTTGTAAATAATGATAATAATGACTCCATAGGTTTCAAGATGTATTGAAATTAACACTTCATGGCAATAAGTAATCACTCAATTATTGCTTATATGATAAGTCCCATTCTAAATACATATTTTTCTTTTATAGAACTTTTTATTAGATATTTTCTTTACTTACATTTCAAATATTATCCCTATTCTAAATACTTTATTTAAGCAACAACCATAGAACTTGGACTTCCCTTGTACTAGAGAAGACAAATAAACACAAAATTTAAAGTCATCTCCAAAAAGCCCTGAGCTAGCTCAGTACTAGATACAAGTAATTTCATCCCATAGCCTGCCCACTTAAGTAATAGAAATATATGGGTAAATTATTTAATACTGGAAATAACACATAGCAAGTGTCCAATACATTAAAACAGAGTCAACAACTATTGTAACTTTTAAATATAATAAATATTATATCTGTATTTGATAGCTTATTATTCCTCCTCTGTGGAGTTTTGGCCTCCAGATCTTTCCCTTTCTGTTCTTACTATGCCAAACGTAATAGTCAGTTTTAACTTGATCTTCTTAATCACCCTCCACCATGACCACTCCTTGACTCTTACTGTTCAAAATATTTATCTACCTGGCAACCCTGCTAGTCTCTTGACTAGGTATCAGTTAATTTTTAATTTGGAAACTTTGAACAATCCTTCCAAGACAGTACCTCTTCTAGTCTCTGGCCTTCTCGATTGACCTAGCTATCAACACTTCCTGGTAGATCATTGGGTACTTAAAAACAGACACATTACTTGGATCCAGCAAAGATTCAGGGATGGGTAGATGTCCCAACTGTATCCAATGGTGTTAGAATATTTGTTTTACTTTTCTTTGCTTCTCTTTCGTCCCCCTCTCTTTCCTTCATTCCTTTCATTGTTTTTCCTTTTCGATGTTATGGGGGCAGGGAAGGACATTGTGAGGGTGTACGGCCTTGAGCTTCCTTACTGTTCTATAAGTCTCAGAGATAAGTTTTGCACTGGGCTCCACTCAGGAGAAACAAGGATGGATACGCTGGGTACCGGTGATACCATTTATACTTCTACTTCAAAATATGCCTAGAGCTTGCTTTGCTGTAGATATTTCCATAGTGTAATACACAATCTCATGCTGCTTCAAAAGTTTTATTAATGTTTCTTTTACTCAGAAGTGAAAAAGGTTTGATTGGACTGTTTCTTGAAAGCTTGATTGAACATTAATAATCTAAAAAATATGAAGCCATAACCTTGTTATACCAGCAGTGGGCTACTGAAAGGCCTACTGCTATTATTGCTATCTCCCTTCATGATCTTTTAAGCAAAGACCCTTTTCAAGAATTTCTTCATTCTTATACATAGGTTTCGGAACAGCCTCTTCCTTGGTTCATTGTCAATTAAAGAAGTACACTTCCTTCTTGGAGACTTTACATTGTGTCCATTGCCAATGTTGATACTTGTGAGAACATTCAAGCACATTAACCACTCATTGATTTCCTATAGAGTGAACACCACTAACAGAAAACTTCATGCTTTCAAGGTGACACACTTTCTTCCTGACTATTTTCTGAGCAAGAGAGTTCAGATTTGGAAAATGTTCATCTGTTAATTATTTTTAAACACAAACATGTAGATGCAAAATAATAAGTCAGAGCCCAGATTTATAGCTCGATGGTAGACTGATTAATCTGTACTCATAAGACCACAATTCAATTCCCTATATGGTCAACAATAACAAAAACAAGAAGAAGAAAAGATAAAGGAGAAAGAGGAAATAGTGGTGGCTAGGAATCTTAACTTTGGATTAGAAACCTTGATCTATGTTGTCAAGGAACATCTAGGTGATGTGAAAATCATATTTGGCATCCGATGAAAGATTAGGGATTTGATAGAGTTGCTTGATCACCTGTCAAAAGCTTTCTAAGTACATTAGCCCGTAGCCTTACCATTCTCTATTCATGGATTCAGTCATCAGATCACTGTTTGGGATCATGTTCAGTATTTACCTAGCATGTCTGAAGTCCTGTGCTCAATTTCTGTCACTGAGGAAAAAAAGATATGCAGAGGTATATTTTCCTTGGTCTTCCTATAACCATAATGCAACATACATTATATTTCTGCCTAATCCTGCCCCCTAAAACAGTGCAATTCATTAACAATAAAAGAAATCATCTGAATACCTAAAGATAGTATGAAAGAATATAAGCTGTTGCATAGATTACAACATAAGGTAGACATTGCAAATAGACATAGTGAAAACTTGCTTCATACCTGGGCAATGCTGGTCACGAGAGCTAATCCGTGACAATATGCTTCCCAAGTAGCTCTTCCTAGGAGCAAAATGAAAATATAAAAGCTTCTTTCAAGTCAAGGTTAATATTAGGGTGTGAATGAGGGCTAGTGTAATTCTTTTTTTTTATTAGATATTTTCTTTATTTACATTTCAAATGTTATCCCTTTTCCTAATTTCCTCTCTGAAAATCACCTCCCCCTTCGCCCTCCCCCTGCTTACTAACCCACCCACTTCTTCTTCCTGGCCCTGGCATTCCCCTATACTGGGGCATAGAACCTTCACAGGATCAAGGACCTCTCCTCCCATTGATGACTGACTAGGCCATCTTCAGCTACATATGCAGCTAGAGCCATGAGTCCTACCATGTGTTTTCTTTGATTGGTGCTGACAGGAGCCTGATAAAGCTGTCTCCTGAGAGGCTTTGCCAGTGCCTGACAAATACAGAAGTGGATGTTCATGGCCATCCATTGGACAGAGCACAGGGTCCCCAATGGAGGAGTGAGAGAAATTACCCAAGGAGCTGAAGGAGTTTGTAGCCCAATAGGAGGAACAACAATATGAACTAACCAGTACCCCCAGAGCTCCCTGGGGCTAGTGTAATTCTTCATCTATGAGCCTCCTTAAGACCATGCTTGGTATTTCAGTGGAACATGCAACTTATCTCTTAATAATAGCCTAGGGCATTTTGTTGGTATCATATCTATTGCCATCTGTATACCTTTCTGCCTTGCACTACACTTCTATCAATCCTCATGTCCTGTTCTCACTGATTTCCAAGTCTTTACCTGGTTGAGTAAAACACAGATGGTGGTCTTCTCAACACTTTTAAACACTTGTAATTCTTCTTTTAAAATACACACACACACATACACACACACACACATATGTATCTTACTTTATACATGCTTATGCTTTGTCTATGCCATGCTAACTGTCTGGTCTCATGCTTCCTTGATCTTCCTCTCATCCCCTAACCCTTCTTTAATAATCTCTCTATAACATTTATGTTTTTATTGTAATTTCGCATTCCAGAAAAGCATAAGATATTTTCTATGTCTAGTTTATTTTGCTCCACATGAGATCTCTCATTTTATTCATTTTCCATCAAATAATATAATTTTGATTTTCTCCATTGCTTAATTTAACTCTATTATGTATAGAATATATATATGTATATATATATATTCTTTAATCTGTATATATATATATATTCTTTAATCTGTTGTCAGACCCCTAAGATTCCTTATCTTGGCTGTTTGAAATAGTACCACAGTAAATAAGAACATTCCAGGATTGATAACATATAACTTGTATAATGAATTAGATTCCTTAAGATAAGTATCAAATAGTGACATAGTTGGGTCAGATGGCACTTTTAATTTTACTTCTGTGAGAACCCTTAATTATGACTTCTGTTGTACTGGACTAATTTTCTTCCTTTCCTTTCCTTTCCTTTCCTTTCCTTTCCTTTCCTTTCCTTTCCTTTCCTTTCCTTTCCTTTCCTTTCCTTTCCTTTCCTTTCCTTCCCTTCCCTTCCCTTCCCTTCCCTTCCCTTCCCTTCCCTTCCCTTCCCTTCCCTTCCCTTCCCTTCCTTTCCCTTCCTTCCAGCCTTCATTTTTCCTTCCTTTCTTCCTTTCTTCTTCATTCTTTTAATTTTATTTATTTTACATCCTGACCTCAGTTTCCTCTTCTTCTCCTCCCAGTCTCTCTTCCCCACATCCTGTCTTCTTACCATCCACTCTTCCTCTGTTTCTCTTAAGAAAAGGACTGGTCTCCATGGATATCAACCATATCAAGTTGCAGTAAGACTAGGCACTTCTCCTGTTATGGGGAAAGGATCCTGAAGCAGACAATATTGTCAGTGACAGCTCCTGCTCCCACTCTTAGGAGTCCCACAAGAAGACCAAGATACACAACTGTAACATATGTGTAAAGGGCCTAGTTCAGGCCCATGAAGGCTCCTTGATTTGCAGTTCCTGAAGGCTCAGTTTGGTTGATTCCGTGGATTTTTCTGTGGTATCCTTGACCTTTCTGGATCCTACAATATCCCTCTTCCTCCCCCTCTTCTGAGGGATTCCCCAATCTCCTCCACCTAATGTTTGGCTATGGGTCTCTGCATGGAAACTTATCAGTTGCTGGGTGAAGCCTTTCTGGTGATAATTAGATTAGATGCCAACCTATGAACATAGGAAATTATCATTAGAAATTATTTCATTGATTTTTTTTTCCATTTATGTTTGGTTCTGCCGTGGGTCTCTGGACTATCCAGCCTCTGGCTCCTGTCCATCTGGGCATTGTCAAGAGTGGATTTTCTCTCATATGTCTCTCATCCATATCTCAAGTTGTACCAGTCATTGATTGGCCACTCCCACAATTTCTGCACCACGTTTTCCCCAGCATATCTTGTAGGCAGGACAAATTGAAGGTCAAAAGTTCTGTGTCTGGGTTAGTGGTTCTAGACTAATTTTAATTCCCACTGTAATATATAAAATTTCTTTTTTTAATTTTTCTTTGATTTTGAGATTATAATTATATAATTTCCCCCTTTCCTTTCTTCCCTCAAAAACCTTTCCCTATGCCACTTTTTGGGCTGTTTCAAACTTGTGGCTTCCTTGTTCATGAATTCTCATTGAGTATATGACATATATTGAGTATATGTGTGCAGATACATTCATGTGTATGCCCACAGGAATTCCTAATTATATTCCTAATTATATCCCAAATATTTATACCTATACACACAGTTATACACACAGGTGAATGTAATTTTTACCTCACATCAACAAACTTTTCTTTCCAACAGACAGAGACCATTAAAGAACCCACAACTAACCAAAAAGCAGAATTGTAGGGCCACAACTTAGGCCCAGAGATAGCAGAACGATGTAAGGTACAGAGGGTGGACCAGGGAGTTTGCTACGAGAGTGTTTGTCATCTTACTAACATGACTAAGCATACTATGAAAAAATGGACACCGATAACAGACATGCTGATGTGGACAGTAAAACCCATGAGGCCTCAACTCTACACAAAGAAACTTTAGGCAACCAAGGGATGCTGACAGTGGAGAAATACACTTTCCCCGGGAAGAGCACTGTAACTGGTTTTCCAAATGGTCAGTACGGCAAGCATGAAGGTTCCTTTTAATCTATAGTCTCACCACTATTTATTTTCAACAATACCCATTCTGACTGGGCTAAGATGGAATATAGCTTTGATTTGCATTGTTCTTGATCACTAAATATGTTACATATTTTCATGTATTTTTTTAGTCACTTGTATTTCTTCATTTGAGAAGGATCTGCCAAATTATTTATCAATTTTTTTTCTCATGAAGCTACTTGATTTTGTTATTAACTGTTTTGAGGTTGTTTTATTTTGCATGAGAAGGATGCTTGCATATCACAGGCTAGCTCTGAACTTGCTACTTTGCTGAAGCTGCTCTTAATTTCTGATCTTCCTTCTTCCAGCTCATGGGTGATGAGGTTAGAGCATGCACCAGAGAGACGGGTTCTACTTACTGTCAATTGGCCAAGATCTGAATGACCCATGAGGCAAGCCCCCAAGCCCACCTGTGAAGGATTATGTACGCTCTAGCCAGGCCAGATGGCTAGTATGTTGATTAGCTTAATTCACAAGCCACATTAAATCAGTGACATTATTCCCTAGGCTTGGCTCATAAACTGAATAAGAAGTAACTACGTGCATCTCCCTTGTTTTCTGCCTCTTGACTGTGAACACGTCCTAACCAGCAGCTTCTTCCAGGTACTGTTGCCTTCACTCCTCTCTCTCTCTCTCTCTCTCTCTCTCTCTCTCTCTCTCTCTCTCTCTCTCTCTCTCTCTCTCTCTCTCTCTCTCTCTCTGTGTGTGTGTTTCTCTTGGTTTTTTGAGACAGGGTTTCTCTGTATAGCCCTAGCTATCCTGGAACTCACTTTGTAGACCAGACTGGCCTCGAACTCAGAAATCCACCTGCCTTGCCTCTGCATCTGGGATTAAAGGCATGAACCACCAACGCCCGGCCCCTTCTCTTGATGTAAGTAAAAATAAACACTTTTTCTCTGGTTTGCTTTTGTCAGAATATATTATCACAAAAACAGGAAAAGTACTAACAGACATCTTGCTAGATTTTTAGGTTCCCCCCTCCCTTTCTTCAATACATTCTCCATATTTGTCCTCAGTTAATTTTTCTGGCAAACTTTTTTTCTTAGTTTGCAGGTTTTCTGTTCAGTCTATTGATGCTGTCTTCCACTCTGCAGGAACTTATTAATGCTATGTAATTCTATACATCAATTCTTGCTTTTCCTGCATTATGGGAGTCCTACTCAGGCAATCATCACCGGGCCGATTTTGACTTATTTCTTTTATATTTTCCTGTTGTGGTCTTTGTCTTTCAGGTTTTATGTGAAGATCCTTGATCCATTTTGAGTAAGGTGAGAAAATCAAGTTTCTCTCTTCTTCGTGTGAACATCCATCATTGAAGTTGCTGTCTTTTCTTCAACAGATGGTTTTTGAGGCTTTGTAGAGAACTGAGTGCAGTTATGTGCACTTATTGCTGGGTCCTCTATTCCATTGGTCCACAGGTCTGTCTTCATTACAGTATCATGCTATTTCATCATTAAGGAACTAAAAAAAAAATGGGTTCTAGTTTCATTCCAGTATGCAGTTACTGAATCAGAAGAGCAGGCAGGAGCAGTTTTATTATGAGGAGTCTTTCTTGTTCTCTTTGTCTCCTTCACCCCCCCTCCCTTTGTTTTCTGTTTTTGTGTTCATCACGTTGCATTGAAGAATGACCATCCATGTGGTATAGAAAGAAAGCCAACTTGCTTGTTTTTACTATAATTAAAGATCTTCCTTCAGAACCAACTTGAATTTGGAAAGAGGGTACAGAGACCCGTATCCTGTATAACTGCCTTAGTTACAAGTAGTTGTTTCCCTTCATTGGAGATGAGGGTAAGAAAAAGAAAAAAAAAAAAACTCTGTTTATTGTGCTTCTATTTTAGCCTTATATACAATGAAGCTATAGATTGGTGATTATTTATTCAGCTGCTGTTTGAGACTTGACAGAAACACCACAATATTCCTGGGACATGAGCACCTTTGAAGGAAGAAACTTGAGAAATGGTTTTTAGCATTTAGCCAGCAATCAAATTAGCTTATTTCCCTCTTATATCATGTGCAAATGTTTTGATCTATGAAGTATATTTTAAGTATAATTTTTGTTGGTTACATTTCTTGTAACGTATGTCCTTGCTTTTTAATTTTGAACACAATGGTACTTTTCCTTGAATACTTACTTAGAGTCTATGTTTCCAAAATTATCTAATACGTCACTAAGGGGGTCTCTGATAACTGCAAGGCACATGCTGTTGAGGATGCCAGTAATGACACTGAGGATACAGTATCGAGGATACGGTAAGACAGATTTAAAAATTCCTGCATGAAAAATAGACTCTCTAGTCTATGAAGAGAATAAAATAAAACAACATAAATTATGACTGCTCATTTCTTCATGTGGATGGCCACCGGGTTTACTAAAGTGGTGGTATCTTACACAGCCATCAACTATATTTCTTGACATTGTGGCAGAGTTATTTATTCTAACCTCCTTTCAAAGCCTTATCTAACCAAGACTAAATGCTCCTGGTTATAACATGTCTTTAATGAGCTCTTTTATTTTATTCTAATTTTGAGACACTGTGCTTCCTGTCTTAACCTAAGGCTAAAATTGAGTATCAAAATCCCATTGTGGTTTCTGGTTCATCAAGAAGCACGCTGAGCTCCCCCACAAGGCATATTTCTCTACTTTCCTAACAGAGAAGTGAGTGAATCTAGGATATGTAATGCTTTCCAGTCTCTTTTAATTATTAGAACGCAGAGCCCAGGCATGACAATGGACCGTGCAGTTGATTGGGTACTGAGGTCTAAGGTGAGTGCTCGCTGCGGTGGGAAAAAAGACATTCACTCAGCCCGACACATGTTCGATCCCACTCTTTTTCCCAGATCTTGTTAGCAGACCCTTCCTTACACAGAAGTGCTGTGTTTGCTTTAGCAGAGTTCTTCTGCATATTGTGGTGCCGAGTCTCTCAGGTCATTGGCTTAGAAGACATCTGACATACTGCCCCCCTTCGTTGTGGTGTGTTCCATGTCTTTTATCTAGAATTTTCTGACAAAAGCTGTTAGAAAAGAGCCTCTGGGTGACTCACCTAACTTTCTCTTTTCTTCATGGCATTCGGCTCATTCTGTTAAACTACAGGAATGATCTGGTAGAATGCATGTTTCCAGATTAAGCACTATGCATTTCTTGAATGTGAGGAGCTGCCTTTGGAAATATGGAGGAGTTCTACATTTATAAAACAATGCAGGACGCTTCAGATAATCCTGTTCTTGTTCTTTCCTTAGTGGATTCCTACAAGTTCCAAGGCATTTCTCATCGATGTATATTAGAATAGTTTTTAACCTTCATGAAAGAACCCTGGTTTCTTCCTATGTAATTGTTATAGGTATTAATACAGTAATTATTATTAATACAACTAGGATCTAGAATTCTCTGCCTTTCTTTGCTAATATCAGTTCTTTTATTATTTATGACCTATGAAAAGCTCAGAAAAATGGTAAATACATTAATGTAAAATGAAGAAAAGATCTTGCCTTCTTTAGAGTTACATTGATTTAAAATACATCATTGACAATCTCACCATCATTCAGAGTACTATGCTTTATTCAGGTGGCAGGAACTATTTGCAAATGCAGAAGTCATCAGAGAGGGTTTCTTCTTTTTCTCTTTCGGACCCACAAAACTCTGCTATTCCATTAAAACAAAGAATTAGAAAAATTATGAAAAACAGCCTGAAGCTGCTTTCTTTGTTCTTAACCGACTGTGCTTCTATTGAGAATTTCAAATGGAATTTATTCCTATGGCAGGTGCATGAGATTGGATTGTCTCCATTTTGAAAAGTTACATAGTCTTCATTACTCGTCTACCTATATTTCTAAATATGTTAGCCAATGTGTTGTGTAAGCTGTGCTGTATAGTATATGATATTAATA
Source organism: Mus caroli (assembly GCF_978045245.1). Taxonomy (NCBI): domain Eukaryota; kingdom Metazoa; phylum Chordata; class Mammalia; order Rodentia; family Muridae; genus Mus; species Mus caroli. The sequence goes on along the minus strand of NW_028227262.1, from coordinate 132,850,529 downwards.
ATTTAAATTCAAATCTCTGGCTTTCTTTCTCATCTGAGGGCTGACTTCTGAGTAGTCTACTGTTTATTTTAGGCCATTATTTCTAAAGTTAAGAACATGATTTTGAATTGCCTTTATTCAATTAATTCATTTATGTAAAGTCAATAAAAAATTAAAGAAATACAAAAAAGAACCCTTTAATATAAAATTATAGTATTTGAAAATATGTACTTATAGACTGTTTCTTCAAATTTCAAATTTTCACTACTAGAAATTTAAAGATAATTGATAGCTTGTTCATATATATGGAATAAAAACAGAATAATTCTGTAATATGCCTTATTTGTTTATAAACATTTAGCAAGTAAAAAAAATACATTTTATGTGTGATTCTAACATCAAAGGTGAAAAAACAGGTCCCTTGATGCAGTTTTATTAGAAGTCAGCCACACTTAACTCTTTTATATATTGTATAAGATGTAGTTTCCTAAATGGTAGGATTGCAGAATTACAGTGGAGACTATGTAGCCCTTAGATATTAAAATATTATCTGGACAATTAAAGCAAACGTCTAAACAGCCTCTCATATAAGATGTTTATTGCATACATAATACACCATAAATATGCAATCATTATCAGATTTAGAAATTGAACGTGACAGTTAAGATTTCTAAGACAGAGCTGGAAAACTGTGACAACCTGTCATTCTAGTTCTTCCTCTTCTTCCCTCCCTCCCTCCCTCCCTCTCTCCCTCCCTCCCTCCCTCTCTCCCTCCCTCCCTCTCTCCCTCCCTCCCTCCCTCCCTCCCTGTGTGTGTGTGCGCGTGCACGAGTGTGTGTGTGTGTGTGTGTGTGTGAGAGAGATAGAGAGAGGGAGGGAGAGGGAGGGAGAAGGAAGGAGGGAGGAAGGGAGGGAGGGAGAGAGAGAGAGAGGAAGGGAGAGAGGGAGGGAGGGAGGGAGAGAGAGAGAGAGAGAGAGAGAGAGAGAGAGAGAGAGAGAGAGAGAGAGAGAGAGAGACTCATAGAACCAAGCACCAGGCACTAGACTTGGCAAGTAAAGCCAACATGTACAACAAACAGAAAACCCTATCTCAAATGACTTAATGCACCAATCCATTTTCTCCATTTGACCCATACTACAGCAAACTTTCTCCTATAGACACAAATAGGGCCACTCATCTCTACAAAACACCAAGTGAAGAGCAGAAAGAATCAGGGATTACATAAAACCATATGTGGTTTATTCTATTGTGAAATAATAGTAAGAGCTATTCAAGCTAATAGGTTTGTCCAATGCTCTTTCCTACAAATCCATCCTTCCCTAGAGGAGACATGCCTCAGAAACAAAACTGGGAGGACTTGTCTCTGTTATCCTGCAGAGCTTGCTTTGCTTCTGTATTCTTTCCATAATGTTTGTTTGTTTTCAATTTTTACTTACCAAGTGTTGTAAATCATTAACATCACCTTTATAATCTCTTATTATTTCTTTAGCTACACTGTAAATACTGTATTTCCACCTTGAAATACTGGTTTCATTAACTATGATTTTTTTCATTAGCTTTTCTGTTGCTTATTCTTAAGCCATTTCATTCCTCTTTATCCATATTTTTCACTTCATTGTTGGACACTGCCCAGATGTATTTTCATCCTAGTAGCCACTGATCTAAATATTATTTACTTAATAGCTGTTGACAAACACAATTGTTCTTTTAAAGAGGACATTTTACTTCTGCTAGGCAGCTGGGTCTCCAATGGGAGCAACGAAAGTTTTAATAATATGATATTGATATTTTCAATATGTAACAGTCTGTTTTAGTTAAAGATCTAATCTCTGTGTTTCTTTGACCTCGTAACCCTCCACCTCAACTTTCAGTCTGTGTTCCATTTAAAAATGTAAATATTATTAGTGCATGTAGCAAAGATCACCTCTGTTTGAAAATTGCATATAAATAACTCCAGAGGCCTAGAAAGAGTCCTAGGCTAGAATCATTGCATACGGATTAGATCTGTATTACATTAGCTATAGAAAGGGAATTTCATCTATTAACATGTAAAGAGCTAGTGAGGAGATTTGAGCTCACATTTATAAACAACACGGATGTGAGCAAGCCAGCTATGCTCATGCTGAACGGTCTTTTCTCCGCTGTTGTCCCTCTGAATTTTAAATGGCATGTCAGTTATTAACCATCAATACAGTCAAGTGATTAAAATGAAATGAAGGTTCTTCTTATGCTCGCAAAACTGAGAAAGCTGATAATTTGAGTCCAGGGGTCTAATTTTCATACCTTCTGAAATGACCAGGGGAATATAAAAATAGACACCAAATCTGCATTAGTTAAAAGACCAGACAGGGTTATCATTTCCATTATCAGAAATAGCCAAAGATTTCTGCTAGATTTAGTGCAGATGAAATGACAAGTTCAGCATTCTTATCTGGAGACAGTGGTTTAGATTCTGGTGTAATCACAGGATGGACTGAAGAACCACTCACACCTTTTTAATTTTAGCATCAACATGGAGGGGCAAGAATCATCTGGGAGAAAATGGCGAAACGAAGTTTAGTATTACTGGTTTCCCTTTTATGATCTATAACGCCCTTAAATAGATTATTTTATTTATTGATATTATAATATAATTACATTTTTTCTCCTTTCCAGCCGTTGAACTGACTCCCTTTAATATTACCTTCACAGTTCAGATTAAGAATATGTCTAATCAGTGCTCTGGGGGGAAGAGCCAACATTTTCATTCTTTTCTTAGTAGAATTAATGACTAATAGCTCATACTTACAAAAGTTTCTTATGTGCTATTAATTTTCTAAATGCTTATTGCAGATTATCAGTACTAATATCCTTCTATATTTGGAAGATAAGTTGTTGGGTAAACTCAGCAACATCATCTTCTGTATTGGATTAGTGACTAACTTTGCACAAAGTACCGCACAAGTCATGGTGCACTGCCTTGCTACATGTCTCAGTAAATACAGGACATCACACATTTATATTGGAAATAAATAAGGAAATTTGCTTCACTACCATGACTGCATAATTAAGTATCTGAGCTTAAAATATATTTATCATTAATTTTAAATTAAAATGGAATTTGTCATTTAGTGTTTCATCTGTCCTCCCTAGGCAGAAGTCTTTAATGATAAGGGAGGAGCCATAGCAGAAAGAGTCATGATAACATCTCCATCACAAGATTAGGGCAGAGTCCTCAGCACTCTATCCTGCTCCAAAAGTTTTTCCAGACCAAGAAGCAACTGCTCAATGAACAATTTCCCTTTCCAGCCAAGATCTACAGTCGATGGTTGAACCTGCCCATTGCTTCTCTGGAAAAGCTAGGCTTCCACGTGCTTAATGTAAGCTGCCATTCACTAGTCTTGCAGCTCCACATCTCATCAAAAACTGAAACCAGTTGAGGAAATAACGTGCAGATCTAAAACAAAAGGTTGTGCTTCTGCACAGACTTCCAGGTTATGATCTTTCGTTCAGGATCAAATGAAGAAACAGAACCCCGGCCTGAGAATATAAAACGATTCTGTATTATCAAACTCAGCACTCATTAGGACTTGTGTTTCTTCTTTTTCTTTAATATGGAGAAGGTAGAAATAAATGGGTAACACTATCTGTTTAGGTCTACCAAAATTCTAATAAAACCAAGTATTAAAGAGTTAGCTACTAGGAGCAAACGGTGCTATAGAAGTATAGTCTGGATAATGGTTTTACAGAACTCATGTGATGCTAGGTAGGCACTGACCAATGTGAAGGGGAAGACTCAAGCGCACGTGTAAAAGAGCTGTGAGTGAGAGTCTGGCATGGTATTACGCCCTCTTCCCTGTGCCTCCTCATTCTGTATTCAGATTAAACCCTCAAAAACATTTTCTAAGTGTCTGCACCTTGAACTTCTAAGATTACCTAGGCTTCATAATTGTATGGCTGCTTTAAGTGAGTCTGAGAGACATAGGAACATTTATCTCACATCTGCTGTAGGCATGCCAGAGGAGACATGTTTATTTTCTTGGAAGCAGCATTAGTTAATGTCCTATAAAATATAGCTGAATGTTGAGAGGTAGGTTACATCCACACAGTATACATACATACATACATACATACATACATACATACATACATACATACATACATATATCATACATACATACAGTAACCATTTCCTCAGGAGACCTAACAGTTCCAGGGTCCCTTCCTTAGATATCTATTCCAGTCTCTAATTTGTACTGTGTTGGGTTCACTCTAATGGTATAGGAAATGGTCACAGAATACAGAAGTACATGACTGTTTTCCTGAGTTGAACTGGTTGAATTTGAAAGAAGCCGTGGTACTAGCATTACAAAATAGACCTGTCATGGCAAGCAGTGACTTACAGCATCACCATCATCAAGGGAAAGGATGAATTTCCATTGGTGTTCTGGGCACACAGAGCTGACGGCAACGTTGCCACGTTTCCCAGAGCAGTTCAAAGGAGATTGAGCCTACTCGAGAAGCAACTGTATTGCTGTCAGTGAATATTTGTGGAATAAATTGTTTTTGGTTTCCTATTACACAAAGCAGTATTACTTGATTTACTACAATGTTTTTTCTTTTTAATCATGGTATTACTACACAATTCAACTCCTGACTATAAAATTTATTTGGTTAATTTATTTATTTACATTTCAAATGTTATAAATACATTTCCCCTTCCCAGTTAAACCACCTATCTCCTCCCCTGTACTCCCTGCTTCTATGAGGGTGCTCCTCTCCCCACCCATCGCCTTCTACCTCAGTGCCCTGGCATTCCCCTACACTGGAGCACCAAGTCTCACGGGACCAAGAGCCTCCCCTCCCATTGATGCCAGATAAGGCCATCCTTTCCTACATATGTAGCTGGAGCACTGGATCCTTCAATGTGCAGACTTCGGTTGGTGATTTAGTCCCTGAGAGAGGTTACTCTATTTTTAATGCCAACCATAGAGAAGTATACTTTTTTTCTTGCTATATCATAAGCAGCGATCAATCAGGTAGGATATTTGGCATCTGTTCTAATAAACAGATTACAGAAATCTAATATTGATTTGAGGCCGATATCATGTTCAAGGCAATCTCCTGATTTTGGTTAGAACTATTTCTGACTTACAGTAGTAAGAACAAGATTCTAGGCTCCTTTCTGAAGGACCGGAAAGGATTTGCAACCCCATAGGAAGAACAGTAATATCAACCAACCAGAGCTCCCAGAGACTAAGCCACCAACCTAAGAGTACATGTGGAGGGACTCATGGCTCCAGCTGCATATGTAGCAGAGAATGGCCTTATCTGGCATCAATGGGAGGAGAGGCCCTTGGTCCTGTGAAGGCTTGATGTTCCAGTGAAGGACAATGCCAGGACAGTGAGGTGTGACTTGGTGGGTGGGTGGGCAAGCACCCTCATAGAAGCAGGGGAGATCACATAGGGGGGTTGAGGAGGGGAAATTGAGAAATGGAATAACATTTGAAATGTAAGTAAATAAAATATCCAATAAAAAAGCTTCTAGACTCCACTGTTGTAGTTTATATAAAAAGAGTTTTCTCATCCTAGAAAAAATATTATCTCTGATGGCGATGAGATTACAAAATGTGGAAGAACATTATTATTGAAATCTCAGCTGTCTTTTGTTTCATAAGACCTCCTGGTGGTTCTCTAAGGCATTTATAGATTTAACATCAATTTTAGCGTATGTTGGTATCTTACTTAGTTAAGGGTTTATATTACTGTGATAAAACATCATAACTAAAAGCAACTTGAGAAGAAAATAATTTATTTTATCTTATACTTCCAGGTAACATTCTGCCACTAAGGAAAGGCAGAACAGGAACTCAAGGAAGACCCCTAGATGCAAGAACTAAAGCATATAGGAAGTAGAAGAATTTTACTTATAAGCTTTCTGCTCATGGCTTGCTCAGTCTGTCTTCTTATAGCAGCATGCACCACCGGCCCTGGGGAGACACTCTTCACAATGGGCTCTGCCGAGGCTCCTCCATCAATTACTGATCAAGACAATACCCTACAAACTACCCTACAGGGCAAACTTTTGAGACTTTTTTTTTAATTAGGTATTTTCCTTGTTTACATTTCCAATGCTATCCCAAAAGTCCCCCATACCCACCCCCCCAATCCCCTACCCACCCACTCCCCCTTTTTGGCCCTGGCATTCCCCTGTACTGGGGCATATAAAGTTTGCAAGTCCAAAGGGCCTCTCTTTCCAGTGATGGCTGACTAGGCCATCTTTTGATACATATGCAGCTAGAGTCAAGAGCTCCGGGGTACTGGTTAGTTCATATTGTTGTTCCACATATAGGGTTGCAGTTTCCTTTAGCTCCTTGGGTACTTTCTCTAGCTCCTCCATTGGGGGCCGTGTGACCCATCCAATAGCTGACTGTGAGCATCCACTTCTGTGTTTGCTAGGCCCCGGCATAGTCTCACAAGAGACAGCTATATCTGGGTCCTTACAGCAAAATCTTGTAGTGTATGCAACGGTGTCAGCGTTTGGAAGCTGATCATGGGATGGATCCCTGGATATGGCAATCACTAGATGGTCCATCCTTTCGTCACTTTTTTTTCCATTAAGACTTTCTCTTTCCAGAAGTGTCTATGTGTCCGGTTGGCAAAAATCATCAATATAATTGATCCATTGTCATTTTGTCACACATACACACACATCAGATGTTAAATGATAACCTTGCCTTTCATGTTGTCCTCAAGTATCATTAGTATTGATATCATATTATATAACATAACCTTGTAAAAGTCCTAGCATTGCTAAAATTTGATTTCTTTAAAATATCCAGTCTTTTTTGATGTCCTAAGCCTCTCTAAAATTTCAAAAGTTTCTAAAAATATCCATATTTTCTCTGTATTTTCCTAAGTCTGTAAAATTCCAAAGTCTCTCAACTGCAGTCTTCTGTTTAAGAAAAAAAGAGCTAAATATATTTTTTTTTTATCCCAAGACACAGAACCAGGGTACAGATACAAGGGAATTAAAATGAAATCAAAGTTTAAAGCTTAAAAAGTTTCAGACTTTGGAGACTCTGTGGATATTCTGAGATCCTCCAAAGAGCTCAAACAGCCATCTGCAGCACCCTGAGCTTGGTTCCTAGGCTCAGATCTGCTTCACTTCCCTCATGTCCTTGCTGGTCAACCCAGTGATTGGATCTCCACTACAAATGGGCTCTGTTTTCACCAATAGCCTCTCTTTTTCTGCCACTTGGAGCCTGTCACATGGTGCCAAGCCTCAGTCACTCTTCAAGACTGCTTTAATTTCAGGGTTTTCACAGCTTGCCTTCCGTGACTTGTTTATGTCTTCAAAATCAGTTACAGCTGGGGATACCCATACACCACCAACTCAACTGCCAGCAGGGCTCGCAGTCTTGGCTCCCTCTAAACTACAGCTTCTGGATGCTGACCCTGGGAAAGTAGTCCCGGAAGATTTCACATCTATGATGCCATTCTCTTCTCACCTAGAGCTGATTCTTCATCCCCAGACAACCAGCATAATTTGTTTCTTTTACAGCTTGTTTATCTGTCTATCTATCTATCTATCTACCATCTACTATCTATCACTGATTATTGGTTTGTTTGACTTTTTTTTTTCAAGACAAGGTTTCTCTGTGTAACCTTGGCTTTTCTGTAACTCATTCTGTAGACCAGGCTGGCCTCGAACACAAAAATCTACCTGCTTCCTTCTCCCAAATGCTGGGATTAAAGGTATCTAGCGTCATCCCAGAATGAGCTTTATTATGTAAATAAAAACAAAAAGGTTATTTTAGATAAACCCAAATGAGAAAATTTAAGAAAACCAAGGAAAACAGAAGAATTAAAGAGAATAAAGGAAACAAAAATTCTTCCATAAATGAAGTTCATAAACGAAAAAAAAAATGATGTCTACAGTTGGCTTTAGAAATAGTACACACTTTCAAAATCTGTTTATTTTGTCAAAACAGATAACACAATGAAAGTTAGGGAAGTCTAAATGCAAACCTGTAGGGTAGAAAGAAACTAACCCCAAAATAGTATAACACATAATCCCTAACTTAAAAGGTAGAAATACTTAATTACATTCTTTCCAAGAAAATAAAAATGTGAAAATCAGTGAGAAATTGAGGTATATAAACATCTGAAAACATTTCAACAAATAATAACTCTAAATATATTGATAAAGAGTTTTATGCCTGGTCTTTTAATGGTTTTCAGAAGTTGTAACAAATTTTAAAGCTTTATTAATTGATCCAAAACAACAGTCAGACTTTAGCATATCACATTATTAAAAGCATATGTTAATAATCTTTATGAATAGGAAAACAAGTTCTAATACTATAAACAACATATCAGAACATATTCTTTGTAATTTTACTACATAGTTTTCAAATTATGTTTATTAATACATATTTTTATTTTATATTCATAAATGTTTATTTTGTGACGAAAGACCTATCATGAAAATGAAAATCATAGTAAATATATTTATTTTAAAACTATATTCAGTATTGATAAAGTCAATAAAAATATAACAAACATCTTTTGAGATTTAATAAATTTTGTTTTAAAAGATTTGAACAAAGGAAATAAAATGTATTTCTGGATAGAAAGGAACACATTTGGAAAATTGAAATAGTATCTTGTACATGACACTAACATTTTTGCTAAATAAAAACTCAAATTCAAATCCAGCACCCAAATGATGTAAAATGTACTTGAGAAGTCACATTTTCTACACGTGTATAATTTGCATATTGGAAATTTTAAAATGGAAACATTCTTTATTGAGTAACACTAAGGAGTTACCATTCTATAGTATGTAAATAAAGAGGTTGATACATAGAATTAAATGTCTGCATATTGAAGATTCTTGTGATTGTGTTAATCTTACCTAATGTACACCTTAAACATTACTTCTAAGGAGAGCAGAGTTTTAAGTATAATTTGGCAGAATTAATAAAAATCTTAACATCTATGAATGAGCTTTATATAATACATTTATATCAAGGAATGAGAACCCAAGCATGTTTAGGAGATATAATTGTGACTAAATGTTTATTTCAAATTTGCTACCATATGTACAATTAAAACAATTCAAAAGTACAATTATAGAAGAACAGAACGGGTTGTGTTATTTTATATTTATTATATATAAGTATTTATTTGTATAATATTATATACTATTATATATCTACTACACATTAAGTATAAAATAATGTAAATTTGAGAGAAGATATATAAGAATTATGTCACTTATTACCAAAGGGAAAACTGTCTTGATTTATGTTTAACAGGTTTATTGACATATAATTTCCATACTGAAAAGCTCAACTACTTTGAGTATACAACTCAATGCTTTTTATTACAGTCACTGAGTTGTACAACTGTCAGCATTCAGCTTAAATTGGGCGGTAACCTTTAGGACTTGAGATATTTTAACTTTAATGTAGGCATATTCTGTTTTAAATTTCTTTTCATATGTGGCGTTAGCTACATCTTATATTTGGCTTTAGGGGTCTCCTCCACATTTACTTCCAAGTGTTTCTTAAGGTACTTTGTTTCCTTCTTTGGCCCACTGATTACTTGTTTCTTAATCTCACATTTGTGATTTTTGTTGTTGTTGTTGTTGTTACAAATCTCTAACTTCATAGCTCTACATTCCCAAAACATACTGTTTTATGAATTCTGTTATTTTTCATAAATTGGTGCTTGTGGACTTGCACAGTATCTATTGTTGATAGTTAAGTATATTGAGTATCTTTTGCTGTTGGCTTCCACCGCTGTGTTTTTATAAGTTTTGATCTTTTACCTAATTTATATATTTGTTGAAGCAGAGTGGAAACTGAAGTACTGGAGGCTTGAATTCTTACATAACTGAATAGTAGCCTTCTGTTCATTCACTCTTGATTCTCTATCTTTGGGCTATGTTGTTTGGTTCATATATCAATAATTATTGGTATCTTCTTGATAGCTTGATACTTTAATGATTAAACACAATTTACTTAATTTTGGTAACCGTGTTTTATTCTTTTAAAGTTATGTGATATTGATACAGCCATATAACACTCTTACAGTTGTTCAAAAGATATATATTCTCACCTTTGACTTATATTCGACAAGATGGTTGTATGTATGTGTATTTGTTTTAAGAGTGTCACTGTAAATAGTACAAGGTTGGATATTGATTTCCTTCTGCATTATTCACTTTGACATTGTATTTCTTTTGATTTCATAGTTTAATCCATTCGCAATTATTGTATTAGTGTTATCTATATGGCTGAATTTCCTGACCTATTTTGCTATCTGTTTACTTTATATCTTGTATCTGTTTCTATTCCTTTCTTTCTGTTTCATTACCTTTTGAAATAAGGGAATAATGCTTTCTTCAATCATTTAGTCCATTTAGGAAATGTTAACTCCATACATTTATTTTTCATGTTTGTTTAACTTTCAATATATATATTTAAGTTAGGCTTTTTTGTCTTAATTATAAAATTTAATATCAATGTAATGTTGAAACTTTATCACCATAACAACTTTTTCTGTATCTTTATTATAAACTGTAAATTTATGTCTATTATAAATAGACACTTTCCAAAAATATTTATTGTCTTCAATAAATATTGAAGATATGTTTTCTAAAAGATAATATCCCCCAGAAGATTTGAAAAAATAAAGAGAGACCAAAACTCTCATGTAAGCAGAACATTGAAATGATTTACCTTCTCATTTTGGGATTTTTAGTCATGAAAAGAAGCTTATTAATTTAAAACAAAAAACAATGTATATTAAATGTGGACAGTTGATGCGGTGCTTGCTGGGTGGATACCTATTATCCTAGGGAAATGTATCAAATCCACTACAAAGTATAACCTAAGATGCCCCTTATTTCTCCTTAGGATAAGTAATTTAAAAAGCAGCCAGACATCTTATCTTACCAAGTTGTAGAGGCATTTGACCAACACCATGCCGTATCCATTTTTCTAAATAGCACTGTAGACCTTGACTTGTCATTCAAATTCTTTTGTAGGCATTTTCAGTACATTTATATCTGTACTGTTTGCCTATAGTCTGTTTTTAAACAAATTTGATTTATGGATGGAACCTACTTTAATTCATTCCTTACCTATGATGGCTGCCTTTCAACAACGTCAGGCTAAGAACCATTAACTAGCAAAAGTGCATTTCTTCTCCTTTGGCTGCTTATAGAATGAAAAGGTAAGTTAAATAATAAGCTAACCTTTATACCTAGACCATGTAATGAGAACAAAATTAATTACAAGCTACACATGGTACAGGAAGAGTTTTAATGATAAAAATGTGTAGTTAGTAAAAAGAAGTTAGTTTCAAGAAAAAGGAAATCTTGTAGAAAACTAAAGCCTCCCTTCAAACTTCCTGAAAAACTAAGTAACTTCTAAGAGATGGGGTGAGAGTTAAGCGTTTTCTTTCTCAAAATATTACTGTCTTCATGAGCACTAACTTCACCACACTCTGACTATTAGAGAAGGCAACGCATGCAGATTCTTCCTCAGAACAGTGTATTAATAGAAGGAAAGGGTTACACTGTGTGGGTTCTGGGATACTGGGAAAACCCAGCTGAGAGTCCCTGTGGAGGTGACTGAAGGGAAGAAGTGAAGCCATCTCAGGCTCTTGGGCACCAGAAGCACTTTTCAGAAGTCACATATGAAATGAAGTCTCACGTTTTAGTAACATAATAGCATTCTTTGAAAGATATGGCTTGGTTTCTAGCATCTCCATGATAAATAGATATGAAAAACAAACAATTGTGTCCCCATGGAAACCAAGACCCTACCTGCACATACTTTGTAGAAGAGAAACTCTGAGCTCTCTAGAGACAAACTGAAGAAATACAACCACTTCTAGGGAATGGGCGTGTTTTGTGTTCTAAAGTTTCAGTAATCCTCAGATTCTTAGCATTTTTTTTAATTTAATGAAAAACATTTTGAGACACTCTCCAAGTCTCCTTTGAAATTTCGAGTGATTTTAAACAGTTTTATTGCATTATAAAATTCATTTTATGTGCATGCACGTGGGCAGAGGACAGCTTATGGGAGTTGCTTCAGTCTTTCCACCTTGAAAGGTCCCAAGGATCTAACGTCAGGTTCTTTAGTAAAAGCCTCTCCCAGCTCAGTCACCTCCTTGACCCTCAGAGGTTTTCATGAGTATTTCTAAATACAGACTGATGCAACTCCCCATGTGTGGCTCCATTGTTAACTCTGAGTTGTCAACTTTCAAGGAATCCAATGAGTCTAAAGCAATCAAGGAAGTCTCATTTCAGTGCAACATAGCCTCTAATATAGAAATTTAGGCAGACATGATTTTCATTGCTTTTACATTTTTTTAGTGCCTGCATGTGAATTTGTACACTATATGTGTGTGGTGCCTGCAAGAGGGTATTGAGGCTGGAAGAGGGTATTGGCTGTCATGAAACTGGAGTTACAGTTGGTTTTTAGCTGTCATGTAGGTGCTGGGTATCAAACAAGCAGGTTCCTTAGAAGTTCTCTTAATTGTTGAGTGATCTGTCTAGTACCCTGTTGTTTTGTTCTATTTTTGATTTCTCCATTTTGTTTTCTGGTTTTTGGTTTTGTTTGTTTCTTGTTTGTTTGTTTTTTCTCCTATGAGTGAATTCTGGAATTGTGAGGCTGTGTCTGAAATCATGCTGTCATTCCTGAGAGAAATTTTGCAAGCCCTTTTTGGAACTTGTATTAGAGTTGTATCCCTTGCATCCCTTGGTTGGGACCACTTCATGCAAGGAGTTAATTGTTTCTTGTTCTTTGTCTTTTTACAAGCTACACAGATGATGCAATCCTTCAGAAGACCCAAGTTCACTTCCCAGCATCCACATTGGGTAGTTCCCAATCACCTGTAATTCTTACTCTGGGGATCCATTACTCTTCTTCTAGCCTGTGTGGGCTTCTGCTAACACCTTTGCATATATTCATACAGACACACACACATCAATCAAACTTTTTAAAGTGCAGTTAAGTTATTTTAATGCCAATTTAAAATATATGTATATTTAAATTGAGGGCTTACTGGACAGTACAAATACATACCTCCACACATATAAGGCCATGGTGGTTAGAGAATAGAGCACAAGTTCAAATCATCTAAATCTGTAATTCTTGTTCTGTTTTTATTAAAGTGGTATTTGGCTTTGGAAAGGCCATTCATCTTTCTGAGAGCCGATTTTCAAGTTTATGAAATGAGCATCCTTCGTGAAAGTCCTTGGAATGATGCCTGATGTCGCTCTTTGTGCCAAGGTCAATGATTTTTTTTGTAAATTGTCTAGCTTTTCACTTGAGAGTGTAGACCTTCTCCTATTATATATGAGCACTTTCAATAAGGAAGTACTATCCACAGTGTACCACCACGGACTTACAGTTCCATCCTGAATGGCCAATAAAAAATAGCACAAAATACAGTGATCCTACTTTTAGCAGTTTATATCCTATTTGGCTTGTGACTGGCTTCACATGCATGAAATAGTTTAAAATTTTGTTTGAATATAAATATTTTGCATTTAAATGGGATTATAATTAAAATGCTTGAGGGCTGAGAAAATGGCTTAGAAAGTGAGCACCTTCCACACAAGCATGCAGATATGAATTCAGATTCCCAGGTAACTATCAGTCACTGTTGTAACTGCAGCACCGTGGTGGTGAGTCAAAACAGGAAGATCCCCAAGAGAATTCCAGGCCAGTCCTCCAGATCAGCTCCTCTCAACCTGTGGGCTGCAAGTGCTTTGGAAAGTTCAAATGTCCCTTTCACTGGGGTAGAAGATCAGATATCCTGCACATCAGATATTTACATCACAATTCATAATAGTAGAAAATTACAGCTATGAAGCAGCAGTGAAATAATTTTCTAGTTGGGGGTCACCCAAATATGAGGAATTGTATTAAAGGCTTGCAGCTTTAGGAAGGTTGAGAACCACTGTTCTAGATGCAATGTTGAACTCCAGGTTCAATGAGAAACGTAAGGTGACGCATGATAGAGCAACATCTCCCTCAATGTGTTAATTTTATATGAGGAAGGGGAGATCTAATCTACCTCAATGTGTTAATTTTATATGAGTAAGGACAGATCTAATTTTGCTTTATTTATCTACAAGTTCATTTTAAAATGTTTTTTTAAAAATAAGCACAAATAAATATTTGATTCACATGGAAGCATTAACATTTCTATCAAGTTTGATCAATGTCATAATTTCATATTAAGATATGATGTTTTCTTAGAGTACACTTTGAAAAAATTAACTTGTTTACAAAGCCACATTCTACTTCATGATCAGTATGCATGAAAGGGCTTTAAGATGAAGGTAAGTTTCAATTTCATATTTATCTATTTTGGAAGATGATGATAAAGGTTAGAACTTACTAGCAAGAACTCTTTACAAAGCACTGGCCCAAGAATGCAGCTGATTACATATGGTAAAGGAAAATCAGTCTCATTGACACAAAAAGCCCTTATCCCATCCTTTCAGTCTGGCTGTATCCTCTGTCCCTCACTGTCCCTCACTGTCTCTCAAAAATGGTGAAAGAAAGGGGTGATATTGAATTAGTGAAAATCTACCATAACTGAGAAGAATCTAGAAGTTTGCTTTAGTGCTTTTGTACTACAGTGTATCAGCTGTCTTTGGACATTTATAGAAAATAGTGATGACTCAAATCCTAATAAAAATGATTACCTACTAATCGGCTATTAAGATTTCTTTCAAAGATACATTTTAAAATGCCATACTTGTGGTATATGCATAATTATTGATTACTTTTTAAACAGAGCATTAAGCTCATAGCATTGAAACCTAGATTTCTTACCTGCCTTCATTGAAAGCATCCCCGTGCAAATGCCTGCCCAAGGCTGTTAAGAGAAATCAGGATCTCGTCAGGGGTGGCTGGCTCATAGAGTCACTTTGGAGCACAGGATAAGCAAAGTTTTCTGAACTTTGAATGATGTATCTTTGTTCTATTTTAAGTAAGATTTGACCGACACTGAGATTGTGCAAACACAAGTCAGAAAAGGAAAGTGCCATTGTGCCAGTCTGCAATTAACCAAACACAGCATTCTGCAATCAGAAGGAGAGAGGATTTCCATGAGAAATCCAAGGTCACGGGAAATAGACCACGTGTTTTCCAGGCTTGTTCTAGGCATGGCTGTTGTGCATCTTGTCCTACAAGAATGCATCCATGACCTGTTGGCAGCACAATGGCATTTCACACATGTCTATTTACTTTGGCATGCTTGGTTTGTCACACATACGTGAAACAGACACCATCACAGGCATCCTTCCATGTGCAGTTCTGTGAGCAAGTTGCTCATCTTTCATGCTTGTGCATATTTGATCTGAGTTTTGGAAAACAGAAGATGAAACAAAGGGGCTTTTCTGACTCCAGATCTCCAAGAAACTAACAGAACAAGGTCAGCAGAAACAATAATACAACAAGCAATTTTAATGAAAATGATTATAATAAAAACACAACTGTCAAAATTTCCTATGCTTGATAGTGTTTATCAAATACATTGTACATGTTTTTCTTCTGCTTTGACTTTGCGTAGTGTGTAAAACCAGTATATTTATTTTTGGTAGACATAATACTCTTCATTTATGAAACTTTCCAGGACACGAAATGTGGCTTGTAAATAATTTGGGCTTGGCAGGACCTCGTGCACACTAACAGATTACACATTGTTCTGATTAGGTACAGCAAACATGTCTGTAGACATGTTTCAGCTCACGATGACAGCAGATGCATGACTTACAGCACAGACTACTCAAGGCATTTGTACCGATTTAGTATTCATATTTATCTATACCAGAATTTAGTTATATAAATGATATATCAGGTGACTCCTGACAGAGTTTTTATGGCTGTTCATATATACTTTAAAGGGAAAAAAAATCACATAAATATGTCAAAGCCCCAAGAAAATGAATTAGCTCTTTTTGAAAGCAGAATCAAGCAATGACACCCTTCTATATGTTTTCTGTGGCATTTTAGTTCCCTCCAAACTGTCAACAAGATGGTTCAAACATTTGCTTCAGAAGAGTAATCTTTGTCCATTAAGAAAAAATTCCTTTAAAGAACAAAGAGCCACGTTTTTCTTTTAAGTTCACTCAAGTCAGAGTCAGTACCCGGGCGGGCGCCTGTTGCTCTCTTTCACCAACTTCACTCTGATCTAAGCAGTGAGCATTCGCAGCCCAGGCAAGATAACAAGCACCTTTTCCCTCTCCCGACCAGCTGTAAATTACTCCATCAAGAGAAACACTTGTTAGAAGCTTGATGTTCGGAGAAAAACATTGAAATTTTCCAAAAGGAAAACAAGAAGCCATTTCTGAGTCAGCACAGGCACCTGAATGGCCACCCAGGATGAGATGCAGCGTGTCCCTGGGCAGTCAAGTCGCGCTTTCCATTGGAAGGAAACACATCAGTTATCCATATTCTTGACATTTTCATCTCTGATCAGCGATTTCTATGATCTATAATTTAATACTGGGAGAAAAGGAATCCCTGAAGAGTTCTATTTTCTACAATGAACCGAAAAAGTTAAAGATATGAATTTAAAACCACATACTTTAAAAATCACTAAAACGTATTTACATTGTCTTGTAAGAGGTTCCGCTGACCTCAGGAAACTCATTGAGTATTTAAAATGGAAGATGTGCACAAAAAAGTTAAGCAAATAACTCTCTAAAATGTCACAGGATAATGAAGGAAAGGAGAATTAAAAGAAGGATTAAATGATAGAGGAGGAAATAATCAGGTATGAGGAAATGAGAAAAACCTTATTTACTTTCCAAATTGTCCAACCTTACTCTGAAACACACAAAAAAGAAAAAGACTGAAGATCAAGGCTACCAAGAAGTCTGAATCCCTCTACCTCTAAACAACTGGATTCCTTTACCATTCCTTGGTCACTAATAAATACAAATTGTATCCAAACGATTACTGAGGCAGAAGGTGGAATGCATCCTTTTAAAGGTCAAATAGTGCTGCACTTCTTTTTTTCTCCTAAGAGCTGTGTATGACATGAGAATGTCAGATTTGGTCTAAATAGAATTAACTACATAAACACATGAGAAGTTAGCATGAGCTACCCTGCATGTGGATATAAGCAGAAAGAGATTGCAGGAAGCCACTGCACTGGTTACTTTCAAAGAAAAAGGCCAGCTTAGCTCTATTACCCTTCGTCTCCTTTGGAAGCTTTCAGCTTGCTTGTTTTAATGACAGTATCATTTTGCTGTCCTTCAATTAAAGTTCAGCTTTGAAATGTACAGGTTTGGCTGTACATTAACCTCGGCAACAAGCTGCCTTGGCAGGGAAGGGAAGAGCTTGCTACAATTTGATGGATTTTGTTGTCAGTCCACATAAGATGATCCACCAGGTTAACCTCTCCCTTTCTCAACTAGACTACTCTTCACTAAACAAAAATAACTACAGTGCATACCATCTCATAAGTTTTCCAAGAAATCATTAAATAAATGTCCTCTTTTAAGGCAGTATGTTCACAGAGAGATTAAAACCCTCCTGAATATAATACCTTTCCCGAAAGCCTGTCATTCCAGAAGATTTCATATGTTTTACATTTCACTAAAATGAGCTAATTTTCTGTATGAATAAATAAATAAATAAAATGTTCATTCATAAAATGCTACTAGCATGCCCTTAAGATTCAGCCTTCTGTACTGTGTATTTCTGTAGTGTCTGTGTGCTATGATCTACCAAACTAATGTCTTTTGCATGCTTGTTTGGTTCAAAATTAAGTAGCTGGGTCTTTTCTCCCAACATGCAGAATGCAGACAATATTTATTTTACTGTATTGACTCCTGACTTTAAAATGAAAATAACAAACCAATATTTTCCTGAACTAAACTTCCATGAGTGTGACTGTCTCGGGACTCTTCTATCCACTGAAATACCATAAAGACCAGTCACCTCAGCCAGCCTGGGAGACCACTGGGAGTCTATCAAGAACAGAGGAGAAAACAAAATTTTGGAAAACAAAATATGAATACCTTTTAATCTCGTAGATTCATAAATATCCAACCAATCCCACTCTGATATCAGAAGGATTTTTAGTCAGCAACCAACCTCCAAAGAGTTGAAGTGATTGTCTTTGCAGATTTAGTATGATGACTAAGTGGTAGGCTAAAGAGGTATTGGTAGAAATGTGTACTTAATTGCTTAATAATTTACCGCCTTTAGAAGAGATATTGTGTGAACTCTTGGGTTAGCCAAATAGAACTTAAGGAATGTAAATAGTGCATAGTATTTTCTGCTCCCACTATAACACCATTTCCGGTTTTCAAAATGGTTGTCTGACAGGTTCGTGCTCTCCTGGCCAGGTTGTGGTACATTTTGCAGCTTGTCAAATGTCCTCTCTGCTGACTCTCGGCCTTTTTCATCACACAGCATCACTCTCTGCTCAGCGCAGGCAGACTCTACCTCCAGTCGAACACTAAAGCTATTTGCGAGACACTCCTTTGCTCTCTTGTATTTCACATCTTCCCACTGATTTTCTTCTCTTGAATACACGGTTCCATCTTTCTACCTCTGGCCTCGGAAATCTGAACAGTCTGGGTTATCTGAATACTTAAGTAGCTTTGTGACAGATGTCAGAGAGTGTCATTCTGTACTAACACGCTCCGTGCCATTTTTCAGTGCTTGCTTTCGTTTTAAATTCCTTCTGTTGTAAATTAATGGGAACAGATTGGTCTCTGAGAATGAGTTAATGTTACAGGTTTTTTTTTTTTTTTTCTGATTAAAAGTGAAGTTTCTAATTAGTACTTCCATCAAATGGCATATACAAAAACCAAAAGAGTTCCATCATAGTATATGGAGTATCTTGAAGTTAATCGTGTATTGTCTATGCAAGGAATAGATCAGAAACAGAAACGAAGAAATCTGAATATTCTCATACAAATGGGAGAATGCTCTCTTCCTCACCCCTAAAAGTAAAAGAAAAGAACATTAAGTAGCTCAGCCTTGCAATTACGTGATCTAAGGTGACACCATATCTTGGGTATTATTAGAAGATTGCAAAGCCCTGGCATTTAGAGCTACTTCAGGAGGAACACTTATTTTGGCGAACTGTTATAACCGGTCAGATTATGAAACTTTTGGAAACACAGGTGAAAGTTCAAACTTCATTCCTTAAGTGTAGTCATTGTGTAATAAAACACCCAAAATGATTCATTCAGTCACCTTAATATGTACTCGTCAAGGAGGAGGTGAGGCGAAGGCGGCGGTCTCCCTTTCTCTAGCATAACACGTTAAGTGCAGCATTCTAGTCTAAAAGGTGGAATTGTTCCTTTGAGTAAAATAATTAATGAGTCCAACAAAAGGAAAGCTGTTACGAGAGAGACCTCTAGTGGGAAACCATGCAAGTGTCTTGGCCACTCGTTTTATTGTTTATGCTTTATCTGAGAAACAGAACTTGCACATGGCATTTAAGGTAGTGTCCAAAAGGCAGCCAGCCAAATGCCTCCCGCCATGTGTTCAAGCCGTTGATGCTTTTCTGAGTAAGGCTGGAAAAGTCCTTTAGAGATGCTCAACTTACTTCTTAGACATCCAATTGTGGAAAACAAATACTAGGTGTCATCTAAGACATCTTACAAAGGGGTAGCCAAACACTGGAAGAATTGTTCAGAAACCAGAGGGATTCTCTTTCTCTCTCTCTCTCTCTCTTTGTCTCTCTCTCTGTCTCTCTGTCTCTGTCTCTCTGTCTCTCTGTCTCTGTCTCTCTCTCTCTCTCTGTGGGTGTGTGTGTGTATGTTAGGTTTGAATTGTAGGTAATCATTTTACATAGAACAACATCAAAGTATTTCGCTGATGCTGAGAAGGGATTGGGGGGGTTTCAGATTTTCAAAATAATAAATTCAATAATAGAATACGCTAGCCATCCAGCCAGAGTCACTTTTAGGAAAAAATAAAATCTCGAAAAGTCCTGGGTGCTAGACTACAAAGGTATCTGAGCACAGGTTAAAGAAAGGCTTGTCTCTGGATTGCAGAGTAGTCCATTTGACTAATGCATTTCCGAGATTAGCTCCCTTTGTTTGTCATGTGGCTGCTTTTAGTTCATCTTCCCATACATATACTTTAATTGTAGACATATTTTAAGATTCCTTTAAACAACATTGATGATAAATAGGAAAATTATGATATGACGTCAGGCTAGAAATACAGCACTAAACTGCAGAGAATTCTGCAGTGTTTACCGAGGAGTATTCTAACTCCTAACTTAAAGGAGCATTAGCTTAGCAGGACAACGTGATCCAAAACCATGTGGGTTAAGAAAGCTTTGCAGACTAGGAGAACAGGAGAAGGGAGCCAGGGAGCCAGAATTGCAGTGTTAAGGCAGCGCTGGATTTGGTCGCTGCTCTGAGAGAAAATGGCTGTAGTTACTTACCATAACAACTCTGGCCTTTTTACCATGATGATGGAGGATGTAATCAGCACAGTATACCTTGGGGAAGCTTTACAAATGTTCTGGTCTGTTGTACACACTTAGAGCAAAATTATCTTCATTGTCCATACCCTAACTTCTTACGTATTTTTTTTTTAATTCTGCCTCTTGTTTTTAATAATGAACTCTATCTAAAACTGACTTTCATGATGATGAGATTTTAGAGGCTGTTTGCCAGGCGGCTCATTCCCAGGCCCTTTGTTACCCATGCTACTATACTGCTACAAGCTTCAGGGAGGTGTGCCTTTCGACTCTTAGCAAAGTTGAAGCATCTCTTGAAACAGGACATCATTATTCAGAAGAAGTACACTCCAAGAATCTCTGGATGTGAGCTGGTGACTGGGAGCCACTTAAGTGAGAGGAAAGAAAAAGAGGAGGACTAATGAGTGTCACATATTTTATTGCTCTGAATTTGGTCTCAGTTTAGAATGGATAAAGACTTTAAAAAGAACAACAACAAAAAGAAAATTAGAATTCAGAAACTATGGATGGACTGTGTTTGTTTGTTTGTTTGTTTGTTTGTTTCTATCTAAAAATCAACATGTTGGCTGAAAATATTCTCAAGGTACAAGAGCATACTACAGCATATTTGTCTCTTCTCCTGCCCACTTTCAGCTTTAAACATGAAATCCAATTCACATTGTGGCTGGGTTGTCCTTAAATAAGTCTGGACACGTAAGTTCACAGCTGATCCCTTCCCTCACACAGCCTACAATGCATGTGCTCCACTGGCCCAGGTGTCTCCTCAGTTCTTTCCTGTCACCCTGCCTGTCTGACTAGCTCTCACTCTTCTTTTTCCATGAAAAAAAAAGAAAAAAAAAAAAAAGAAAAAAGCCCATGAATCTCAAAGCTCCTTAGAATCCGAGAAACAATGAAAGCAGACACAAACCTCCAGCGTTTGCTGGAAAGAGCAGTCAATTCTGCTTCTCCAGAGACTGATTCTCTAGCTATCCAGTTCCAATACTGGGATGCTTGAGACTTGTGGGCCTCAACCCACAAACAGGAAAAAAGATGGGAGAGGACTCGGCAAACGCCTGACTCTCATTCTTATCACCTATACCTACTGATGACATTTGTACCTTCCCAAGCAAATGACAGTGAGAAAAGTAAGAAGAAAACTCACGAGAGAATCTGAACACATATATAACTTTCCATCAGCACAGCACAGCAACAGTGTGAATATATATCAATAAGAATGTACATTATCTCTATGTTTTCTTTGTGCTTTGAAGATTTCATGTTTGCGCTTGACTCTTATGGCTTGCAACAAGTCAGTTTAAAATTTGTAATTCCACACTGCTCCATGGATTTCTGAGTCTCATTGCTATTTTAACAACCAGGAATCAGCAAAGGAGCAAAAGATTGAGAATACACTCACAGACATGCGAAATCGAACCAAGTTCTGTGGCTGTGACTCACGTGTTGGAGTCTCATTGCTTGAGCGGGAAGACCTAGGTTCCGATCCCACGTCAAAATGAGCGGAGGAGATCTGTAATGCAGCCCTAGTGAAAGGAGACTTGAGGATCCCAGTTCTCTGGCCACCCATCCCACTGAAATTGGTAACCCTAGGTTCAGTGAAGTATAGGGAGAGATTGAAAAATAATCCAAAATTGATGTCTGATCTGCACACATACACACATGTATATATACGCAAGCAAACACACACACACACACACACACATTGCAATTTTACTAAAAACAAGGGGGTGAGTAATTGTTTCCACCTGGGTCATAAGTTCTAAGTAATTCGCTTATTGTTATAAACATTTTCCCCTATCTGAATACTGATGAAAAAATAAAATATTTGAGAAAACACAAACTACTATGGTGCCTTAAAATGAAGACAGCAGATGTGAAGCTCCTGCCTGGAGAAGTAATAGTGCAGCTCTAAGTCTCTAACTGGGAATTTGTCCCCATTGTTTTGGCACTCGAACCTTACTATACTCACTTAACTGAACAGAATCATGACTGAGACTAGACAGAATATTCAGCTGACATGGCCATATTTTCTCTCTTCCAGAGAATCTGTGGAACACCAATACTCAACATCAATACATAAGTGGAAGGTGTTTTTTGTTTGTTTGTTTGTTTGCTTGTTTTTCTCCAGGTGTGTTTGCCTCTAGGCAGGGAATGGAAGTTCTGACTCTCAGTAGTTCAAAGTGTTTCGCTCTCTAAGAATTTCGAACGTAGAAAGTCATATAGTCCATTCATGCAGAAGAAATCACTAAAGCACCTACTAAGCAACCAATACTATCTCTGCTTTTTAAACAAGAATATATCTTGGGGAGCCATGGGAGGGTGAGGGGATAGGGGATTTTCAGAGAGAAAACTAAGAAAGAGGCTAGCATTTGGAATGTAAATGAAGAAAACATCTAATAGAGAAGAATGTATCTGGGGGAAAAAAGAGTTTCTTAAGATACAATTATTCTAAAAAAAAAAACTTAACCAAGGTAAGTTTTTTTTGTCCCACTATAATTTAGCATTAGGTCTATCTCATGAGATATTTCAGAAGATCATAAGTCTGTCACTATTTCTGCATCTGATTCATGGCAACGGGAAATAGAAGTGGGTTTTTACCCTCCTTACCAGAGCACATGTACAGTACAGACTTAATTTCAGGTCCTGGCTTGCCTTGCTATTGCTTTGATGAACACCATGGCAGAGAAGAACATTCCAGAGAAAACTTACTAGTTCATGTACACGTTCTGATCACAGTCTGTCACTGAGGCGAGAGGAGTAAGTACTCAAGGGAGAGACCTGGATGCAGGAACTAAAACCCAGACCCCTGCTCATTGGCTTGCTTCACCACATTCCCCATCCATACTAGAAGCACCTGAGGGAAGGCGTGGCCTCCTGCCAGGGAAGGCGTGGCCTCCAGGCTGTGTCATTTGCCAATTAGCAATCACGATGATTCTTCAGTTGAGGCTTTCTACTTAGCTGACTCTAGTTGTGTCAAGTTGGCAAAAGCTAACCAGCACAGTTCCCCTTTCCACACTACAGACAACATCTAAGTTTTCGAAGACTTTACATCTATTCTTTGAAAGAAAGACTAAAGAACCTCCAACTTTAATCTTTATGCGGCAAAATTCATGTTTTATTTTGTCTGTTAATTTTTATTGAGAATACTTTTCATACAATATATTTTGATCATGATTTCCCCTCCACATCCCTTATGCCTCCTTTCTTTCTGACTTTAGAAAATAAACAGGAAAATAAAAATAAGTAAAAAATAAAAATAAAAAGACACAAAAATGAATGAATGAATGAATAAATAAATAAATAAATAAATACAGCATGACAACACATAGCACACATGCTTGAACACACATAACATAAAAAGCAAAAAAATCACAAATGATAATATACAAACAAAAGGCCAGTAAGATAAATGACTAAACAATGCAAAATGAGACAAAATAAATCTACAACAACAAATCCAACACATTGGATTCATTTTATGTTGGCCATCTACTGCTGAGACTATGGCCTGTTCTTTTTTTCAGTTTTTAATTTTGTTAACATATTCACTTTACATCCTGCTCTCTGTCCCACTCCTGGTAACCCCCTCCCACAATCCTTCAACCTCGACTCCCCTTCTCCTCTGATATGGCTTCCTAGGTATCGCCTCCCCCCCCCCCCCAACCCTCAGTAGGAGAGGAGGCTAGGCCAGACAAGGCAGCTCAGGTAGTAGAACATATTCCACATCCAGGCAACAAGTTTTGAGATAACTCCTGTTCCTCAGGACTCATGTAAAGGTCAAGCTGCAAATATGCTACATATGACCTGGGAGGCCTAAGTCTAGCCCATGTATGTTCTTTGGTTGGTGGTTAAGACATTGGCCCCAAGGATCCAGGTTAGTTGACTCTGTTGGTCTTCCTATGCAGTTCTTATCACGCAGACCTTCCTCCTATTCTTCCATCAGAGTCACCAAACTCCATCTATTGTTTGGCTGTGGGTGTCTGTATCTGTCTAAGTCACCAGTCAGCTGCTGGGTGGAGCGTCTCAGAGAACAACATGCCCCTGTCTGCAAGTATAACAGAGTACCATTAGTAGTATCAGGGATTGGTCCTTGCCCAGGGCATGGCCCTCAAGTTGGGCTGATTAATCTTGGCCATTCCCTCAGTC
Organism: Mus caroli; assembly: GCF_978045245.1. Lineage (NCBI taxonomy): Eukaryota > Metazoa > Chordata > Mammalia > Rodentia > Muridae > Mus > Mus caroli. The sequence goes on along the minus strand of NW_028227262.1, from coordinate 132,825,928 downwards.
TCTGCTCCCTTCTCCTACCTGCATTACTTTTTAAACAGGATAAATTTTGGTTGAAAGTTTTGTGAGTGGGTTGGTGTCTCTGTTGCTACACTGGGATTCCTGTCTGGCTGTAGGAGGTGGCTTCTTCAGGTTCCATATTCCCAATGTAGTGAGCTAAGTTGATTCTTAAGGCATCCCTTACCTAGATCTCTGTTTCATCCTGGAGATGCCCCATACTTCCTCACCCCTGTCACCCAAAGATGCTCCAACATCTCACAAAGACTATGTTCAAATATGTTCATTGCAGCTTTATTTATAATAGCCAGAATCTGGAAACTACCTAGATGTCCCTCAACTAAAGAATGGATAAAAAATGTGGTAATCTACACAATGGAATACTATTCAGCTATTAAAAGCCAAGATATCATGAATTTTGAAGGTGAATGGATGGAATGTGAGAATATCATCCTGAGTGAAGTAACCAAGACCCAAAAAGATATGCATGATATGTACTCACTTATAAGTGGGCATTAGCCATAAACTACAGGTACCATGCTATACTCCGCAGATCCAAAGAAGCTAAACAAAATGGAAGACCCAAGTGAGGAGTTTGACTCTCACTTAGAAAGGGGAATGAAGACCCTTTTAGCTCCTTGGGTACTTTCTCTAGCTCCTTCATTAGGGGCCCTGTGTTCCATCCAATAGATGACTGTGAGAATCCACTTCTGTATTTGCCAGGCACTGGCATAGCCTCACAAGGGAGAGCTATGTCAGGGTCCTGTCAGCAAAATCTTTCTGGCATATGCAATAGTGTCTGGGTTTGGTGGTTGTATATGGGATGAATCCCCTAAAGTACCCAAGAGTTAAAGGGGTCTGCAACCCTATAGGAGGAACAACAATATGAACTAACCAGTACCCTCCAGAGCTGTGTCTCTAGCTGCATATGTAGCAGAGGATGGCCTAGTCGGCCATCAATTGGAGGAGAGGCCCTTGGTCTTGTGAAGATCATACACTCAGTACAGGGGAATGCCAGGGCCAGGAAGTGGGAGTGGGTGGGTTGGGGAACAGGAAGGGGGAGGGTATAGGCGACTTTGGGGATAGCATTTGAAATGTAAATGAAGAAAATATCTAATAAAAATTAATTGAGAATTTTTAAAAAAGAAAGGGGGAATGAAATAGTCATAAAAGGCAGATGGAAGGAGGATACTGGGAGGGAGGGGAATGGGGATTCGGGATCAAGTGTGGGAAAGAACAAGAGAGGTGTGTCCTGCACTTAAGTGTGTCTTATATGCCCAGTGAAACTCCATTCAGGAAAACTGATTATTCTTTTTTTTTTTTTTTTTTTTTTTTTTGTTTTCTTTTTTTTTTTTTTTTTTTAAATATTTTTATTACATAATTTCCTCAATTACATTTCCAATACTATCCCAAAAGTCCCCCATAGCGCCCCCCACTTCCCTACCCACCCATTCCCATTCTTTTGGCCCTGGCATTCCCCTATATTGGGGCATATAAAGTTTGCAAGTCCAATGGGCCTCTCTTTCCATTGATGGCCGACTAGGCCATCTTTCGATACATATGCAGCTAGAGACAAGAGCTCCAGGGTTCCGGTTAGTACATCATGTTGTTCCAACAATAGGGTTGCAGATCCCTTTAGCTCCTTGGGTACTTTCTCTAGCTTCTCCATTGGGAGCCCTGTGATACATCCAATAGCTGACTGTGAACATCCACTCCTGTGTTTGCTAGGCCCCGGCATGGTCTCACAAGAGACCGCTATATTTGGGTCCTTTCAGCAAGATCTTGCTAGTGTATGCAATGGTGTCAGCGTTTAGAAGCTGATTATGGGACGGATCCCTGGATACAGCAGTCTCTAAATGGTCCATCCTTTCATCACAGCTACGAACTTTGTCTCTGTAGCTCCTTCCCTGGGTGTTTTGTTCCCAATTCTAAGAAGGGGCACAGTGTCCACACTTTGGTCTTCATTCTTCTTGAGTTTCATGCGTTTAGCAAATTGTATCTTATATCTTGGGTATCCTAAGTTTTGGGCTAATATCCACTTATCAATGAATACATATTGTGTGAGTTCTTTTGTGATTGTGTTACTTCACTCAAGATGATGCCCTCCAGGTCCATCCATTTGGCTAGGAATTTCATAAATTCATTCTTTTTAATAGCTGAGTAGTACTCCATGGTGTAAATGTACCATAATTTCTGTATCCATTCCTCTGTTGAGGGACATCTGGGTTCTTTCCAGCTTCTGGCTATTATAAATAGGGCTGCTATGAACATAGTGGAGCATGTGTCCTTTTTACCGGTTGGGACATCTTCTGGATATATGCCCAGGAGAGGTATTGCTGGATCCTCCGGTAGTACTATGTCCAATTTTCTAAGGAACCGCCAGACTGATTTCCAGAGTGGTTGTACAAGCTTGCAATCCCACCAACAATGGAGGAGTGTTCCTCTTTCTCCACATCCTCGCCAGCATCTGCTGTCACCTGAATTTTTGATCTTAGCCATTCTGACTGGTGTGAGGTGGAATCTCAGGGTTGTTTTGATTTGCATTTCCCTGATGATTAAGGATGTTGAACATTTTTTCAGGTGCTTCTCTGCCATTCGGTATTCCTCAGGTGAGAATTCTTTGTTCAGTTCTGAGCCCCATTTTTTAATGGGGTTATTTGACTTTCTGGAGTCCACCTTCTTGAGTTCTTTATATATATTGGATATTAGTCCCTTATCTGATTTAGGATAGGTGAAGATCCTTTCCCAATCTGTTGGTGGTTTTTTTGTCTTATTGATGGTGTCTTTAGCCTTGCAGAAGCTTTGTAGTTTCATGAGGTCCCACTTGTCAATTCTCGATCTTACAGCACAAGCCATTACTGTTCTATTCAGGAATTTTTCCCCTGTGCCCATATCTTCAAGGCTTTCCCCCACTTTCTCCTCTATAAGTTTCAGTGTCTCTGGTTTTATGTGAAGTTCCTTGATCCACTTAGACTTGACCTTAGTACAAGGAGATAGGAATGGATCGATTCGCATTCTTCTACATGTTAACAACCAGTTGTGCCAGCACCATTTGTTGAACTGATTATTCTTTTGCAAGTGTTTAAAATTCTCAGGAGCTTCTAATTTGTCTGTTAATATGAACTTGAATGTAGATCTGCATGTACATTCACACACATACACACACACACACACACACCTTTGAATATAAAAAGAAAGAATAAAAGAGATACCAGATAGGAGTATAGTTATAATTTCAAATTATGCTACAGTACATTGCACTTGTATCCATCACCTCTCCTGATTATGGGTTTGGTAAGAGCAGGAACTGCATTCATCTGTACAGTTCCAGAACCCCCAATTTATCCATCTATACATTCACTCAACATTTATTGAGCACACACCATGTGCTAGCAGAGTGTTGCACAATTTTGTAGGAAGATGAATCAATATGACTGATCCTGGCACTAATAGATCTCCTGGTCTGGTAGACATAAAATAATTAGAGATAATTTGAACAAATAGACAGATGGAAAACACCTTTCCTCTCACGGCATCCTGTGAACTTTAACACCAAAATAAAGGTACTACAACTATCACCATCTTTACAGATGAGGGAAATGAGTTTCATAGCTGTTAGTTATATAGATGCAGTTAACTCAGTGGTGGATCCTAGGTTCCAGCCTCCTCTTTAAATTATGTAGGTAGGTGATAAAGATTTCTGCTAATACAACTTTTCATTATGGAGTTATTAGCACTGTTGAATTATTTGTCTTATGTCTTTTTCTTTTTAACAAAAGTTCTGAAAAATATTCATAAGACATCTTCCTACACGACCATTTTAAATCTATTCCAGAAGTGAATATCTTGCTATCAAAGCTAGAACTCCTGATAGGACCAGATGAATTGTGAACATGGAAGCCTTCAACATAATCCAAGTATCCACCTAATTTCAAACATTTAGTACCACAAATTCGAGTCGGTCCATTTCAACAGTCAGGAAAAAAAAAACCCTCTGCTTCTTTTGCATGTGATAGAAAGGAGACATTACTACTTGCCCTTGTGGTTCCAGTTCAAAGAATTATGATGCCAGAAGTTGTCTCCTCTGTTACGGGGCCAGGAAAGTCTGATTCTTGTTACTGTCACTTCCTATGCACACAGAAGGAAGGAGAATGCTGCTTTGATTCAATCCAGGCTACATATCACACTGGGCCTGCCAAGCTGGATTGTATTAAAAGAAAGAAAAAATAGTAATATGTTACTCAAAGAGGCCTGTGCTACAACCAGAAGGTGAGACAGAAAGTGGAACTGGACAATAGTGGCATGTAGCGTGAGCTGAAAAAGTGTCATAAGGAATCATTTAAGAGCATCCGACTATCTGATAGGCATGTTGATTAGCATCAACAAGAGATCAAACTCTATTAAGGCTGCCAGAGGAACTATCCAGTGAAGAACTGTTTAAGCAAAGCCTGTAGTTTTTAAAAGGCAAAATAGCAGGTCTAGTTTGGTAGCACATGTAGAATGTTCTGGGAGTCGCATCCTGATATTGAATATGTTTTATTCCCAGATGACATAGCTACATTGAGAGCAAAGACATCTGTCAGCCGCATTTGAATCATATGCTTCCTTTGCTTCCAAAATTTTCCATACCAAGGTTTGGAAAGGGAATTGTATTCACAATTATATGAAATCCCGTGTCATGGGTTGTCTGAACGTGTTGGGTTGAAAGCCAGCTATCAGGAGATCACACTCGAATATAATTCTACAGTTAAGTGTCCTGCTTATTAGATTACTCATTCATCTACTAATTTTTAATTCAACAATTTTTCATCAGCATTTATCTTGGAAGTATAAGATTGCTGAAGAATATTTCTTTCTCTATTGGAATTTCCAGCTCGGAAGCTCAAAGTCTAATGCAATAGTTTCTCTCAGTGGGAGCATGAGCCAATAACACAGATGACAGTCTCAGATGAAAGGGGTTACACCATCAAATGAGGGCGTAATTCTCAGTACTGAGATTACAGATGTCTTTGCTCTCAATGTAGCTATGTCATCTGGGAATAACACATATTCAAAGTCAGGATGAGGCTCCCAGAACATTCTACATGTGCTACCAAACAAGATCTGCTATGTTGTGATTTAAATATTAAATGCTTTCCTTAAACAGTTCTCCAGCTGATAGTTCCTCCAGCAGCCTTAGTAGTGTGTGATTCTCAGAAGCAGTTGCCCTGAATTATTTATCTTGGTAATTTACACTGTATCTAGAAGAAATGCTGGTACATACATACATACATACATACATACATACATACAGAATGAATGAATGAATGAATGAATGAATGAATGAATAGATGAAAGAATTAACATTGCAGATCAAATTTTCAAAAGATCTGAAGATGACTATTTTTGGGGGGTGGGGGAAACTCATTCAATAGGTCAAAGTAAGTGACTCGTGAAATAAAATCAACTGGTTGGTTAAATAAAATCAAAGTCTGACGTTTACTATGTAGAAAAAGGCCAGTTTACATGTGGCAGGAGCTTGGATACCACAAGCTCACAAAACAGTTTTCTTCACCCATGAACCTCGTCATTTTAGAGGGTAGTCTAAATGGACCAGGTGACAGAGAAAACATGCCATGGCTTCCAGAGTTTCCCTGTCCGATTTGATCCAGTTTCTCAAAATGGCATTTGGGTCTCATGTGGCTCATGTGCTCTGAGATGTTTTATATCCACAACTGAAAATATCATCTTTACTAGTGTTGTGCATATGACAAATGTCTGAATTACTGTAAACATGATCACACATTTTACACCACTAAAGAAATAAGCAAGAAAAGGAAAAAAAAATCTTTCTTCTGTATTGTAGTTGAATCTATTTCATAATCAACTAACTTTAGAAAGAGAATGACTTTCAGAAGTGTGTATAAAGGTCCTTCCTCCTTTCATCTAGTAAATGCGACTCTTCACCAAAAACCACAGTCATTCCTTGAACATATATCATGTCCTACTTCAACAGTATATTCTCCTCTCTGAAAGGAAGATTTTACTCTAACCCTAGTCCTGAGTCACTGGTACCAACAAGTTTATGACTCACTTGCAGGTTCCAAATTTTAAAGAGAGTACATAAATCTGAAGATTTTCACTGATTTGAAGGCTTGTTGGTTTTTGATCTGTCCAAACCCGGTAATTACAGATATAGGCTCACTCTCATCCTATTTTGTTTTGTTTTTACAGATAACCACTCATTTATTAATTTGACTAGTTTGAGGTGTGTGTTACTTATGTTCGAATAATATTTGTAGCAATTACAAAAACCCATTGACATATTCATGCTCTAGTTAGAACATGATATATTAAAGAATGAATTCTAAAATGATTGACAAGACAAATCAGGTAGCATGCACTTAAGCAAATTGCAAGGAGTATTCTTCAACCCTATGCCACACTCCACATAATCTCAACAGCGAACACTCTGAGGAGAAGTCAAAACAGATGACCCATGTTCTTCTGCCAAGCCATGGGTATGGAGAGCTCTCCTCTGGGGAACTAAGAATGAATTTTAATCACACTATCTCTGTCATTTGACTCCTCTTTTATAGTAACACAGGTGATACTTAAATATGTGTGAATTAACATGGATAACTGTGTAGATGCAAACTTTATATGCATATGTCTCTACACATCACATTCATTTTTTTAATTAATTATTTTATTTATTTACACATTGGTCCCCTCCTGCACCCCCTTCTTCCCTTCACCTCTGAGAGTGTGCTCCCCACTCCCAGAACCCCCTCCTCTTTGTGGCATCAAGTCCCCACAGGATCAGGAACACCCTCTCTCACTGTCACTCTCATCTTTTCAAACAGATGTTAGGAATGGAAAATATGAGAGAAAATAGATGAAATTAAATTCAGTGAAGTGCACAGACTGACGCAAACATAAGATATACTGCAAGGTGAAAATCTTTGGCTAGGACTTCTGCGAGCTTCCTCTCCAGCAGGGTCTGTGGGACTGTCACAGTCCTAGGATGCAAGTGGATTACAATACAGGGCAGATGCCTGATGCTTTAAAGTCACTCGAGCATATACATATACATTTACATATGCATGTGCATATACATATATATATTATATAATGTGTATGTAGCTTCTGATAATTTCTAAAGTATTCAAAGGGTCAATCTAACTCACGTTTTAATTTTAATTTTTAAATTTTTTCATTGAAAATGGATTCTTTCATACAATACAAATCAGTTTCCCCTTCCTCCGTTCATCTCCCCCATCACCTCTTCTCCCACAGATCCACTCCCCCTGCGTTTCCTCTTAAGAAAAGAGCAGGTCTCAAAGAGACAAGAGCCAAATAGGACAAAACAAGATACAAAAGACAAGGTCAGAGCCCTTTTTACCAAGGCTGGAAAAGGCAACCCAATAGGAGGAAACCGGTCTCAAAAGCAGGCAAACAGTTAGAGATACACCTGCCCCCATTGTTAAGAGTCCCACAAAAAAAAAAAAAAAAAAAAAAAAAAAAAAAAAACTCACCAAGCTAACAGCTCTAACATACAGAAAGAGGACCTGGGGCAGACCTAAGCAGGCCCTGTGCTTGTCACTATAGTCTTTGTGAGCCCTAGGAGGCCTGCTTAATTGATTTGGTGGGTCCTCAATCTCCTCGTGTCCTCCATCCCCTCTGGTTTCTACAATCTTTCCCTGTTCTCTTTTGATCAAAAGAGAACTTGCTCATATCCAAATTACCTAAAACCAGTTAGCCTATATTGCTTAAACTCATGGCCCCAGCATACCCTGCAGCTGTATAAATCATCCCTGTAATAAATACTGGCAAGGAGTTTTAATAGTTTTAATGCCCATTTCCTCCTAAATATTTCACTAAAAGAAGGTGCATCATTGATTATTTTTTAGAAATTTAAGAGCACCAAATATATGATCAAGTTCAATGAGCCTGGTATTCCTCAAAGTTGTGAAAAACTGAAATCTATTTGTATATGTATAAAAAAAAATAGCATGATGAAAGCATTCATTGCCTGGAGAAAGCATAGCAGACTGCTCCACCAGCTGCCTGACACAGAGAAATTATTTACCCTCACTTTCATAAAGTAAATGTCTACTAATGATATTGATGGCTACATTTCCTTATTTGTTTTTGTTCTAGTATTTGCCTTGGCTATCTAATGAAATCTTGAGTTACTTTACTAGCTACTTATCGATGCATTTTATGCCTTTTGTTAGCTATAATCTCACTCATTTTAGTACATGGCATCCTATCTTCAAGTCTGTCAGTCCCATTTTGCATTACAAATCATTTATAGTTTTATAACTGTCATTTCCAAGGACATCGGGAAAAGATGAATTTATGAAAGGTTACCATGCATTCTAAGGAGGCTAGGAATTAGCATGACTTTCTAAAGGATCTTATAAATGGAGTCCCAGCCACCACTGGCAATGGGGTGTTTTTTGCTCTTGTCAAGTATCTTTATTTAAATATTAAGGGAGAGATATGACCTTTGGCCTTGGAGATCAGTGTGACACAGCAATGCTCCAATCTATTAACTGACAAAGGAGTGCAATAGACTTATTCTCTCAAGACCCCTATTTGTGGACAGTGTTATAATAACCCTTCCATTAGGCATCCCCAAGGCAAATAGCCTCAGCTTTTAACAGAGTCAGCTTAAACTCCTCAGAGTAACATTAGGAGACGATCTGCTTTGTGTCAGTTTAAGATCAACTCTCTGTGCACTAGTTCAATTCTGTAAATTTTAAGTAGCCCAGTCATTTAAGAATTATTTCATATATGCCTGCAGGTAAATATTAGACATACAGAATATAGAAATAACCTTATCCATTTCTTTGGTTTCTTAAGTAGGCTTTTTAATTATCATTTGAATCCAAATAGAACTATAAAACTAACTTTAAAACTATGTTATATATCTAACTGTCTCTATTTATAGATATAGACACAGACCGAAAAAGATACATAATACTGTGTTAGAAATATCACAGCTAGCCAGAGAGATAGAAATAATATTTTGTTAGAAATATCACAGATGCCACAGTAATTTGGTGTGATCAGGGACTGGAGACATCAAATGTCCTCACAGTCCACAAAACAGCACAAATGGAAAATTCAATATAATCTATACTGGGAAAGAGGAATACTCTTCTAGTTCAGTTTTAAGAGTCACTTACGTTAAGAACTCAGATGTTTGATTTTCCTGTGCATGTTTATCATTGTCTGCCTTGCACAGTTTTAGCCCATGTGGTGACACTCGGACACAATGCCTGCATTTGAATCTTAGTTGGTTCTTCTGTTCTCTAACTAGTTAGGATTTCTGAGGTCAAAACATATCCTTATTCTGTAAACATGAAAGTCAGCCCACCATTCCTCCTTGAAATGGTTTCAAATATTATAGTTGTTACCATGACTCTTCACTATTTAGGTGACACTAACCCTTGAATATTGGGGCAAACAAGGAACTTTGTGTCTTTTCTAAAGCTAGTTGTTTTGTTTGACAGGCTATGACTTATTTTTATCAAATCAGGGAATCCAAAGTATTATTTTTGTTTGTTGGTGACTTAAGCATAATTTCTTGAGTAGAATTTTATTTTCTACATTAAATACTAATAGGTAAAACATTTAATTCTGAATCACTATTATTAAAACTAATGTAAAAGTCAGGATGTTCTAGAGGACTCACAATGTACTCTACATATTCACACAAACAGCACTAGTCTTTTTGTGTAAAAATTTGATCAATATTTAAAACAAATTTGTTAGAAAATAAAGTATATCCATAACATCCAGCTTTGTTTATTATTATTTGTATTAAAATTGAAGATATTACTGTAAGTGGTTTTACATTCCCATATCAGGTAAGTGTCTATTGTGCATTAAATCCCTGGAGCTCATAAACAACACCTAGGCTTTGATTTACAGTGAAATTACAGCTCTCCACTTCTTGCTCCCTCTCTCTCAAACATTGCGTGTGAAACATAGGGCAATACTTGCCCTACAACATAATGTAGGATGTAATTTAAAGGGTTCTATTGATTCAATAAATCACAAGTAGATCTGCTGGAGCAGTTTATGAATGGCAGTAAAACGCAAAGAATACGTTATATCATTAGAATTATGAACTGCATGCAGGTGCTGCTATTTGTAATTAAGGATAAAGTGTAGGAATACGAAAATGGAGATATATTTTTTGTAGAGTCTGCAAGCTTCTTTTATACAAAAAGATGTGTTTTCACAGAAATTCAGAGTTGTAGACGCTATCCTAAAGGAAAGATTTGTGCATGCAGAGAGAAGACCATGGTAATCAGATCATATTCTCACAGGTCCCATGTAACCTAAGAGTTAGAAGCACAAAGGCTCATTGGCTGCGCACTACCAGCAAACTTGAAGTTTGTGGGTACTCAATTAAATATGAATCTTGGTCCACATTTGGAAATGTTTTCTCAAGATATATTCTGAGAAATGAGTGTCAAATGAGTTAAAGATTTAAATGTTTCTGCTGTATAATGGGCTGTCGAAATAAACAAAAATTATACTCTCCTCCAAGTGATAGACCTCAGTATACTGCCTTCATTCATTAGTCTTTACATTTTCAGTTTGAGCGAGGATATTTGTTAAACTTATGAATGGTGCTCCCGATTTGGTTCCCTCCTTCCCCTTCTAGCTCTGTGAGGCTGGCAATTCATCCACCTGGGAGAGTGTCAGCAGTCACCACTGGAACAAGAGGTGTTTATTTACTTTTGAATCAAAATAGTATTTTTTGATGAACTAAAAATACTTAGAGAGTTATGCTTTATTTTTATTTATATTTTACAATAAGCTGATGTTGGTTAAAAAAATGGAGCTTCTCATGGTTAGGTTTTGACCTCAGAGCCCACACTGTGACCTCAGAGACACACTGCACATAACAAACTTCCCTTCAAGGCTTTCCTGCTTAGCGCTCACCTCGCTTCTGGGAGTGATTGTACTATACACACATTAGGAAAGTCTTGCCCTTTATTCATTCAGACATCACTTTGTATCTATGTTCCCCACATTCTCTCTGTCTGCAACTCTATTTATACTTTAAGAAAGCATTCCCAAGTGTGGACAAAGATGTATATATAAGTAGATTGTCACTACATTGTTACAAAAGTAACTAGAACCCATTCCCACATGTCTAAAGCAGGTATGTTTTGTTTGTTTGTTTTGGGGTTTGTTTTGTTTTTGCCTTACTTTGCTTTACATTGTGGGATTTTCAAAGTTTATTTCTTGCTAGTTGCAATTCAATATTCCTACATTGACATAGCTTTTGGTTTTTCAAAACTTTTACTTTGCTTTGTGTTCAGCAAGGTGTTTGGCCTTCTTAACATGTTCTTAAAATGCAACATCAGACCTTGTAGTTCCATTGGGTATTTATAAGAAAATTGTCATCTCTATTAAAGTAGCATAGTTTTCTTTAAAATAGGAAGCTGCAGTTGTCTTAAGATCCATTTTTGTTAGATACAACATCTGGATTTTTAAATCTCCACATTTTTCACATTGTTTTGTTTTGTTTTAGTTCCTGTAACAAAAACCTGAACAAAACAGCTTAAAGGATCGGGGTTACTTGGCTCATTGTTTCAGAGGTTTCAATTTAGTATGGCAGGTAGAGAAGAAATGTGTACATTATGCCAGCCAGTCAGCTGATGGGAGTCATACAAACCTATGTTCTCCGGCTTTCTCCTTCCCACGCTTTCACTATGAACAAGTCTTCAGCCTACGTGCTGGTCACATCCACCTTCAGAAACAGTTTTCCACCTTAGGCAGGTGTCTCTAGTGAAAGTCCTCACAGATGGGCCAGGTCCATTTTACATCACATTACACCCAAGCATATCTTCCACAGTTTTACTATGAAGCCTAGGCTGACCTGGTGCTCGAAAGCCTCTACTTCTTCAGGGCTGGGATTGCAAGTTGGGCTATTTTATATGATGAATTTCTACTTCACCTTCTTCCTTCCTCTCCTCCTCCTTCTTCCTCTACTTCTTCACATATATCATGATATTATATTCTATTGCAAACCTCATGAAATACATACTAGCATAATTGTGGACTGTTATTTTAGTGGCATACTGTTGTGGCAATTAGCTAATCTACTCTTATATCCCTAGCAGTGGTGTGAGGTTCTTGCTACCATCCAAATACTCTGGATTCTCAAATAAAAGTCACAAACATGCATGCAGCCTTATATTTAACATGCCTTAGTCAATTCAACGGTTGGGCCACTCCCAAACTTCCAGTTTGCTAACGTATCCCCTCTAATAATCCTGATGTTATTACTTAATAAGATCTATATTCCATTTTTGCTACCCTACACCCAATTGAGGAAGCCCCTGGGGCCACTCTTGCATGATTATATGATCTTTTCCTTCTGCCTGGATCTTCTTCCTCTACTGACAATGATGATTCTTAATCCTTCTTCTTCCCATGATTCCCTTGATGTGGAAATCTAAAGTTCCATTCTTTTCTCTCTGCCCAGCCATTGACCACTGGTAACTTTATTTACCAACCAGAACCAACTGGGGACAGGGACCCTCAGTGTCTCACATGTAGGATTTTCCTGCCATTCCCAAATAATATACAGCAAGCAATAAACAAAATTCACAACAGTATTTATTTACTTTAGTCTATATGCTGACTTTTGTAAAATTATCAAATTACTGGAGGATGATTTGTATCTGCCAGGACTTGGTTTTAGGTTTAAAGTGAGACAAGGTAAGCGATCTGTTTCTCTTGAAAAAATCCATCCCAATTCTCAGGGTCTGCTCATCAACCCTAGGACATAAACTTCCTGGATTAAAAACCAGATAATGATTAAGGATTCACTCACTTTATCTGGGCCTTATTTTAATTTCTCTGTAGCTTTTCATTCATAATGTAATTTATACCCAACCCTCTAATTCTTCTGCAGGTATTTTTTGCTATACTTCTCAGAGTTCTGTTCTGTATAGTCATGTTCAGTACAGGCATTGGCTAAACTTGGAGAAGAGGCAGGCTTTATCTACATGTTAGACAATAACTCCTCTTAGGTACTTGCCTTTAAGATCTTCAATTCTCATACCCTAGCCCTAGATTCCAGTTGCTTCTTCTCTCAAAGAGATTTCCATCAATTTCTATTTCTATAATTCAAAAATATAAAAATCAACATTTGAACTTTCTTATTTTCAAAGATTATAACAACTTTTCTCACATGCTATCCAATACTGCAAAGAGTTCCTTTGCTTGTTTTATCTAAGATTTGTTGGTGTTTGTAAAGGGGAAATAATTTTATTCAAGGCCACCTATCATGATCTAAAAATTGAACAGGCAGAATCTGTACACTAAGAGAAGGAAATAAAAAGTTTGAAGTTTGATGGCTAAGTTCTTGCAGATCTGATTGGCTTACTACCTAATGGATAGGTGGAAGTTTGAGTAATGGGAGAATTGTTTGCGCATCATAAACAAGTATTTTAACTAAAGAAAACATAAATTACTTTTTATCATACCCCTCTAGTTTTGTAATTATTTGATACTTTCCTTGTACCCTCTATTGTTTTATTTTTGCATTCTATTACCTAATTCACCTTTTATCATACATCTTCCTTATATGCAATTTTCTAAAGCAGCTCACAACTAAAGATAAGATTAAAGCACATATGCTTCTACTTGAAATAATGGCTTTCTCTAAAGATCTGCATGTTAAACAAAAGAAAAGAAAAGAAAAAAAGAAGAAAGAAAAAACCAGAAAGATACTGGATATAAGGAGGCGAGACAAATATTCATGAATTCAAATGAAACAGCTTGTGACTGACCCAACTCAATGCTCTGAGAAAGATTGGAGGCCATGCTACAAACTAACTAACTAACTAATATAATATAACATAATATAATCCAGGTGGAAAGCAGGAAAGAAATTTTCTTACCCTGATAGACACATTTATGCAACAACTACAGCAAACATAATACAAAGAAGTTCAAAGAACTTGGTGGTACTTTATACTCATCTAGAAAAGCCTGTTCAATAACTGATATCTCTCACAAATTCAGCCTACATACGGCCATCTTCAGGAAAGCCTACCTGGACTTAAAGTAACCAAAGAATAAACAATTAGATACTTCTCAAGGCTGTATGCTTTCATCCCATTTGCTGTGTATGTGTATATGCATGTGTGTGTGTGTGTGTGTGTGTGTGTGTGTGTGTGTGTGTGTGTATTGATGGTCTTACTGTCCATCCTAGGCTAGCCTGGAACTGCCTCAGCCTCCTTAGTCCTAGGATTGCAAGTGCAGGTGAAAATGAGCAGCACAAAGAGTTGTTATTTTTAAAGATAAACACAACATGTTACAAGCCATGGATTGGGGTCAGTTGTATGACTAGGAGAAAAAAATCATTTTACATCATATCTTTGTTTTTGTATAAAAAGAGTTGTATATTATTATCAATTGCTTGCAAGTTTGTATTTACTCTTTCCAAACTGTAAAAGAATTGGGTAATAAAAAACTAGTCAAAGTGATATGCTCTCTATATGGTAGGAATGTAAATGTTTTATCTGATTCACATTAATTAGATATCTACTCTAACAGCCAAATTTGCGAATTATTTTATCAGTTTGGACAATTCTATAGTCTCTTAATTTGTTTTCTTATTCACAAAATTTATTCTATAAACTTCAATTAGCTACTAATTGCTTTTGAAATATAATAAGACTTTGCTTTTAAAACATATGATACATTCCTATTTAGCTTTTTTTTAAGGATTTTCCCCCCCCCACACACACTTAATTTCCAGGACAGCTGGCTCAGTTTGCAACCTTCTTAACAGGGAAAGCCAGGTGTTTTTTCTCCAAATCGTCTTTAGCATTTGATATTGGTTGTGTTGTTGATCCTTGCCATTCTGATTAGAGAAGGAGAAATTTCAAAGTTGTTTTGATTTGTATTTTCCTAATTTCTAGGTCAAGAAACATTTCAAAACAAATTCTTTAGCCCAGTAAAGATTCTCATGCTGAGGTCCTGTAATGCAGTTCCTCATGTGTAGCAACGCTCAATAAAATAATTTCATTGCTACTTCATAACAACTATAATTTTGCTACAGATATGAACTGTAATGTAAATATCTGATTTGCAAGATATCTGATATGCAACCCCATGAAATGTTTGTTTGAACCCCCCAAAGGGTTTGTAACTCAAAATTTTAGAACCTCTGCTTTAGCTAGATATTATTTTTTCTTTAGAGAACTATTTGACCCTAGATTCTAGGATCATTTGTATGATTTTGTTTGTTTGTTTGTTTGTTTGTTTGATTTATTTGTTTGTTGTTGTTTGATTATTTTGACTCTTTGCTTTCTTAGTTCTTTGTATGTTCTTAATATCAATTATTTGTTTAATATATAGCTGTCAAAGACTCTTTTCCATTCTAAGGGTTTCACTTGATTGGCTAATGATTGTTGGGTTTTTTTTAATCTATGGAGAAGCTTTTTAGTTTTATTAATTCCAACTTGTTAATTTTTTACCTTAACTCTCAAGAAAATCAAGTCCTATCAGAAAGTCCTGTCCTACACCAATGTGTATAAGAGACAATGTACGGTTTCTTCTAGTCTAGCAGTTTCAGTGTTTCAGGGTTCACACTTAGGTCTTTGATCCATTTGGAATTAGTGTTGGTGCAAATTGATAAATATTGTTCTAATTTTTGTTCTTCCACATTTGGACTCCCAGTTTTCTCATCACCCATTATTAAAGATGCTTTGTTTTTTTCAGCATATGTTTTTGGCATCTTCCTTAAGTTTTCAATAGCTAAGTTAAGTATGCTCATGTTTGCATCTTCAATTGTTTGAGTGTTCTACCACATCTGTCTTAGTACCATTACCATATTAACTTTTTACTATGGCTCTGCATTGTATCATGAAATCTGGACTCTCACAGTACCAGAAGGCCACATGCCACCTTCCAAAAGAAGTAAACAACTAATAGCTATAACATCTATGAACCACAACAATGATCACCACAGCATGATAATCCTAGGGATGCAATAGTGGCATGCATACCTTTATAGAAACCAACATCTCTCTACATTTAAGGCCTGCTCAGCAAAGGGGAAATTTTGCCTTGTACTAAAAACTTTGTTCCAAAGCTAGCGATGTCATGGATCATGAACAGGAACCTAAAACAGCCATTTTATTCAAACAGCAAAATCCCTAACTACATTCAGAATATTTATCCTTGTATCTCCAGTTGAGTGTATTTCTCACTCCTTTTGAAAGAAATTTTACTATGTAACAAATAGAGACCATTATAGAAAAGCAGGGCAAAGCAAAATGAAGGTATACAGAGCCTAGTTCCAACTGTGATATATAATACACAGGTTTTAACCCTAAGACTCGGGGATCATTGTGGGAGAGAGGGTGGCAAGATTGCAAGACACAGAAGAACAGGAAATTTGTTGTAGGATTCTGTCTCCTAGGGATGTCAGAAGCTATGTCCATTAGATCTCACCAACATGGCTGTCTAAACACAATCCCAGCAAGAACAGTAGCAATAGACATACTATAGTGGACAGGGGAAAGCCCCAGAGGTCTTAAACATAGACAAAGATCTATAGGCATCAGAAGATGTCTGTGATCTAGAAGCATAGTCTTCACCAGCAAAAAGTACAACAGTTGGTTATCTAATACTGAAGGATCAGCCCAGAAAATGTATACATTTATACACAAGTAACACTAACCAGTGTAAGTTGGAACAATATGTATATTTAATTGAACAATTAACACAAACATACACACACATACATACATAGACACACACACAAATTACCTAAAACTAAGCTATAAATTTGAAAGGGAACAAAGAAGTTTATAAGGGAGTATTTAGAGAGAGGAAATGAAAGGGGAAATGGTGAGATTATATGATAGTATCAAGAAAATTATTAGAAATAAATGTAGTATTTCTGTTTAAAACTTTAACAACATGCTTTAAACATTGCTTAAACAACTCAGCACAGAAAACACTCAACAATTCCTCCTTACACTTCATAAGTGCTTGTTACTTAGGCTTCCTGCATGGTTTACTGAGCAGTCATTCATTCAATAGTAGGCAAGTTTATCTACTTCCCCAACAATAAAATTCTTAAAGATGAAAATGAAGGAAATCTCATTTTTGTGTGTCCACTGCTGGACACACCTTTATTATAAGTGGATTAAAGGGTGACTGGAAGAAGCCATGGTTTCACACTGACTTCTCCACTCTCTTTTGCATGCAATTCTGATTATCAATATGTAGCTTTTTAGATTGGGTAAAGAAGATTATTTTCACTATAAGAGAAAATATCCAGTTATGCTAAGAACTGTTTGAAAAGTAATTATGACCAGGCTCTGCTGTGTTTGAAAAGAAGAGAGACAGAGAGTAGTCTGACATCTAAATTTCCTAAGGCAACAGATCTCAAGTCAAATGAACCTGATGTATCAGATGCATAGTCATAAGACTAGGAGTTTCAACAAATGAATGATTGCTATTGTTTGGGAATGGCTCAGATGGAGACACTCTGGAACTCCTGCTCTTCTCTTAAACATGACCGTGTGAGAGTCATGCTTGGTTGCTCTGCAGGGTACTGTGTCTCACACATACTGCAAGTCTATCAGAAGAATAGGAGAGTCTCCTTGGTTTGAGGGCATCTATTAGCATATTTTCATTTCACAGTAGAAATTCCCACTCAAACTATTTGAAACACTTTAAAAGACATTCTCCCCACGCACAGAACTTTAAAAGATACATGCTAGAACAGGATGTTGATAGGATTCAATTAGAGTTCCAACCCAATTCCTTTGAAATTCTCTAATCTCCTTTCTCCTCAAATCTGCCAGCTTTGCCCTGAGGTGTACTTTTTTCCAGATGGGAAGATGGCTGACAGTGTGAATGGGTTCTTCATCTGCCTCATTCACAAATATGGGAGGAGATCACGCAAATAACAACAATATCATTAAAATTTTCTGAAGTTTCTGAGAAATTAACCACCCTACAGCCAAATACTCTGCTAAGAAAAGATCATTAACTATTGCATGTCTGAGATACTTAAACCTAAGATACCCAAACATATGATTAGGTACCATATTGAAACTTGTAAGAAACCATCAGCACCAGTGTTGCCTATTAAGGAAGGCCTGATTTGACTGAAGGCTGGTGTTATATTTTCACTACTGAATATGGTCTGAATAACTTCTGCTTACAAGAAAATATTTTGGGGGATATGCTTCTATAACTTAAAATAATATCACCAGCTGTGAGTCCTAAGAACTATAATACCATCCCAACTGAAAGATGAGACCATCTATGCAACAGTAACATGTTATGACAGAAACCAATGGTTTCCTGAATTGGATTCAAGGTCTGCTCCACAAGAAACTATGCCTGGTACTTTATAGAGATCAAGCTGAAGAAGTCATAGAACCTGGAGCAAACTTATAATGGTTGCATAGCTAAATAGGTATAGCATCAAATTACCTTCTAAATACATAGACAAATGCTACTCTCAGGCTTAATCAGAAAACCTCTGGTGGTAGTCAAAGTAGAGACTCACAGCTACTAGAAGTGATGGAAATAGGTAGCAGATGAAACCCTAGCCTGAAGCAAGACATTATTTTACTATTTTCTCTAAAGCTCAGGGTTGTAAAAAAGAACGTAAGAGACAGTGTTGAGCACATCTGGGAAATGCCATCTTTCAGGTATGCCACAGTCTTTGTCACCATGAACTCATAGCAGCTCTGGTTTCCTGCATTAGGTGTGCATAAGACTGGTCTTGCCAACATTCAAGTGACAGATGAGGAAGGGGCCCAGGAGGCTCTACCACTCCCTAAAGAACTACTGACTGCTGTGAGAAAATGGGAAGGCTGTTATCACCACGTATGCACTCACTGGTGAGCCCTGCAGCCTCCAGTGGATAGGTAGAATCCCAGAGTCACACAAAAAATCCTGGTTAAACATAATGACTCATAAAAACAAAACAAAAGACCTGAATGTAAGATATGTATAAGAAGGAGAAGAATGTCAGGCATGGAAAGGAGATCACTGACAAAGAAGAGTGAGAGCAATCAGGATACTTTATTAAATATGTAGGACTGTCAGAGAACAACTTAATTAGTACAAAAGAAAAAGAACATAATTGGTTCACAGATATAGAGGTTTCTCCTGTCCTCATTTGGTTCCATGGATTTAGACTCCAGAGAGATGACAACAAAGCATGGTGGTGCATGACTACAGCCCTAGCTGATGGATGGTATTCAAAAGAAAACAGTCCTTACCTCTTAAAGGCTTTAACACCTTCCAACAGAGCTCATCTGGTGATTAAGCTTTTAGCACATGAATCTTTAGAAGGCCTTCTACATACAAGCCTAGCTTTGATAATGGCAAAGTTGGAGGGTAAATAACTCAGTATTATAAACAGGCATATATTCTTAGAACAAGAGGAAATACAAACAGACCCTTTCTGTTATGTGACAAGTTTTGGAGAGGAATCTGTAGCAGAAACACATCCAAGGAATACCCACATACGTAGATGTCTCTACTGTTTCAAATCTACATCCAATATATTGGTTTTATTGTTTTGTTTTGTTTTGTTTTGTTTTGTACAGAATCCTGGAATCATTTTTATTAAAAAAGAATTTAAAATCTCCCTCCTCCCTCTCCCTGTTCCTCTCCCCCTCCCTCTCCCTCTCCGTCTCCCTCTCCCTCTCTCTCTCTCTTTGTGTGTATGTATTTTGTGTGTGTGTGTGTGTGTGTGTGTGTGTGTGTGTGTGTGTGTGTGAGAGAGAGATGCATGCACGGAGCTCAGAAGACAACCTTAAGGATCTTTCCTTGCCCCCTCACCTCACATCAGAAAGGGCCCTCTTCTTTTTTTTGTTGCTGTGTACTCTAGGCTAGTTGGCCAACACTTTGAGACCTTTGCAACATCCTGTTTCTGCCTCCCATTTCACTGTAGGAGAACTGAGATTACACTACAGCATCTGGCTCTACATGATTCCTGGAGATCTGAACCTTTGCCCTCACATTGTGCAACAAGTGGTGAACCCACAAAACCCTCTCCTTTGGCCCACACTGGCTTCTGATTATTCTTCAGAGTTGCTCATTTGTATCCAGTTTGAGTCACGATTAAAATTTACCTTTTCTTCTACTCTGACCTCTCACACAGGTTTCATAGTCACTACTTGGTGGTCTCAACTTTAGTGTCACCTAACACTGGAAGCTCTCACCAATCATGGTCAAAACAGTTATCTTCATTGTCAGCCATATCTTATAGATTGTTTTCCTTTGTGTTCTGCACAGTATTTATGTAATTCTATAAAATGATAGTGAGTTTTCCTTTTTAATTTATCAATTAAATTGAAATGTAAACTAAATGGAAACAAATTATTTTTATTAAAATATAAATATATAAGTAAAACAAAAATAATATAAATAATTATTATTACTTATTATTGTACCCTGTATATATAGTGATTCCTATCAGGCTACAGATAACTCATTTTAAGCTAAAATGTACACATAAGTTAAGCTAGAAGCTGTGATCTGAATTACAGGATATAAAATGAGTGTGATATCCATCATGTTTCTGCTGAGATTTTGGATACCTGTGATATATAAGTGGTAAAAAAAATGAATCAATACCTTGAAATTATCAGATGCTATGGACTTTTAATATCTTTCTACTAAAAGGATCTTGTTCAGTGGATACTTGGAAGGGTGGATGGATTCCTAGACAGATGGGAAGAGAGCTGGGATGTGAAATAGAAGCTATGAAAACAGGACATCACAGAAGATTTTCTTTTTAAAAAAATGAATTTCAAATCTGTTCAGAAACAGGAATGGAAAGATGCCCTCATCTTTAGAAACAGCTTCCAGTTTTGTTTACTTGATGCTACACTACCTATACAGGGGCAGGCTACATCTTTTATGTGCCTACTTTAATTAAATCAAACCAGAACCTGAAATGGGATTGCTAAACCTTTCTTATGCATGATGCACAAAGCAATGCAACACAACCTCAGGGGCACAAAACACTAACAAGAGACAAAGAACTTGAATCATGCTTCTCACACTGAGAGACTAGGTTTTCTTACATATTACATGCTTCCTTGCCATCACTGTAAAAGTCCCTGGGAACTCATCATAGGATCCTGGAATGGCTGTTCTTATTAAATGAATGCAATCTGAGTTGGGAAACACCCTAGATTTTTAGTGACTTATTCAAAACTGTTGTTTTAAATAATCTTCAGTAGAGTAGTATGTTGTGAAGAGCAAGGAGCTATTTAGAACCTCCATCTTCCTCCTCAGGAATCACCGAGGAAGCTCTGCAGGCTGTTTATCATTGCTTCTTCCTGTTATGTATTCCAAGTCCCTCCAGTCCTCCTTGCTCCTTCCTTTGCCTTGCCCCTTTCCTTGTTACCACTACTCTACCTCCTCTGAACTCTTTTTAACAGTTGGTTTATTTTAAACAGAGAAGCTGGTTTTCCTAGGACATGGAACCTAGGTTATGCACAAGAGCAGGGCTTTCCTAAGTGGAGTGTACATATATATACACATACACCACACACACACACACACACACACACACACACATATACATACACATATGAGACCACATAAAACTTGTTTGGCCATCATGCTATGTGAGAACCCAGTAAAAAGAAACAGAGCTGCATGCCAGGAAGCAGGGTCATGAAAGACACTCAGTCTTTCAGTGCTTTCTGTGTTAAACTCTTTATCCTTGAGATATATAAAATGTGAATTTCTTCTGTTGATAAACTACATGGATGGTACTTTTTGTTACAGCAGCTTAAATGGACTAAGGTACAATCTTCCTAAGATTCTTCAGTGATCTGAAAGAATGGCAACTATCACACTCAACATTCAAACAAGACATTACTTCATACCTGAGTGTATATAGTCATTGTGACCTTTTCCTCCTTAAGACTTGAAATCTTGGGGGTTACATTTTTTGGTTTTGGGTTGTTTGTTTGTTTGTGGGGTTTTTTTGGGGGGTGGGGTTGAGGCAGGGTTTTTCTGTTTAGCCCTGGCTCTCCTGAAACTCACTCTGTAAACCAAGCTGGCCTCGAACTCAGAAATCTGCCTGGCTCTGTCTCCCAAGTGCTAGGATTAAAGGTGTGTGCCACCATGCCCAGCTTGGGGGGGGTATACATTTAAAATCAAAATTCTAAGTTTAATTTATTGAGTGAGTTTTTATTGAGAAATCTAAATTTAAAAAACAGCTGCATTCCAAACACCATGTCAGCTAATTGGTGCTGGACAGAAACACTGGCATCTGAAAAATGGCACAATAGACTTGCAGCATGGTGGCCTGGGATTCTAGCCCTAGATCTAACTCTGTAGGATACCAAGTCACACAGCTGTGCCACCTCAATGAGTGAAGAGTGTCTTGGTCCTTCTGAGCATAGGTGCCCCTAAGGTCCCATGTGATTAGACTGAACCCACGACAATATGCCAGGACATTTTCTCATTTTAGAAGTCTGATTTTAACACAACTGAGAGGCTTTTGTTAACATATGTTAACCTATTCAACTCAGTTCAGAATAAGCATGAAACCCTCTTTGGGTTTTAACAATTAGTCTTAGCACTTCTTAACAGTTTAAGAAAGGTTAGTTATGCATGTCATGGTAGAGATCTACTTCCTTCTAAGAACAGTCCCATAAGATAAGTAGAGGTGCATCACCTGCATTTTGTTTCCTCTGCTTAATTTTTATGCAAGCACATTAGTTAGAAGGAACACTGGCCAGGCGAACTCAAAGCCTACCATCACAGAATGGATTAGGACACTAAGAAATAAACCATTAATGTAAATTTAATAATTCATGGGTTTTACCTTGTATTTTGTGTTTATAACAAATACATATAGTAAAGGACTTAAAGGACTAGGATTATATAAAAAATTAAAATACATATTTCTCCTCCATTAACATCATTAGCCTCCTGTATATTCATCTACACTTTATTTCTATATATACAGAAGATATGGATACTTAGTCTTCTATTTTCCTGTCATTAAGTAGAAGAAAATACTCTGCATGTAGTTCTGTATTATATATACTAATAGTTAAAAGTAATCTATCCTTACAATATTTTTCCATATCAGACCACAATTCTCTCATATTCTTTTTTCACACCAGACACAATATCCCACACAATGGACAGTCTATGTTTCATACTATTGGATATCTGGTATCTATCTGAAACCATTCCAAAACTGTCTGGGAGATCCAGCATGGCTGCATATCGGGAGGTACAACACCATTCCTGCCCCTGGAGCATCGGCAGGCTGTTGATCCCTGTGTTTAGTGATGGTTGCTGCTGCTCTGAAACCCATCTAATGTCTCATCTTTTTACTTTCAATCTCTCTTTTTGGGGAATATAGTTCTCTCATTGCTCAGAGCTAATCACTCTATAACAAATGAAACAGATGTAGTTCTGAGGACTGAGGAATGGAAGTGGTCATGAGGCTGTGGGGCATGAGGAGCACGCCTTCGGCTTGGTCTTTAGAGCCATGGGAAAGGATCGAGACAGCATAACCACAGAGGCCATGAAAGACTACATGGTCCTTTGTAGAAATAGTGCATTGTCAGACTTGGCCTTGAATTTGGAATTTTTATTTATTTATTTATTTGGTATTTTCCTCATTTACATTTCCAGTTCTTGTACTAAGGTCAAATCTAAGTGGATCAAGGAACTCCACATAAAACCAGAGACAGTGAAACTTATAGAGGAGAAAGTGGGGAAAAGCCTCAAAGATATGGGCACAGGGGAAAAATTCCTGAATAGAACAGCAATGGCTTGTGCTGTAAGATCGAGAATCAACAAATGGGACCTCATAAAATTGCAAAGCTTCTGTAAGGCAAAAGACACCGTCAATAAAACAAAAAGGCCACCAACAGATTGGGAAAGGATCTTTACCTATCCTAAATCAGATAGGGGACTAATATCCAATATATATAAAGAACTCAAGAAGGTGGACTCCAGAAAATCAAATAACCCCATTAAAAAATGGGGCTCAGAGCTAAACAAAGAATTCTCACCCAAGGAATACCGAATGGCTGAGAAGCACCTGAAAAAATGTTCAGCATCCTTAGTCATCAGGGAAATGCAAATCAAAACAACCCTGAGATTCTATCTCACACCAGTCAGAATGGCTAAGATCAAAAATTCAGGTAACAACAGATGCTGGCGAGGATGTGGAGAAAGCAGAACACTCCTCCATTGTTGGTGGGATTGCAAGCTTGTACAACCACTCTGGAATTTGGAATTATATGAAGAGATACATTTACTCTTTGGTCCAATGACTGCTGCATTAATTAGCCAGGATGAACTAGGAGACATCAAAGATACAGGGTTAAAGTGGTCTCAAGAAGAAAAGGCATGGTGAGAAAAAGAAGGCATCTATTTTTAAAAAAAACAAGTAAATAATAGATGGGTTTATTTTATAGGAGGAAGGCTTGTTTCTAGAAACAAACAGTATAAGAAGAGTCTATAAGTCCACATAATTTCTAGGATAGGAAACAAAGATTAGAGAATTAAAGGATGATATACAAGCATATAAAAAGTTATTACTTTGTCCTCCTAGGATCTAAGACAATAACGCCTACTTTACATGCATAAGTTTTCAAACTTTGTAAGAAATTATTTAAATCTTAGTAGTCTGTTACCTTTCTGTTTTTACATGAATATATTTAATAAAAACTACTGTCTGCTGTACCAGGAAATCGTAAGAGCTCTGCCCAGATACCCATAAAGAATAGGAAGGAATTCCACCCTGCTATATCAGAAGTATCACTGTGGCTTGAAGGTGGTCTGGTGACCTGACAGGTTGCCTGCACTTAAAGAATTCACCACACTATCCTTTCTCACCTGGTCTCTGTACCAAGCTAGCCATCATTTGTCGTTAGTTCTCAGTTTATATGAGGGAGATTCAGGTGCCCTGATGTCTGCTTAAAGAATAGCTTTGATTCTCCCAGTATCTCACATCTATACTTTATTAAAACAATCTGGTTACAGGCCCTTCATTCTCCTTTCAACAGCAAGCACTTCTTTTTAGATATACTTACTAAAGGAGGAAATAAGTGGAAAACTTTAGAAACAAATTTTATCTCATCCTTATTCTTAGGGTATGGCATTATTTTCATTTCTAGAATTTTATACAAACCTCAAGAATTGATGCATTAAAAAAATTCTAGGAATGATGGGAAGGTAAAGACTGTAATATGTAGTCACAGTCCTGAGGAAGCACTATTTCATTATCTGATAAATCTTCACAGGTGCTTCCCTTATCAGCAATTACAAAGATGAAATCAATTAATTATTAACTACAGGTACAGCATGTTAGACAAAACATCGATAAATAATGTGGAAAAGAGATAGCAGAGAAAAAGGTTTTCATCTATGACCATTCATGTAGACAATCTATGCACTAAATAGCAATCCAAGAGTAGACTTTAAGAGTCAACTGGCTGATATATCCAGAAAGCATTTTGACAAGGATAGCCACTGATGTCTGTGATAAGATAAAGCCTTAAAAAATGGGAGCATCTTAAATGGCCATGATAGACAAAGAACATAATCAGACTAGGCCAGTCATTGCAAAGACTCAGTATTAAGTTGAGGATCTTCATGAAAAAGATTTCTCTACATTTCCATTGCATTTCTTCTGTTTAGTCATGAAAAAGTAGAAATATGATTCTCTGGTGAATGTCTTGTGTGTCTCCTGATCCTGTCCTAGATGAAATAAGAGTGGACTTTATATGACTTCAGATTGCTTCCAACACTATTAAAGTGACTGCAAATCTAGAAGACCTTAAAAATCTAGCTGTTCCATACAGTTATACAAAATAGGCATTTTAAAGAGACTAACACAAGACTCGAACACCGTTTTCTCTACGTATAGACACATTACTCTTCATGTATAAGCAAATAAATTATACTCTTGACTATAGTATTGTTTGCAGCAATTTAATTTTCTTCCGAGCATAGCTCTTATTCTATTATAATGCTTAAATGATTCGTGTGCAATGTTTCCAATCCACTTTTCCTGCTTGTGAAACTTTTTAAGGAAACATTAACATTTGCAGGCACCAGATGTTTTGACATAAGGGGAAGCAATATGTAAATTATAATCCATGTGAGGAACAATAGCCTGGAGGCAACTTTTTCTTATTATGTGATTCATATACTTAGCCACAATGTGGTGGAGTCTATCAAAATCCTCACCATCCAGAATGCTGTAATCTTGTCTTATGGTTGCCAATTAATGAAACTGATACTTAAGTACTTAACATGATAGTATTGTCATGTAGCAAATCAGCAATATCATTGTATCCTTTAGCCATCGCATACTCAAAACCTTTAAGGTGATTCATCTCCAACAACTTTTAAGGTATCGGATATTAACCCTTTTTTTCTGGTGGATAACAAAATCATTGTCTATATTTTTATGTTTTAAAATTGTAAACACTATTTTAGTGAGAAATATTAAAGTCTTAAAGTTTTCCTCACCTTCTTGCATTAACTCAAGGTGTGTGTGTGTGTGTGTGTGTAGGTGCATGGGTATGTGCATGGGTGTGTGTCTGTGTATAGGTGAGTGGGTGTGCACACGTGTACCTCTGTGTGTGTGCATGTATACGTGTCTGTGTTTGTGCATGTGTGCATGTTTTCAATGAAAGATATTTAAAGATGGCTTCAAATATTCCTTTTATATATAATATTATAAAGATTAAAGAATAGCATATTCATTTGTACAAAAACCTTTCTAAAATAAAGATGAGGTGTCTGTACTGGCTATTTTTGTGTCAACTTGACACAGCTGGAGTTATCACAGAGAAAGCTTCAGTTGAGGAAATGCCTCCAAGAGATCCAACTGTAAGGCATTTTCTCAATTAGTGATCAAGGGGGAATAGGCTCCTTGTGGGTGGTGCCATCTCTGAGCTGGTAGTCTTGGGTTCTATAAAGAGAGCAGACTGAGCAAGCCAGGGGAGGCAAGCCAGTAAGGAACATCCCTCCATGGCCTCTGCATCAGCTCCTGCTTTCTGACCTGCTTGAGTTCCAGTCCTGACTTCCTTTGGTGATGAACAGCAGCATGGAAGTGTAAGCCGAATAAACCCTTTCCTCCCCAACTTGCTTCTTGGTCATGATGTTTGTGCAGGAATAGAAACCCTGACTAAGACAGTGTCACACACCATCTATGTACATATACATTCAAAAGCCTAAAAAAAAAAAAAAACAAAAACAAAGACAAAAACAGATCCCACCATCTACTTTTTTGTCTATGTATAGTTCTTTTTTTTTTTAATAGACTTATTTTCATGTGGATTGAATTGGCTATTTTTTTCTAGAACTTCATAGAAGTTTCATAGAACTTGATGTTCCAGGGCAGGGTTGGACCCAAGGGGGACTTCCCTTTCTCCTCAGGAAAGGGGAGATACAGAGAGGAGGGATTTGTGAGGGTGGGTGCCAGGAGATGAGAGAGTTGGGGCTGCCATCGGAATGTAAAGTGAATAAATAAATTATTGAAAACTTTGATCTGTATTTTCATAATTGATAATGTTTTACAGCATGTATTTTCTAGTACTTAACCTTAAAAAGTAATGAGCTCATATTTAATCAGAGTATCACTTTATAATTAACTTCAACAGGGTCTGTTTTATCATATTTGATATATCAAGTATATAAGAACAAAATTCATAAACATGGTATTAAATATTAGAAAGTCTTAACTCTTCTGAAACTCCTTATTAATTTCATTATCAAGGGATGGGTGTAGTTGATAACAATTAGCGGCTTTAAAATGTTTTCCATATTAGACTACAGTATTCTATTTATCCTAGATTATCTGGGGAGTATCTAGTATATTAAAAAGCTTTGTAGTTTTGTGGTGATTTCACAGCTACCACTATGCCTGTTAGCAATTTTGCAACATCCTGATAAATATTTTCCATAAATCAAAGCCATAACAGCATGCAGAAGCAGATGGCAGGAGACCATATTAGAGAATGTAACAATTACTTTCCATAATGAAAAAATATTGGATCGTTGTTGTCAGCCTGGCCTATGTAGCAAGCAGTTGTCAGCTGTGAAGTCTTACTGCTGTTAAGTATCCTGTCAGATGACTAACCTGTGTGTCATTTCCCCATACAGTCTATATAATAGGGCAGAATAAAGAGAGCTGTATGAAACATTTAATGATTATGGTTTTTGATTTAACATATGCAAAGAAAATATTGGTACATTTAAAAAGTACTTGTACAAAAATTCATGTATGCATTAAAGTACACCAATGTTCCTCATTTTCATAGAAAATAAGACACATTACTTTGTTATTAAAATGAAAAATAGCAATAATTACAAATTCTACAGTCTTATTATATTAACAATGTTTTCTTGATATAACCAATGTTAAACTAAAATGATAGGAATGTTACTTTGGCTATTCATATATATGTAAAGCTATTAAAGTCAAAGATTTTTTAACTACATTGTTATTATTAAGATTAAATAGCTGAATTTATTTCTAGCTTGGCGTGCCGAAAGCAATGGCTATGCCTCTAGATAAGACTCTGTAATGTTTGTTTAAACATTCATACTCGTAGTTTTTAAAAGTAAGAGATAGCTTACTGGTTATATAATTCTTTTGGGAAAATATTGGTCGCCACCTTCATTTACTATTTTATTTGTTACACAAAATAGTATTTAAATAAAGTATAAAATTTGTTTATGTAGAAAACTATAGGATGTTTGACTTCAAAGGAAGCATAGGAGTAGACAAGATAATTTTGAAATCATCATGAGTCATGATTATTCTTTCAGCCTTCCTTCTGCGCTTTAAAAACTGGAATTTTATTAAGGAATTTATCAGCAGAAACAATAGACATCATTTGACAGTTAACAAATACACATATCAAACCTTTCAATGAGGACACAAATTTCTCTTTTATGTATAAAATGCAGACAAAGCATTTTATCCTCAAATTAGATGCATCCTAAGAAAGATTTTGTTTACATCAAAACAACTTTTTTTTTTCTGATAATTTCTCATCCACTCATATTGCCCATGAAACTCATAGGAAAACAAAAAGAGCACATGGCACAGAAACTGAGAAGTAGGTTTTTAAAACAACTACCACCAACAACAAATAAAAAGCTTACGATGTTGACAAGTCTTAAAGACATCTGGGATCCTTCTTGGATGTTGTACTCAATGTTCCAACTGTTTCAGTTTCCTAAGCTGTCCTCACAAGGATATGCCAGTAGGTCCTGCTGAAGGATAGACTTTGTGGGACTTCCCCCTCAATTAAATATATTTTTCAATTAAAAAAACATACAAATAAAACTGTGTTTCAATAAACAATGATGAGAAGTTTCCATAACCTCAGCACTCATACTCATTTAATGGCAGACAGATGAAATCTCTGGACAGGGAGTTTCCTTGACCTCAGTTGATATAGCAAACATGAACTGGCACAGACTGGAGGAGGACTAATGATGTGCCTCTGTAGCATCTCTACACTTTCCCCTCATCTATACTGAAGCAAATTCAAGCCTTCCTTGTCTCCACAGAACCAGGTTAATCTAATGATTATAAAACAGCAATATGATTAGTGGATTCTGCTTTCATGCCCACCCTAGATGTCATAAGGGAAGAAAATAGCAGCATAAAGATATTGTAGAAAAGTTTTATGAACTCAATTTCTTTTTGAGGCTTATAAGGCATCTTATATTGTCCTTCCTATCAATAATAAATGTCCATCTAAAATTGCAGCATTCAGTTATGACATTCATGTATTTAAATGTTAAAAACCCTTGGTAACAGTACAAGAAAAGAAGGTATTTTCAAAATACCATGAAAGATAAGAAAATTCTAGAATTATGTACAATATTAAACAAAAGGAAAAATAAATGATTCTTCTTTTATGAAATGTAATTTCTCCCAAACTTTTGATAAGTAGGCATACTAAATCAAGGAAAACATGATGTGTGTTTTTTAAACAAAACACTATGACACTATTTACGAAGTCGCATACGAGCATGAACAAATGAAACTACACAAAAGAGAAAGGCTGTTCTAGGGGCTCCATCATCTGAGTATTTTTTAAAATAATTTTACTTTTACAGAGAAAGCCAGGGTCACTGATGAAACCGTAAACTGTCTATCCTGGGTACAGGTTCTCCAACTGATACAAGAAAGATTTCATAGAACAAGCATTAAATAATGAAAGCTGCATCTAATTATTGGGGGTCATTATTGTTAGATAACTGAGACATGGAAAAGGCTGATTATTGCAAATTCACAAGAAGGAATCCAACATAAATGGATGAGGGGTTGCTGAAAACTAGAAATAGAGGGTGGCTTGGACAGTATCATCAAACATTTACCAAAGTAAAGTTATCATTGAAATTATGCACTACTTCTTCACATGATTAGCAACTTGTTTATTAGCAGTGGTTTGATAATCAGTCTTTTTGTACTAGGATTCTTTGACAATGATTTTCTTTTCTCTCTTAGGTACAGTCTGCAACAATATTCTTTAATTAATCAGTTTTCTTAAGATTCTTTCTAAGACCCCTAGGCGCTCAAATAACTTATATTTTAGTTTATGTTATTTTTAACTTGAAATTTATATGTTATGCCAAACCTTATTGTAAAATGTATACAAAATCTAATGTTCACAAAAAAAGTCAATTTTAAATATATAACACACAAGACATAATTTATGGGGCAAGAGGTGTTTCTTTTATGTGGACTATTTTGTGAATGGGCAGCATTCTGACAAGTAATTTTATATTTGGTATGCATACTTACCTTTGCAACAGCAATGATTTAGAAGTGGAATATGGTGTTAAGTAATCTCTCTACTACATAAGGTATTAGCTGTTGCACACGTGCTCCAATGGAGAAGTATCTGTGTATGAATTACAGATGTGATACAGAAACTTTCACTTGGTATCCATGGAGA
>NW_028227262.1:132182445-132189945 GCF_978045245.1 Mus caroli | reverse complement strand
CTAGTGTGAGGCTGGGTCCTCTAAACCCCAATATCATTTTCTACCTTCTAGTAGGCATGAATGCAGCCCAGACACCTCTAGATGTTCTGCAGCAGTGGAGTCAACCAATCATAGATAGAAAATATTGAAGAAAACATTCTTTGTGCTAAATATAGATTTTTTTCCTTAAGTCTTTAAAAGTACAGCACAACTATTTCTGTAGTGTTTCTGTTGTGGTGGGTACTGGTAGTTATCCTAGTTACGAAGGATCTGCATAGATTACATGCTAATCTATGCTGCTTTACATAAGAGGTGTGAGCATCTTCTGACTGGTATCTTTAGGGACCAACCACCAATTCTCCATGGATACGGAGAGATGACTGTACTTCCTCCCCTGGTCTTAATGCCTCCCTATGTTTAAAATGAAACTTGAACCAAATAAAAGAATTAGAACAGTTTATCGTTTTTATTTCTTTAAACTCTTGTCCCAACCTCTTTTCCTACATGAATATATTGCCTCAAGCCATGAACTGAAGTTACCATGTCACTATGCACATATTTATGACTGTATAGACATAGTCTGATACATCTCTTACCCAAGTGCATAGTACTGTGGGAATCTGCTGGCATTTAGCTTGTCTTTCCAAACTTAAAGAACATATGTTCTAATATATGTAAGAAAAGCTTTTATGGCTCCATTGGTATTTTTGGACACTAAAACTCATTTTCTAATCCAAGACATTTTCTACACTTGGAAAAAGCTAGGAATTTGGGTTATTCTACACTTGGATAAAGTGCTTGCTGCACACGCTGAGGACCTGAGTTCAGATCCCTGTGTCTGTGTGAGAAGTCAGGCTCTGGCCTGGCATGGTGTGTCATATCTTAATATGTACTTGGGAGGCAAAAGAAGGCATTTCTCTGGTGTTAAAGACCAGCCAGGTCTACATGGTGAGTTTCAGGACAGCCAAAGTCAAACACTGAGACTCCATATAAAATAACAAAAATGAAATAAATAAGCAGGTGCTTATGATCTCATTGCTAAGAAAGCACAGACTGGAGGGATCCTAGGACAGGCTGGGTAGCTATCCAAATTGAAGAACCACAGGTTCTGTTCGAGATTCAGTTTCAAATGCGATTAAAAGAACAGTTAAGTCCCTGGGAGCTCTGGGGGGGGGGGTACTGTTTGGTTCATATTGTTGTTCCTCCTATGTAGCTGCAAACCCCTTCAACTCCTTGGGTCCTTTCTCTAGTTCCCCCATTGGAGACCCTGTGCTCAGTCCAATAGATAGTTGTGTGCATTCACCTCTGTATTTGTCAGGCACTGGCAGAGCAGTATCCCCAGAGCTCCCAGGGACTAAACCAACAACCAAAGAGTACACATGGAGGGACTCATAGCTCCAGCTGCATATGTAGCAGAGGATAGCCTTTTGGGACAGCA
The DNA here is from genome assembly GCF_978045245.1 of Mus caroli. Taxonomy (NCBI): domain Eukaryota; kingdom Metazoa; phylum Chordata; class Mammalia; order Rodentia; family Muridae; genus Mus; species Mus caroli. The sequence continues at coordinate 132,188,528 of NW_028227262.1, read as the reverse complement.
ATGAGAGGAGAGGCCCTTGGTCTTGTAAAGGGCCCCGGTGTAGGGGAATGCCAGGACAGGGAAGCAGGCGTGGGTGGGCTAGTGAGCAGGGGAAGGGGGATTTTACGAGGGGGGGGGGGGCGTTCCAGACAGGAAGTGAGAAAAGGGTATAGAATTTGAAATGTAAATAAAGAAAACATCTAATTTTTAAAAAAGAACAATTAAGGAAGACGCCCATTGATAGCTTCCAACTTACACAGAGAAATGAGGAAAGGGGAAGGGAGAGAGGGACGGAGGGAGGGAGGGAAGGAAGGAAGGAAGGAGGGAGAACACACACATTTTTACCCTAGTTCTCTATTTTTTGGATGATAACCTTGTTTTATTAATTACTGTTCAAGTATAGTAAGAAAGATTCTTTTGCATGTGTGATTTCTCTTTTCAGTAAGAGTCCGACCTTGAAAATAAAGAAAGAATTTTATCTATTTATGGTCACAGAAATATATATATACGAACAAAATACTTGATAAATTTGAAAATTAAATGCGGATATGGAACAGAAGCAATCTCTTTTCTCCTAGGTCAATGTCCAGTTCCACACAGCCAGCCCTCTTGCAACTCTTGCCTGTATTATTATGCCAGGTATGTCTCCCATGTTTGTTGATTCTGCCCATCGGTCTGTCTGCCATCAAGACATAAAGAACAAGTGAAGAATAGCTGTCAAGGATAAATGAACATAGGACCTAGGTATTAAAGGAGACAGATGGGGAACGTATGAGCTGGTGGGACCTTAATCTTTTCGTATTATCTGAAAAATAGCACATAAACCTTAAAGCAGAACAAAGAACAGGAACATTTTTCACCATTTGTAACTCTACATATTTTTCATCCCACCCTGTCTCTCTTCTGCCCCTCTTCTCCTCCAAAATTAAAAATTAATCTAGTTTTATTATATAAAATTTCTTATAAAAAAAAAAAAAGATGGGCAATGGTGGCACATGCCTTTAATCCCGGAACTTGGGAGGCAGAGGTAGGCAGATCTCTGAGTTCGAGGCCTACATAGTGAGTTCCAGGACAGCTAGGGCTATACAGAGAAACCCTGTCTCAAACAACAACAACAACAACAACAACAACAACAAAACACCAAACCAAACAAACAAAAAAAAAACCCAAACAAATAAAATGTTATGAATAAGTTCTAACCTGAAATACATTTTTATGTCACAAAAAACGAATGTTTCATCTATTAGGTTCATATAAAACATTTAACTATATAATACTTATGAAGGAAAATGGCCTATTTGAAAGCAACTATAAGGATCAAAGTTTTTACATTAGGGCAGCATGTTAATATGCTAAACATGTTCAATTGAGACTCATATTTTGATCAATGAAATTATATATTGCCAGTGTTTATAGTCTCTTCAGGTACATTTAAATAATAATAATACATTTAAATAACAAAATAATAATAAATAACATTCATGTAGTCCCATCAAATTCTCCTTTGAGACATGCACTTCAATATACTCTAACCATTAATATTCATGAGCATAATAATCCACAATAAAATTAACACCTCTATTACAAATAAGAAAGCAGAGAAATGGAAAAGTTGAAAGAATAAACAAGTTGTCAAAGTTACCCAGTTTATCAATGGCAGATCCAAGTTTATGTACATAGGACGAATGTACAACTTAAAAGACCTATGCAAATAGGTAATTGAGAGCCTGAACAAATGAATAACAGTGTATTTCATTAAATGGAAATTGGCTTCATGTTTAATTAGCATTCCCATATATTTACTCTATTTGGACATATGAGATAAATATTGAGCAACCTACCCACAGAAACTTGAACCATGCAGTAAGTAGTCAGAACAACAATTTTATTCTAAAAGTTCTCCATGAAAGTAAAATAGCTTTATTGTTTTCTTAATTCAAGGCAATGCTTATTGAATTATTATAACGTTTCAGGAAATGCAAACTAAAGATTTGTTGGAGAACAAGCCTTGTCTACAAGGTTTGAGATATTGTGTTCTATAACACTGCAGAGTATTTACTGAGAATGCACATTGATGCTTAGATGCTCCTTGTCAGCAGTCTATTATTAAAATGATAGCCCTTCAGGAATTCATATTGAGAGTTTAAAGTACATGTGTTATTTAGCTCTAATCTTACCACCACCTCAGATGTTATGTTTGTAAACTTATACCTCCTGGCTCATTTTATAGGATGCAATTAAATGGATGGCTGCAAATGGTTGAGGCTCAGTCATATATTTTAACATGGTCATTTGATTTAAAGCCAGTGACATGTTGATTCAAAAGCTTGACAACTGAGCATTCTGTGGGACATTTAAAAATGTGCAAGGGTGCCATAAAATAGGATTAAAAAAAAAAGAATGCTGAACACCTTCACAAAAGCTCTGTCTTACAATTATTTTGAAGATCTAAAATAATATGCCAAAAAGCTCATATTTATTTTCCCACAAATTAAAAATAACTGTACCTCTGGTTAACATTGTAAGCACAGAACTGGAAAAGAAACACTAAAATTAAGATTTAATTAAAAAAAAATACCAAAAACTTATAGAACTAGAATATTTCAAAACCACTAGGGAAAGAATGCTGTAAATCAAACAGGGATAAAACAAATTCTATGAACATTTAGGTTTCATCATTGGTGTTATTCCTTCGTCTCCTAAGTTCATGTGGGTATCAAATAATTTAGAAAAATGTAAAGCTTCCTCATAGCTTCGCTTTCTATAAATCACCTTGGTAGTCTTTATATGTTAATTGCCTGTGAATCTCCAAGAATGGAATATGGCATACAGAACTTGCTAACATGTTTGATATAAAATCCCTTGTTCACAGAATATCTTGGAAGATTCACGTTCCACAGAAATCATTTGGAGACTTTTGAATCAGAAACAAGGGATTCTTTCCATAAATACATTTGTTGGCTTCAATGCTGAGATGCCTCCAAGTTCTTCAGACAGTCTTCTCTCACCAATTTCCTCCTGGTGCTCAGAAATTTAAATGTTGGGACACTGACACTCATTTGGTCCCTCAGTCTAGCTTACTGAGTAATATGTATCAAGGAATTTGCTTCCAAGCAACTGTCTGATGCATATTAAGGGCAAAACAAATATATGCTACACTTCTCTGAGATTTTCTTACCAAATTTCTACATTCTTCCCCCTTCCCCTTTCCTTCATGCATCTCCCTCATGCTAAATTTACTAATTGATCATTTAAGTCTAGACCATGCTATTTTCCAATTCAGTATTCTTAGAGCCAAAATATCATTGGAAAAATAAATATAACTGCTTGTTCCTCATAATGTTCTTGAAAGACAGCCAGACCATGATTCTAGGAGCTATATGACGACATTAGTTCTAACCTTTAATATTTCCTTCCACATTGGCCCAACCCAGAAGGATGATCCTCTTCCTTGAATTTTTCTTTTTTCTGTTTTGTGTTTCTCATCTGAATTGAAACATACCCTCCTCTGGAGGACACTTCTTAGGACTCAGGAAATAAAATTTACAGATTTCACTAAGAAACAAAACTAACAAGTCCCAAGAAGTTCCTGGAACTTACAAGATTCACTAGAATCCTGGCTAAGGTTTTATAAGCAGTAACAATGTCTGTCTGCAAGTAGCACAAAGGGCTTCAGGAATGCAGTCTTCCTGAGTCATTGCCCATGCTCATGTGAGATTCTGGGAGATGTCTTTAACTCATCCATGTTCCTGAAAGGAACCCTAGTAAGCTCCTTAGGTAACCAAGTTGGTCTTTGGTAAAATTATTACTTTGTTCTGTTTCCATCAAACAATACCATTTTTCATAAGAAATTTTAAATATTTCTGAAAAGTTAAGTTATTTTTAAATAGACTACACTTATTAAAAACAATTCAGTAAATATACCCAGAGCTTTATTTGTATCCTTCCTGGTTCTATTCCTATTCATCAGTTCAAAAAATAATCACTCTCCCAATGAAGTCAGTATGAACCACATTTTAATATCTTAATTTCATATTATGTAACCATATAAGGCACATATTCTTTCCCTGTGTACAAGTGAAAGCCTGTGTACTTAACTTTCTTCAGGTTGCAATCGTTGGCTCTGAATTATATTTTCAATTTTATCTATATAACACATGTAGACCTAGTTCATTCATATTAACTATGTAGCATGTCATTATATCCACATGCCTCCATTTTAAATGCTGTCTTCTGACAATGACTTTGTAGTTTTATATATTTTAGGGGAGTTGAAGTTCCCCATTAGAGACTCTTTTACTCAGACAGCATGTCTACCAACAGCCACATCCAATGTTAGGATCTTACACCTTGCACCTGTCCTTCTATCCTCTTTGGCTGGCAGGGGCTGCCTTACTCTAGCAGGCCCCTCACTACCCATGTCACTTATAACTGGCTCTGAGTGATCGACTAATACAGGATAAAGCCTTAAAGAAAGAACTGCTCCTATGTGATTTATATCTCAAAGCCCTCATGAACCAACCCAAACTAGATTTTATTTAGCATGGATCCACATCCTTAGCTGGTGCTTCTGTACCCTAAACAGCTTTCCTCAACAGACTCCACAGGGCTCTCCTGAAGAGCACTTTTCACTTTATGACATGCACCATACTCTTACCTATGGACTCTGCTCCTCTGGAGCTTGATCCAAGGCAGCACCATTGTTATATGACTTTTATTACGTGTGGATTTCGCCTCCAGTTGTGTGAACCCATGGAGGAGTAGGCATGGAGAAGTAGCATTATCTTCAACTAATTCAACATTTTCAATTTTCTGTATTGTAGAACTAAATTAGTGTTGTTTACACAACTCTCCCCACTATGTGTGAGTTATTTCCCAACAAACTCCAGTACTTGACAGATACTTTAAATTTAGAAATTAAGAAATTAATTAAGAGTGAGATGATTCATCTATTCCATCCCTTGTCCTGCATTGTTTCCCTTTATTATTTAAAGTAAACACAAACATATTAAAATGAGAGAAAAATATAGAGCTAATAAAATAAATACCAAATGAACATACTAAAATAAAATAGATTTTATTGTTTATGATATAGTCCTAACTTGTGCTTTGTGTTTTAAGGATACAACTGACAGTAACTCATTTCCTGCTCATACAAAGGACATGTGGTATATGCTATTATGACTACATCTATTTTATGTATAAGGAAACAGGTCACAAAAAGATAAGTGATTTGATCGATGTTATGTAGAAGACCAGAATATACTTAAACCAACATGTACTTAAACCAAGTACATCAAGCTGAAAAAAAAATCTATGTGCTTAATTACTGTACTAATGTCATGCATTAACCATATCGTTTCATATTCTTTGCAATATTGATCTGTGCCTTGTAAGTCTTCTAGGCTTTTATTTATTACAATTTTTCTTATATAAATAAAACCCTACCTAATAATCACAATGAGCTGCATTGTGCCTCCTTCTCTGAATTTCCACATCCTAATCTCTAGAACCTTGCATGTTCCCTTCACATAGAGAAGAAATTTTGAAGATACACTAAACGAAGGTCTTGAGGTGTAAAGAGTACTCTGAATTATCCTGGTAGGTCCTAAATTTATTCACAAGACTCATTTGAAGTGGAAAGTAGACAGAGATAGGACTGAAGCCAAGCTTTGAAAATAAAAGCAAAATATAAGAGGGAAATGAGGAAGAATTCTTTAGTCAAAGAATGCAGTCAAAGACTTCCTACCCAGAGTTAGGAAGATCAATAGAACAATTCCTCTCCTGCAGCCCCAAAGCAAACACCCTGCCAATGCCCAGACTTCACCCTCTGACTGATTTCCAACTTCTGGTCTCCAGGACCGAAAGAGAATAGGTTAGAATCTAAATCACTAAATTTGTGATGACTTATTCTACTAGTAAAGAAAAAAAAATCATAATCAAGCCCCAAACTCAAGGACTTGAAAATAAAAACATAATGTGGTAATATTAATAATCATTCCCACCAACCTTCTGGTTGAAATGAAATGAAATGGTCTGGTCTTCTAGTTTCCTTCCTGTTCCAGTGATTAAATACTCTGACCAAAAGGAACATGGGAGGAAAT
>NW_028227262.1:132022445-132177445 GCF_978045245.1 Mus caroli | reverse complement strand
TAAATCTAAGAGTTCTGAATAAACATTTCCAAACCTAGACCCTTTCTGGAACTCTATTTTGAGGATAAGTGAAAAAAGAAGCACATCTTAAGAGAGGAATCTTCTGTCAGGATTTACTCAGATAATCAATTCCCTCATTCTGTGCTGAAGTCACACACATTCATCCCAATCTCTGACTGCACTGTGATTATTGACATCCTGAAAGATCAATCTCTCGGGCCCTGGAAATTTTCATTGGACAAAGGAAGATTAATGTACTCTTTATATTTACTGTGACAGGAAATACTCTGAATACATTTTAAAAAGATTTTCAGTAAGAATTGGAAATGGAATGTTTCATCTTAGAATAAAAAAGAAAAGAGCAATTAAGCCAAAATCTAGAATAATATCCAAGTATCTCTGTAAGCCGAGGCTTCTCTGGATAAGATCTCTATTAGGGAACTGGATCATTTGATAGAATTTTTCAGTTTTCTAAATTGGTTTTGAGAGGTGATTTTAAAAAGGCAGCCATAAATTGAATTTACCTCACCAAAACTTGCAGTAAATATTATCTTGGTATGTTAAGAATCTAAAGTTGATTTTTAAAGAATATTGTGCCCTACACTGGAATAGGTACAGTTAAAAAATATTTTTTTTATTTTGAATTGTATAAAAGAAAAAATAAGTAAATCTCAATGTGGATGTAATCCTCTTGATGGGATCATTTTGGAGGGAAGGAAAAGAAAACCCATTGAATAACCCACATTCTAGCTCTCCCCTAAATGTCTCTGAAGCCTTTACTTACTTGTGTTTTCTATTTGTTTTAGCTTTCTCATTTCTTGGATGTTTTAGGAAGAAATATCCTAAATAAAGTCATAATAAAGAAACCTTAAAAAAAATGTCCTCCCCCTCCCTACAGAAATTTTAGCGAAATTTTCTTGGAACACTTTCTATGATTAAAACTAAGCTAAACTATTTCTGATATGAAGTATAAATCCTTTTATCTTTGCCATAGCCGATTTGTGTGATATTAAGTGTTTCTACATAGAACTTGAGATTGTAGAGACAGGATTTGATACAACTGTGAGGCAAGCTCCACACTAAAAATAGAGGCCTCTTTCACTTTTAAAGATATAGAAAGGGGAATGTTTTCTGCATATGAGTAATTAATGAGGCACCTGTTATGCCTAAGCTCATTAAGATTCAGCCATCTAACTATTCTAATTCCCAGGATCTCTGAGTTGGAAAGCATTAATATAATTTGCTCTTATGGTATGATAGACTAACTATAATATATTTGCAGACCATTGGCATTAATGGACCAGAAAGAATGCTGCAAAAAGTATTTAGATAGGCTTTCCTCTTAGCTGGGACATTTCTAATACAGTTGGGTTAGATCTGCTTAGGAGGTTTGGAGGTTGTCTTAGCTGCCTTCCCTTCAAGGGCAGTTTGTCCTGAGACATTTTTATATATACATAGGTTGTTGGTGAGAGTGCCTGGTTGTGGCTAAATGAGGTTGCTTGCAGCAATGATGCAGTCTCCGGATTTTCAGGTCACTAGTTTGTCAAGATTTCAGAACTCTTCCCTTCCGTTGACACATATTTTTCCATTCTTTATCCTATTCTAATGAATGTTCCTACTATATAAAAAGACACTTCTTTAGCTAGACTTTGCATTTCTTAACGTTTCTTTCTGTCAAAATCAAATTCATTTAAAGGAGGTTTGTCCTTTTTTTGTCTTTTCTTTTTTTCTTTGCAAGACAAGATTTCTCTGTTTTGCCTCTGGCTGTCCTGGAACTCACTCTGTAGACCAGGTTGACCTCAAGCTCCACCTGCCCCTGCCCCTGCCCCTGCCCCTGCCCCTGCCTCTGCCCCTGCCTCTGCTGGGATTAAAGGCTGAAGTCACCCCGCGTCCTCCATATTTTCCTTTATACAGGCAAACAGTATCCAAATACATGGTGCTGATACTAACCAATTTAAAATGCTCACTAGTGTGGCTATCTTAATTTGTCCATATTGTCTGAGTTTCTAATTGAGGTATCACCATCATTTTATAATGGTGATAATAGCACCTTTACAACTAATCTCATGGAGGTTCTCTGGTCAACTATGAGTCAATAGCATACAAAAATAATCAAGGAATTTGATAATAGGACACAGCTCACTCAGGTGTTGGGACTGCAATAGACCTGGCTTTGAATCTGTACTTAACTAACTCTGTGAGTTGTTTAGCTCTCTGAGACATCTCCACATCTATCAAATGGGGACAATAATTATGAGCTCTTAAAATTAGAGAGGACAGTATGTCAACATGGTCTTCAGTTCCTTTGTCTCCTAGGATCTGAGGGTGTTCCATACCTTTTGATTCTGACAAAAATTAAAAATGGACTCACTATATGTGATCAGTCTATCTTCTAAAACAGTGACTTTCCTCCTATTTATTCTGGCAAGTTACTTCCTAGCAACAGTTGCCAGGGACAGATGGGGATGGCTCATAATGTAAACCAAGAGGAAAAGCAGTTCTTCAGTCTCACCTTAAATTAGTTCACATCCATCAACGAAATATTGAGCAGTTGCCCGGGACCACGTGCAGTTCTTCAGAAAGGGACCTGTACATCTAAAACTCAGGTGAAATACAAATCCCATAGTTTCCCCTCCAAAAGAAGGAAGACTCAGAAGAACCCCCATCTTCTCTGACTCTCCATTATCATCTCTTTTACTGGTCCTGTGTGAGATGTATCCTGGAAAGTCACAACAAAAACATATCTAGTCACCCCAGAAGAGGAACACACACAGTCAAAATAATGATTCTCCCCAAGTCCAGCTTTGTGAACTAGTACATTTTAATTGGGTTAACGTACAGAAATGGGAGCAGAAATAGCGAATGCTGCTGCATCACTGGAAAGTTTACCCCAGCACAGGTGGGGGTTGGGGAAGCCACCTCCCGAGGCTCTCTGGATAAAACACAAGCAGCTGGGCAGGTCAAAGAGTCTCCTCAGACAGTCAGTCGCCACTCTTGGAGTTGTTTGCTGCCTCTATAACCTGAGGGCAAGGGCGGGAATCCTTGTGAATCTTGTAAGTTTCAGCTTTCTTATACTTGTGAAGTTTGTTTAATCCCTGAATCACATGAGCTCCTCTGAACCCTTAATTCTGGAAGAATTAATAGAGGAAAATACTAGACAACAACAGTCATCTTTTCTAAATCATTGGGATTTTTTCAGTACTGGAGTCCTTTAACATTCCCGGCTTTCCTGGAGGGGGGACTTGCTCTCCTTATCTTTTAGCCTTAGCCTGCAAGCCACAAATTCCTTAAAAGTCCACAGAGTTACAGAAAGCCCACATGAAAGATTAGCCTATCCTAGATCACCATTCCTCAATTTCCACCTGTCCTAGATTAAGCCTTTACTCTTAGCTCAAGTTTGAACAGTAGCATCAACAAGGCCGAGCCTGCTGTGTACACGCTGCTGGCTTCCAACCCCTACCTGCCTTCTAAAAGTTTCCTGGCCCCAACTACTGGGCTCACCTCAGAACACGTATGTGTTAGACTCTCCCTCAAATTTTTGTTATTTCTTACTTCTGACCATTGACTGAAGGTTCATTCTTAGTCTTGCATTAATTAATCCAATTCAATTTCCAACCCTACTGTCATTCCAAACTCCAGAATAGACTTGCTCCCCAGAAAAACACTAGTAAGAATGTTGGCTGGGAGCTGTCTGCCTTTTTAGGATCTCTGGGGTCTTTAGACAACTAAGGAAGAACTTTCAAACACTCATCATTAACCCATCTTATTAAAAAACTAACATGGTGAGTTGGAGGTGTTGCTTAGCAGTGCAACACTAGTCCATCAAGGGCAAGGCCTTGAGTTTGAGCCTCAAAAGCAGAAAAATAGAAAAGCTAAATTGCATAAATTGCCCAGCCTTGGAGTCTCCCAATATCTAAAGGCCAATCATTGCTGCTCTTATCATCAAGGAGAAGCACCAGGGTAGACAGTTCATTGAACAGTTTGGGGGAGGGTGCTGTTACTTTGTGCTTTCTTGAAATCTGTGGGAGCCTTCATCAGTTTGGTTACTATAGTGACGGTTAAAGAGAGACAAATGGCTAACGATTCTTGAAGATATTATACATGAGTAAACTGTCAAGAGTCAATTTTTTCAAGTTTTCAATCTTAACCAACAGTACTAGTTGGAGCTTAGAGATAAAGCTCAGCGGCCGAGAACTTACCTAGCAAAACCCTGGCATTAGCTCCTAGCATCAGAGAAAATTAATAAATAAAATTCAAAATGTCAGTTTTCTGAAGTTATCCTTCCCTGTACCCCCACCCCCTCCCCGAAAGTGGGATTATTTAGAGTGGAGTAGGTGGTGTAACATACCTTTGACTTTATCCAAATACCTGGTGAGTTTCTAAAATGCTGCATATTGATTTATTTTGCCTGTTTTTTTTTTTTTAGTCTATTTTCTTTTCGAGTAAGGCTGGCCTTGAATGTCTTAGCTCAAGAAATTGTCCTCCTAAGTAGCTAGGGATCCAGACATACATCATTGCAAACAGATAACTTGGCTCTTTTTCTTTTCACACATATTTGAAATAGTTTATAAGTAAAACTCAAGTCCATATGATAGACATAAAAATGACCAAAGCAAATGGGGAAATACTAATATGATAACTCTGTGTTTAACATAACTCCAATGACAGAGCTGCAAAACTGGCTTTGAGTTACATGGTTCAGAAAGCATGAGAAGTAAAATTCTTGTTATCAAAAGAGAGAAGCAAAGTTTTTCCTGGCGCTGAAATCTGAAAGAACTTTCTGCTGTGACTCTTTCTAGAGAGGAGAAGAGGTGATGTAATGAGCAGTGTCCTCAACAACAGTTTTACAACAAATGCAAGAGCTGATCTCCTTTTCTAATGAGGTGAGGACATTTATTATTTTAACAGCTGGCAACGGAGCTCCTTCTCGGAGGTAAACAATTTAGGGGTGAAGCAGAAATCTCTATGAATCTACAGGGCTGTGCAGGCTTAAAAAGATCAAGAGAGTGGTTTGGCTAAATAGAGAAAAACCAAGCTTGATAGCCAAGGGGTAAGTTGGTCATGAGTAGGTGAAGGATAGACATAAGAATAGCAACATCAGGGAGCTGAAACCAGGGAGCAGGGATCCTTGGTCGCCTCCCACCAACCTTGATCTTCAGTACCGTTTAATCATGCATTGCTCTGTGCAAATGGATATCAAAAGCTAAGAACCGCCATTCAAGTTGGCAATAAGTTGAGATGATGGTGATGCAGGGATGATACTGTTGCTTTGCCAACAGGAAGAACTCTGGTTCAATCCCTAGAATCTATGTGAAAATGCCAGGCATAGTGGCAAGTATTATAATCCCAGCTTTGGGGGAGACAGAAACAAAGTGGATCCAAGGGCTCACTGGCCAGCCATCCCTGCATAATTGGTTGTTCCCAGGTCATTGAGGAACCTTGTCTCAAATGAATGACCTCCGGAGGATGATAGCTAAGGTTGTCCTTACACACACACACACACACACACACACATGCACAGAGTAGGGGTTAACCCAACACACTAACATGTACACATTGAAAGCAAGCATGAGAGGATGAAAGAAGATGAGAACCAAAGAACAACAGAAAGAGAGTCGGGAAATTACATCCATCTTCTGTGAAGAAGAGCTGCAGAGCTAAAGCCCCTGTTGCTGATAGCTGACCCACATGCTTTCAGTACCACGGGAACAAAAGTCCACTCTGACATCCTTTTATTACAATCACGGAATCCTGTTATCATCAGCATGAAAGACGGTTCATTCTCTGAAGATAGACAAGATGCTTATAAAAGAGATAGCCATTTGGCACTCAATATCCAGCTTCTTTTGAATGATACAGACTCCGTCCCACCAGCTAGACACACTTGATCCCATCTAGTGTCGGTTTCTGACTGCCCATTCAGCTAATGGGGCTTTTGGACGTGACTGGTGAGATCTGAACCAAGAGGATATGAACAGCTTCTGGACCACACTCTTATAGGAGGCTATTATCCTTTGATGATTCTCACACTTCTGAAATCTAGGACAGAGACAAGATGGAAGTAAGCCAACTTTAACCATGAGGCTAAGACAACACTCCAGTGTGTGCAATGGCCCTGGCAATGACTCAGAAGGACCCTGGTTTCTTAGTTAACACAGCTGCCTATCTATGACCAATCACCTTACATCAGCCTCAACTCCTTCCCAACTTTCACATATGAGTAAAACAAATTCCCCATCATGCGTAATCCATTGTTATGCAGCTAAGCTTATATCACCTACTTAAAGTATATTCCCATATATTAGGTTGACTCTACTCTTTCAGTATAGTTCTTTATGTCATTTAAAGTATGTGCTATAAAATATTTTCCATACTTAGCTCAATTATGACCCATAGGTTACAATGGCTGCATCACTGGTTTACTCTACTTCATCTATTTTGTCTACTTCATCTACTTTTGCCTTCCTGGTAACCAATCAAGCATTGCATGTTAAATGAAATGCTGAGCAGAGTGGATAGTGTTGACCGTGACAGAGCAGAGTTCAATAAGCTTCAAATACACATAAGAAGCTTGTTGGTGTTTTGTTTTGTTTTGTTTTTCTGACACTGGAAACTTAGTAGCCTGCCAAAATCTTTGCCTTATAAATTTAAGAAAAGAAAGGGGCAATCAGATCAATGCTAGTTCTATTACTTCAGGAATACCATGAGCTCAGGGGAAATCTGCTGCTGCTTTTCTTAATCTCTGGCAATTGTAGCTGTTGCTGACTTTCCCACTGTACTAATTCAGTTAGGAACTAAATTAGGCTTTGTGGCACATAAACCCAGTTTCTGTGGCTTTGCAACGTAGAGGATTATTTGTATCACGTCTTAGAAGGTCCAGAGTGGGTGGTATAAGACCATGTGGTGACACCATAGGATCTTCAAGAAGTCAGCCTTCCCCTTCTGCTCTTTGACATGAAGCTTTCTTCCATGTTATCACTTCTGATGAAAGATGCTAACAGAACCAAGGGATTGTTACCTGGGTATATTGCTGAGATCTCTAAGCAAGGAATAGCGTGTAATGAATACTGGGTAGAGAACTATCAGAGTCTAGCATGTACTTACTGTCAATCAAAATTCTATGACCCTGATGATGAACCCACAAGAGCTTCAAGCAACTGAAATATGGGATCCAGGACTTTTGATATTTCATTGTGCTGTTTTTGTTGTTGTTTGAGATGGGGGTCTTATGCAATCCAGATGTGAACTCACTCCAAGGTCTGTGAAGGATGACCTTGAATTTCTGATTGTCCTGATTGTCCTGCCTCCACTTTCAGAGGCTGAGATTAGACATGTCCCTTAAATGTAGGAAAGTGACCAAAGCCCCAGCTTGTACCATTTTCTTGCATTTCAGAAGAGAGCTGGCAGCAAATATCCCTCATTGTTAGGAGCTGTTTTAGGAGCCGAGCCTCTAGCCCGGGTTGCATTGTCCTACTTACCTTACGAAGCAGAACTTATCGCTTATGAGTTGCTCCCTGTGAATAATGATTAAACTTCAGACTTGTGAGTAAAATAAATAATGGTTGTTGCTGTAAACCATTAATAACTGAGATCGTTTGCATCACAGCAATAGATAACAAAAACAATTGCTTTCAATGGAAGTAGTTAATTATGCCAATGCAATGTAAATCTGGATGAGATTCTCACAATCAAAACTCGTAACAATGCCTGGGAAAGTAGTTCAGTTGTAGAGTGTTTCCCTATCATTCAAGAAGCCCTGATTTGATAACCAATGCTTTATAAACTGCACTTAATAGCACATGTCTGTAATTATAACCCTGTTAATGGTGGACAGAGGAAGTTCAGGAGTTTAAGGTCATCCTTTGCTGGATATGAGTTAATATGAGGCCATCTGAGTTTCCCGAGATACGGTCTAAAGAATGTAATAAATATAAATATCACCAAGAATGTGCCACGTTCCCCTATTTAATATGAGAATCCCAAACCATCCATATTCGTAGCATTCCTAGCTTAATGTAGACACCCATAAGCCCAAATATTTGAACAAAATTATACAGAGTATATTCTCTATTAACATGTAAGAAAAAATATTTCAGAAGCAAACAGCAAGCATACCTGAAAAGCAGCTATTCCAATATTAGCATCTTGCAGAGCTCTAAATACTTATGCTTAAAAAATATAGAACAGAGATAAACTTAAAAATCCAAATCAAAATATAGTTAGCTCAGTTGAAAAATAAGCTATGGTTACTAAACAGTATAAATATCATAAGAATGAACTAAATCAGGCTATGAAAGAACGGCCAGTTATGATTATGTCTAACATACTAAAATTTAATAATTTTAATTTAAATAGTTTATTTTCAGTTTTAATATTTTCAAAAATTTGAGGGTGTTCAGAGGAAAAGGTAATTTCAAATAGAGGTCTATGTGCTGCTGAAAGGGGTAGCTAAAGAAAATTGTCTGTATCCATTTCAGGGAAATTAATCACACTCTTCGATTAAAAGGTTTTAATGTGCCTAGCAAATAAATAAAAGTTACTGTGGGTTTTCAAAGGATCCCTGGTCCAGGAGTAGCTAATTTATGTAATATTTAGACATCAAATCATTTCCTCCTTCCTGTAGAAGCAGGTGTAAGTTAATATGTAGAAGACTTTTTATAACTGAGACTCAAAATAATAGTGTTTTAAACACATTTATAATGAGATCATATATGCTTGGCATGGTGGCTCATTGCTGTGAGCATCAGTGCTCTTGTCTTGTTACTCCTCCATCTCTAGGTTGTTCTTGTTACTCACCGATATAATACAGCTCGTGTTTAATCTACATTCCAAGCAGAATGAAGGAAGGGGAAAAGGGTCATATGTTCCCTTAAGGATATAACACATATGCTCCATTAATTAATTGTGTACACATTCTACTGGGCAGAACTTAGTAATTGTAAGCACACCTCACTGTAAAAAGACGAGCAAGGTAGAGCTTCATTCGGGATGGCCATGTGTTCAGAAAAAAATCAAAGGCATTCTCTTGCTGTCGGAGAAAAATGGACATAAAAGGCATTCTATTGCTGTAGGAGACAAAATGGACAGATAGTGTGCCTGTCACAGAGCCTCCTCACTCAAGAGCAAGAATTAATCTTGTAACTAATATTTTACTTTTTATGAGATCCGTAATTTGAATGTTCTGCCTGAATGAACACCAGACAAATGTGCTATGTAAACCTCTCGAACCACAATTTCATAAAGATGGCCTGCACTATGTATGAAAAGAGAGGGTGCTCCTTTAAGTCATCTTTATTCACCAGCCATAAAATACCTTAATAAATTAAAGAAGGCAGAAGCCATTGATTCAGACATGGCTAATAGACCATTTTATCTCTCCTAAGCAACAATTTCTAGAGTGCCCTACATGTTTGCTTTTTATACAATTTTAACTCATGCACTATCTTTCAGGAGACAATCTCAAGAAGCTTTTATAAGCATTAATTAACTAAACTTCACAACACACTTGAGAACTGTATATTAATACATCCATTTACATGGCAGGAAGCCAGATGAACATTACAATAAAGCAATATGAGCTGACTTGGTTTCCGCCATGTAAGGACATCAAACAGGCAGCACTGAGGGTTCAATGGCAATCTGATAACCACTTTTATAGTTACCCCCAATATTATTATTGTTATTCTGGGTCCAATATAAGCAAGCCATGTCACTAAAACGAAAGGGGAAAGGAAGGCTTTATTTTGAAATGCAACTTGAGCTTTAAAAAAACTGACATGTAACCTGTGTATAAATCAAAAGATAATCATAAAATTGGAAAGATTTTTCATCATGGAGATTTTCACACTAAGCTTGCAATTTATCTCTAGATTAAATTTGAAAAGGCAACTGTTAAGTATGAGTTATTCAGTTTATGTGTCAGGAAGGGATAGTTGATATCTGATTTATTTGAATGAAATAATAAACTATGTATGAATATCCATTATATGTTTTCTGAACCTTAGAGATTTGTGTAGAATAAATAATAAAAATGATAGTGAAATGCATACATATTTATGCATTCATAGTCTTTGGTATGACATTTTTGACAATATTTAAAACCCCAAGGTTTGTATATATAGCGGGTGTTTGAAGGATTTTTTTAAACACAAGAGTTATAATCATCCACCCTTATGGGGCAGATAACCCTATTTCAGACACTACGTGAAAGTTTAAACATTGTGCTTATTTCTAACAATCTGGTCTATGTCTAAAGGCTGAAGTCTATGCCTCAGTTTGACACTTCAAGCATGATAGGAAAAGCAAGTTACTTTCATAGGAATGAGAAAGTGTCAGTGGAGAACATCTGCCAGTAACCACCATCAGCTGATGGAATGGAAACTTATCGCACAGTCTCATCAGAAACCCTTGCCAACCTTCTTCTATAACCTTTAAAAAAAAAAAACTCAAAAAATGACAATGTCCTAAAGTTCCTTCAAGGGTGTTTGTTTCTCAAATCCCAATAACATGAAAAATATTGGATATTTCTCCTAGCATATTCATTCTGTTAGGACTAGGATAGTCCTAACAGAAGGGGCCCATGGGCAAGGGGCCCATGATTCCCTTCTCACTGGCTCACCCTTTCTCATGCATTGGCAGAATCAACATACTAGCAAGCCTTTAAAACAAGTTCCTGATCAAAGCCATTTGAAAGCTAAAAGTCTAACTATATATTATGTTGTTTGGCTGCAGTAGGTAAAGGGTACTTTTCAAGAGGAAATTTTGCCTTTAATGACTTACCCTTGGAAAAATTCTGGTCATCAAAATCTTAAAACTGTGGGAAGTCTCTTTGCAAAGAAGAGAGGGAAATAGAAACGTTAATGGTCACTGTGACCACATGGGAGATAGCTTTATCTCCTATGAATGAAACTCTTTCATTCAAGAGTTTCATCTTTGAGAGATGAAAGTCTTGTGAAGAAGAAGGACCCATATACACCAGATACAAGCTTTTCTATATACAGGAGACAAGGTCTTTAAATAAACTATGAACTCTTGACTACAGATTTGATATGTAAAATTCAGCAAATCATTGACAGTAAATATCACTCTGACGTGTAATAAGTAGGTACACAAGAAACACATAGTTCCTAGTTTCAAGGAGTTCATAACCTACAAGGAAGAGAGAAAGCTGTTTCTCCAAGGAAGATAAAATAAATATAGAGAGAGGAAACCAAAAAGCTTGTGGGCACAAGCATAGAAAAAAAATACCTTTATGGCTTCCATGACACTAACTGTATGTTTCCAATATGCCTTCCTGAACATCAAGGGCTCAATGCTCTGATATTGTGAGCCAAAAGTATTTCCCATAATTACTTCTCTTGAGTCACAGGCAAAGCTAATACAGTAATTTACTAAGTCAAAACACCCTGTTGGAGAGATGGCTCAGCAATTAAGAGCATGAAGTCCTTCTCAGCAGAAGAAATAAATACACAATGGTTAGGACATACTTTTAGGAGTGTTTACTGTCTTTAAGTTCATGAAGGTACAAATTAAAACTACTTTGAGATTTCATCTTACCCCAGTCATAAATGCTAAGATTAAGAAAATAAAAGTGATAAATGTTGGTAAGGATGTGTGAGGCCTGGGGATGCCTTTTGCACTGTTGGTGGGAGGAAAAACTGGTGCAGCCACTATGTAAATCATTTTGGCAGTTCCTCCAAAAGCTAGAAATAGATCTACCATATGACCCTGCTATACCACTCCTGGGCATATACCCAAAGGACTATTTGTGCGACAGAGACACATGCTCATCCATGTTCATTGTTGCTCTATTTTCAATAGAGAGTACATGGAAACAGCTCCAATGTCCATCAACTGATACATGGATAAGGAAGACATAATACTGATGTACAATGACATTTTATTCAGCTTTAAAGAAAATGAAATTATGAATTTTCTGGTCAAGGTGTGGAAAGGGAAAGCATTATACTATGTGAGGTCACCCAGACCCAGGAAGACAAAAATAATGTTTTCACTCATATGTGAATTTTACCATCAAATATTTAGTTTTGGGCATTTAAATTAGATTACCTATAGATTCCAGGAAACCAGAAAAGGGCCATAGATGGGGAGGAAGAAGAAAAATCTTAAGGGAAGGGAGATAGTCAAACACAGGTAATATGAAGAATAATGGCGACGATAGTACTGATTCAGAAGAGAGATGGGAGGGGAGGGGAGAAAGGGGGGCTAGGGAGGAATAACTAATGCTAGTGATTTTAGAAAATCCATATAAAGGACTGCTGGTTTATGATGTGTGTGTGTGTGTGTGTGTGTGTGTGTGTGTGTGTGTAGAACTAAATTGGAGTTATCCTGCATGTGGATGATGCTCCTCCAAGAATCCATAGAACTCCAAATAAAAATCCCAGTGCTCGGTGTGGAGACCTCCCTGCTAACTGTTGCTATGTCACAGAGATACTCCCCTCAAAAAATACAGCAGCGCCCATACTGGTTAATCTTCATATTATCAGAGGTGCTGTGTAGGCTGCTGGGAAAGCAAAATCCACAACATCCTTTCCCACTTGGGAACCCTGAAATTTTATAATAATGACAAATGTGTGATGTCATGCCACATGTGTAGCATGAGTATCTGAGAATAATCAAATATTGTTTTTATTGCATTTAAAGTTCACTTCACTGAGAGGGAGGGAGGAAGAGAGAGAGAGAGAGAGAGAGAGAGAGAGAGAGAGAGAGAGAGAGAGAGAGAGAGAGAGAGAGAGATGGTGTTGTACATTTGACCAAAAACCCATAGCTAGGGAGCTCACAGGCCCCAGTGATAAACCTGCTGCCATTATTCTGCCAAATATACACAGTATTAAAGTTCTCTAGATTCTATGCTTATAGCTTAGTACATCTCTCAGAACTTTTCAGAGAGGTTTCTTCGTGTAGTATATTGTGGCTAGCATAGAATCTCATAGCTGGTCAAGAGCATTAAATAAGAGTTTGTGTGTGGACACTGTGCACCTTCTTAGAATTGGGAACAAAACACCCAGGGAAGGAGCTACAGAGACAAAGTTCGTAGCTGTGATGAAAGGATGGACCATTTAGAGACTGCTGTATCCAGGGATCCGTCCCATAATCAGCTTCTAAACGCTGACACCATTGCATACACTAGCAAGATCTTGCTGAAAGGACCCAAATAAAGCTGTCTCTTGTGAGACGATGCCGGGGCCTAGCAAACACAGGAGTGGATGTTCACAGTCAGCTATTGGATGTATCACAAGGCTCCCAATGGAGAAGCTAGAGAAAGTACCCAAGGAGCTAAAGGGATCTGCAACCCTATTGTTGGAACAACATGATGTACTAACCGGAACCCTGGAGCTCTTGTCTCTAGCTGCATATGTATTGAAAGATGGCCTAGTTGGCCATCAATGGAAAGAGAGGCCCATTGGACTTGCAAACTTTATATGCCCCAATATAGGGGAATGCCAGGGCCAAAAGAATGGGAATGGTTGGGTAGGGAAGTGGGGGGCGCTATGGGGGACTTTTGGGATAGTATTGGAAATGTAATTGAGGAAATTATGTAATAAAAATATATATATATAAAAAAAAAAATAAGAGTTTGTGGGTTGCTTACCCACAGAATGAGACATCCACAGGATACCATACCCTCTCCTCCAAGGCCCCAGGATCTCTGTTCTCATACCTTAGTACAGCTCTCAGGAAAGATAGTAAGTAAGAGGCGAGATCAGCAAAGACATGAGTGATGCTGTGCTCTGGACATGCCAGCACCACTGCACTCATGATCTCATAGCAGCTGACTCTTGCTGCCTTCACAAGACCT
This sequence comes from Mus caroli, assembly GCF_978045245.1. Taxonomy (NCBI): domain Eukaryota; kingdom Metazoa; phylum Chordata; class Mammalia; order Rodentia; family Muridae; genus Mus; species Mus caroli. Next base: position 132,163,626 of record NW_028227262.1, on the reverse strand, counting down.
GCACAAGATCAACAAGCCAGTCAACACAGATGAATGGGCTCTCAAGCCCTCCTCCCCAGCTAAGGTACTACTGAAAGCTGATGGCTTTTAGGGATGGAGAGTTTTCTCTATGCTTATGGTGTCTGATGGGTTGACCATGCTCCAATGGATTGCCCTGTGGAGAGCCGTGCCGAGAGCAATCGCTGTGGAGAGCCGTGCGAGCTGTGAGCAATCGCCATTATAAGATGATGCTGGCCTCCGCTGTGCCTAACTAGTAAACAAGCCTTGTACGCAGGTGCGAGAGTGAACTCACTCCTAGTCACTGCCCATTCTTGGGGCGTAATAGTGGGGTGATGGGCGAGCAACAAATCAGGAGCTGACATGCCATATCAGGTGCTGAAACGCCATGGCTGAGGGCTATATAAGTGACTCCATTTTCTGGGGTCGGGGTCTTCCCTCTTGAAGAAGCAATAAAGCTTTTGCCGCAGAAGATTCCGGTTGTCCTGAGTGTGTTCTTGCCGGCGGGGACAAAGCTCGGGATATTGCCCCATACCCATTATTATACTCAACACAAATAAGACTGGGTGGTATATTAGTTAGGGAAGCAGAAACCGGCCTGAGTAGGGCCACAGGCCTCATCCGGCCGGATCAGCGCCGGGGTAGCTGGAGCGCAGGGTTACCTGACACCCGCCAGCTACCCACGACCCCCGCCGCAGGATTTTGGGACTGCTGGTGAGTGGAACACAGCTTCTGCTCCAGTCCAATCACGCGGGACCTGAGACTGCTCTGGTTGGGGAGAGAGAAATCCAGCCTACATAGGGCCACAAGCCTCTTCTGGTCAGAAAAGCACCGGGGCAGCTGGGGCGCAGGGTCGGCTGACAATCGCCAGCTACCAACAACACCCACCACAGGATCTTAAGACTTCTGGTGAGTGGAACACAGCTTCTGCTCCAATCCAATTGCACGCGGGACCAGAGACTGCATTAGTTAGGGAAGCAGAAAACCGGCCTGAGTAGGACCACAGGCCTCTTCCGGCTGGACCAGCACCAGGGTACCGTCAGCTACCCACGACCCCCTCCGCAGGATTTTGAGACTGCTGGTGAGTGGAACACAGCTTCTGCTCCAATCTTTAAACAGTGACAACGATAACAACTAACCCCAGAGATTACCAGATGGCGAAAGGTAAACGTAATAATCTTACTAACAGAAACCAAGACCACTCACCATCATCAGAACCCAGCACCCCCACTTCGCCCAGTCCAGGGCACCCCAACACACCGGGAAAGCTAGACACGGATCTAAAAGCATATCTCATGATGATGGTAGAGGACATCAAGAAGGACTTTAATAACTCACTTAAAGAATTACAGGAGAACATGGCTAAAGAGTTACAAGTCCTTAAAGAAAAACAGGATAACACAATCAAACAGGTAGAAGTCCTTAAAGAAAAACAGAATAACACAATCAAACAGGTAAAAGTCCTTAAAGAAAAACAGGAAAACACATCCAAACAGATGATGGAAATGAACAAAACCATACTAGACCTAAAAAGGGAAGTAGACACAATAAAGAAAACCCAAAATGAGGCAACAATGGAGATAGAAACCCTAGGAAAGAAATCTGGAACCATAGATACGAGCATCAGCAACAGAATACAAGAGATGGAAGAGAGAATCTCAGGTGCAGAAGATTCCATAGAGAACATCGGCACAACAATCAAGGAAAATGTAAAATGCAAAAAGATCCTAACTCAAAACATCCAAGAAATACAGGACACAATGAGAAGACCAAACCTACGGATAATAGGAGTGGATGAGAATGAAGATTTTCAACTCAAAGGATCAGCAAACATCTTCAACAAAATTATAGAAGAAAACTTCCCAAATCTAAAGAAAGAGATGCCCATGAACATACAAGAAGCCTACAGAACTCCAAATAGACTGGACCAGAAAAGAAATACCTCCCGACACATAATAATCAGAACAACAAATGCTCTAAATAAAGATAGAATACTAAAAGCAGTAAGAGAAAAAGGCCAAGTAACATATAAAGGCAAGCCTATCAGAATTACACCAGATTTTTCACCAGAGACTATGAAAGCCAGAAGATCCTGGACGGATGTTATACAGACACTAAAAGAACACAAATTCCAGCCCAGGCTACTATACCCAGCCAAACTCTCAATTAACATAGATGGAGAAACCAAAGTATTCCACGACAAAACCAAATTCACACATTATCTCTCCACGAATCCAGCCCTTCAAAGGATAATAACAGAAAAAAACCAATACAAGGACAGGAACCACGCCCTAGAAACAACAAGAAGGTAATCCCTCAACAAACCTAAAAGAAGACAGCCACAAGAACAAAATGCCAACTTTAACAACAAAAATAACAGGAAACAACAATTACTTTTCCTTAATATCTCTTAATATCAATGGACTCAACTCCCCAATAAAAAGACATAGACTAACAAACTGGCTACACAAACAAGACCCAACATTTTGCTGCTTACAGGAAACTCATCTCAGAGAAAAGGATAGACACTACCTCAGAATGAAAGGCTGGAAAACAATTTTCCAAGCAAATGGCATGAAGAAACAAGCTGGAGTAGCCATTCTAATATCTGATAAGATTGACTTCCAATCCAAAGTCATTAAAAAAGACAGGGAGGGACACTTCATACTCATCAAAGGTAAAATTCTCCAAGAGGAACTATCAATCCTGAATATCTATGCTCCAAATACAAAGGCAGCCACATTCATTAAAGAAACTTTAGTAAATCTCAAAGCACACATTGCACCTCATACAATAATAGTGGGAGACTTCAACACACCACTTTCACCAATGGACAGATCGTGGAAACAGAAACTAAACAGGGACACAGAGAAACTAAGAGAAATTATGAATCAAATGGATCTGGCAGATATCTACAGAACATTCTATCCTAAAACAAAAGGATATACCTTCTTCTCAGCACCTCATGGTACCTTCTCCAAAATTGACCACATAATTGGTCACAAAACAGGCCTCAACAGATACAAAAATATTGAAATTGTCCCATGCATCCTATCAGATCACCATGGACTAAGGCTGATCTTCAATAACAAAATAAATAATAGAAAGCCAACCTTCACGTGGAAACTGAACAGCACTCTTCTCAATGATACCTTGGTCAAGGAAGGAATAAAGAAAGAAATTAAGGACTTTTTAGAGTTCAATGAAAATGAAGCCACAACATACCCAAACTTATGGGACGCAATGAAAGCATTTCTAAGAGGAAAACTCATAGCTCTGAGTGCCTCCAAAAGGAAACTAGAGAGAGCACACATTAGCAGCTTAACAACACACCTAAAAGCACTAGAACAAAAGGAAGCAAATTCACCCAAGAGGAGTAGACGGCAGGAAATAATCAAACTCAGGGGTGAAATCAACCAAGTGGAAACAAGAAAAACTATTCAAAGAATCAACCAATCAAGGAGCTGGTTCTTTGAGAAAATCAACAAGATAGATAAACCCTTAGCCAGACTCACTAGAGGGCACAGGGAAAGCATCCTAATTAACAAAATCAGAAATGAAAAAGGAGACATAACAACAGATCTTGAAGACATCCAAAACACCATCAGATCCTTCTACCAAAGGCTATACTCAACAAAACTGGAGAACCTGGATGAAATGGAGAAGTTCCTAGACAGATACCAGGTACCAAAGTTGAATCAAGATCAGGTTAATGATCTAAACAGCCCTATATCCCCCAAAGAAATAGAAGCAGTCATTAATAGTCTCCCAACTAAAAAAAGCCCAGGACCAGATGGGTTTAGTGCAGAGTTCTATCAGACCTTCAAAGAAGATCTAATCCCAGTTCTTCACAAACTATTCCACAAAATAGAAACAGAAGGTACTCTACCCAACTCATTCTATGAAGCCACAATTACTCTGATACCTAAACCACAAAAAGACCCAACAAAGATAGAAAACTTCAGACCAATATCCCTTATGAATATTGATGCAAAAATCCTCAATAAAGTTCTTGCTAACCGAATCCAAGAACACATCAAAACAATCATCCATCCTGACCAAGTAGGTTTCATCGCAGGGATGCAGGGATGGTTCAATATACGGAAATCCATCAACGTAATCCAGTATATAAACAAACTCAAAGACAAAAACCACATGGTCATCTCGTTAGATGCAGAAAAAGCATTTGACAAGATCCAACACCCATTCCTGATAAAAGTCTTGGAAAGATCAGGAATTCAAGGCCCATACCTAAACATGATAAAAGCAATCTACAGCAAACCAGTAGCCAACATCAAAGTAAATGGTGAGAAGCTTGAAGCAATCCCTCTAAAATCAGGGACTAGACAAGGCTGTCCACTTTCTCCATACCTATTCAACATTGTACTTGAAGTCCTAGCCAGAGCAATTCGACAACAAAAGGAGATCAAAGGGATACAAATTGGAAAAGATGAAGTCAAAATATCACTCTTTGCAGATGATATGATAGTATATATAAGTGACCCTAAAAATTCCACCAGAGAACTCCTAAGCCTGATAAACAGCTTCGGTGAAGTAGCTGGATATAAAATTAACTCAAACAAATCAATGGCCTTTCTCTACACAATGAATAAACAGGCTGAGAAAGAAATTAGGGAAACAACACCCTTCTCAATAGTCACAAATAATATAAAATATCTTGGCGTGGCTCTAACTAAGGAAGTGAAAGATCTGTATAATAAAAATTATTATTTCTTTCTTCAAGTCTCTGAAGAAAGAAATTATAGAAGATCTCAGAAGATGGAAAGATCTCCCATGCTCATGGATTGGCAGGATCAACATTGTAAAAATGGCTATCTTGCCAAAAGCAATCTACAGATTCAATGCAATCCCCATCAAAATTCCAAATCAATTCTTCAACGAATTAGAAAGTGCAATCTGCAAATTCATCTGGAATAACAAAAAACCTAGGATAGCAAAAACTCTTCTCAAGGATAAAAGAACCTCTGGTGGAATCACCATGCCGGACCTAAAGCTCTACTACAGAGCAATTGTGATAAAAACTGCATGGTACTGGTATAGTGACAGACAAATAGACCAATGGAATAGAATTGAAGACCCAGAAATGAACCCACACACCTATGCTCACTTGATCTTCGACAAGGGAGCTAAAAACATCCAGTGGAAGAAAGACAGCATTTTCAACAAATGGTGCTGGCACAACTGGTTGTTAACATGTAGAAGAATGCGAATCGATCCATTCCTATCTCCTTGTACTAAGGTCAAGTCTAAGTGGATCAAGGAACTTCACATAAAACCAGAGACACTGAAACTTATAGAGGAGAAAGTGGGGAAAAGCCTTGAAGATATGGGCACAGGGGAAAAATTCCTGAATAGAACAGTAATGGCTTGTGCTGTAAGATCGAGAATTGACAAGTGGGACCTCATGAAACTACAAAGCTTCTGCAAGGCTAAAGACACCATCAATAAGACAAAAAAACCACCAACAGATTGGGAAAGGATCTTCACCTATCCTAAATCAGATAAGGGACTAATATCCAATATATATAAAGAACTCAAGAAGGTGGACTCCAGAAAGTCAAATAACCCCATTAAAAAATGGGGCTCAGAACTGAACAAAGAATTCTCACCTGAGGAATACCGAATGGCAGAGAAGCACCTGAAAAAATGTTCAACATCCTTAATCATCAGGGAAATGCAAATCAAAACAACCCTGAGATTCCACCTCACACCAGTCAGAATGGCTAAGATCAAAAATTCAGGTGACAGCAGATGCTGGCGAGGATGTGGAGAAAGAGGAACACTCCTCCATTGTTGGTGGGATTGCAAGCTTGTACAACCACTCTGGAAATCAGTCTGGCGGTTCCTCAGAAAATTGGACATAGTACTACCGGAGGATCCAGCAATACCTCTCCTGGGCATATATCCAGAAGATGTCCCAACCGGTAAAAAGGACACATGCTCCACTATGTTCATAGCAGCCCTATTTATAATAGCCAGAAGCTGGAAAGAACCCAGATGTCCCTCAACAGAGGAATGGATACAGAAATTATGGTACATTTACACAATGGAGTACTACTCAGCTATTAAAAAGAATGAATTTATGAAATTCCTAGCCAAATGGATGGACCTGGAGGGCATCATCTTGAGTGAAGTAACACAATCACAAAAGAACTCACACAATATGTATTCACTGATAAGTGGATATTAGCCCAAAACTTAGGATACCCAAGATATAAGATACAATTTGCTAAACGCATGAAACTCAAGAAGAATGAAGACCAAAGTGTGGACACTGTGCACCTTCTTAGAATTGGGAACAAAACACCCAGGGAAGGAGTTACAGAGACAAAGTTCATAGCTGTGATGAAAGGATGGACCATTTAGAGACTGCCGTATCCAGGGATCCATCCCATAATCAGCTTCTAAACGCTGACACCATTGCATACACTAGCAAGATTTTGCTGAAAGGACCCAAATATAGCTGTCTCTTGTGAGACGATGCCGGGGCCTAGCAAACACAGGAGTGGATGTTCACAGTCAGCTATTGGATGTATCACAGGGCTCCCAATGGAGAAGCTAGAGAAAGTACCCAAGGTGCTAAAGGGATCTGCAACCCTATTGTTGGAACAACATGATGTACTAACCAGAACCCTGGAGCTCTTGTCTCTAGCTGCATATGTATCGAAAGATGGCCTAGTCGGCCATCAATGGAAAGAGAGGCCCATTGGACTTGCAAACTTTATATGCCCCAATATAGGGGAATGCCAGGGCCAAAAGAATGGGAATGGGTGGGTAGGGAAGTGGGGGGCGCTATGGGGGACTTTTGGGATAGCATTGGAAATGTAATTGAGGAAAATATGTAATAAAAATATTAAAAATCAAAAAAAAAAAGACTGGGTGGTATATTGTTTTCAAAGAAGACAACACTAAATTGATAGGAAGCACGGGAATATGGGAGGAGGAGATGAGGGATACTTGGGGATTAATATGATCAAACTATGTAATATGTATAGATGAGTTTTAAAAAAATTTACACACACACACAATCAAAAATGAGTCTCATATTTGGATCAAGAGACTGTGAAGTACCAGCACAGAGAGAATGATTACTTTAGGACTCTGTAATTTAATAAACAGGTATCAAACAAAATTTGAAAAAGTGCAATGAAAAGATTACATTGCTTTCCAACTGCTGTGAAATCAATTACATGTGACTTCATAGCTTCCCATCATTTACTTATTATTTGTCATTCTGTAGCATGGTCCTCTCTTAGGATGTCACTGGGTCCTCTGTTCAGGTTAGCACAAGGCTGAATTCGGGTATTGACCGGAATGTCTTCATCTGGAACACTCTGAGTTCCCTGAAATCCCCGAGAGTCCTCACTCAAGTACCCATGAACTGAGTATAGATAAACACACAGCTTAAAATAGTTCAAACATTTAAAAGCAGGAATGTGGCCAGACAATAAAGGTTCTTTGTCTTTCTATCTAGAATTCCACTACTACCCAAACATTTAATCAAATATTCAGGACAAAATAAAAAACATTTCAGGCCGGGCAGTGGTGGCTCATTCCTCTAATCTCAGTACTTATGAGGCAGAGGCAGGTGGATCTTTGAATTTGAGGCCAGCATGGTCTACAAAGCAAGTTTCAAGACAGCCAGGGCCACACAGAGAATGTCCATCTCAAAAAGAAAACCGAATGAAAACAAAAAAGCATTTTTTTCAAATGTAAAGGGTATCAAAAAATTGCACCATCTATCCTCTAAGTAACTGATTAATTAATAAAGCCTTAAGTGCCATCCCACCAAAATGAGAAGGAATTAAGAAAGAAGCCTAAGGTCCTGGGAAACACATAGAAGTGCCAGTTGTCTCACTTACATTTTATTTATTTATTTTTACTTACTTATTTGTCTACTTGTTTTATGTGTATGTGTAAATATATATATAGTCACATATATATATTCATTACACACACACACACACACACACACACACACACACACACACACACACACACACACATATATATATATATATATATATATATATATATATATATATATATATGGACCACATGAGTGCAGGTGCCCACAAAGCCTAGAGGAGGCCATGGATTCCTCTGGAACAGAAGGTTTAGGAGGTTGGGAGACACCTGATGTAGATGCTAGGAACCAAATCCTAGTTCTTTACGGGATCAACCAGTGTTCTTAACTGAGTCATCTTTCCAACCTCCAACCATCCCACTTCCTACCTCCTGACTCTCACATTTCTCTCATCCACAGACCCTGGCACAAAGTTCTCCTTATTCATCATGACCTTTCATTTCCCTACTCCACCTAAGTTCATATTCTCTAGGCTGTTTCTACCATCATAAAGTGTCAAACGCCTTGAGCTTTAAGACAACTCTGAACCCACAAGCAGCTCCCAAAAGTTCTGTGGGTGAACCTCTATTAGAATTACTTTAGCCCAGACTTTTGAGATTCAATTCCTATCACATGACTCTGTCCAATTATAAATGGACACCCCTCTACAAGGATTAAGCTGACTTTCAACAATGGAGACCTTGCCATACATTTTAGAATTTTGAAAAAAAGTTAAGCATCCTTTCTAGTTCAGATTTATTTTATTATTGTTGATTATCATGTGAAAGGAATTACAAAAGCCTAAGAGACAAACAGGCAGATGTAAAGTCCCATCTGCCTGAGCAGCTAAAAGCCCTGACAGTGGCCAAATTGATTTCAGAGTAGCCAGAGCTCTTCTTCCCACACTTCAGCCATGGACCAGGAGAAAGATCAACAGATGCTTCCAAGGGCATCAGTATGTGAATACTGGGGAGGCATCAGACAGAACCCTTTTGCTTAGAACCATGAAATGTGTCTTCCACAACTGTTTACACACTTCACTTTGACCACTTTAATGGGCTCTTCCAGTCTCAGTTTCTCACCTCATAGGGTGCGCGAAGTTTGAACTCCTTTTTGCCTATCCAACAAACCACATCTAGCATGCATGTTATCTTAACAAAGACAAATTCATCACAAGAATTCTACACGCAGTGTATGTCTTCCCCTTTGTGTAATGTGTGCTTGTCCTTTGGAAAGGAGATACCAATCTCAGTGTGACTTCCTTTAGAATAATAGACACTGTCACAGTTTGTTAATCTCATTTGTCTCCCAGGAGAAGGAGAACATTATTAATTACTCACTGTAGGTCAGGGGGTCATCAGGCTCATAAAGGCCATTTGCCCAAGACTCTCTCAGGACACAAACTAGTGGAAGCTGGACAGATCTATATACCCTGTGTATGGTGGCTTTGTTCTCAGAACATGATCGGAAACTCTTATTATGTCTACAGAATATATGTAGGGGACTCAGCCCAATTGCTGGAATTGTTAGTGAATTTCAAAATTTTGTACATACTTAGAGATGAAGGGTTTTAAGAAATTTTATGAACAGTGTTATTTCTGATTCCTTCCTAACCAAGCAAATATAGAGCTGGGTCAACGTGCTTTTGCAGTAGGGCATATACACTGGATATACAACGTGTCTAAAAGATGTAGAATCTATTTCCCTTAACCCCACTGACAGCTTTTCTCATTTTCTTGCCTTAGCACTCTCTGATTCATAAAGTAGAAGTTATAGAACACCACACAAATTAATATATCATTGGGTTATGCTGTCACACACCAAAAAAAAACCAGCTAATTGTAATACAGTGTGAGATATGCTAAATTAGGAGTATGAAATGCCAATAGAAAATAGACTAAGCCACCTGTCAGCCTGCCCAGGGAGAGGACCAGTCAAAGAAGCCTTCTAACATCAGGTCTGGATTTTGAGGGATGGGTTTGTAATTGCTGTGTGAATCTAATAAGAAAAATCATTTTTCAGAGATGGCAGCAATCAAGACAGGTGCCACTGTAATATGGCTCAGACACTCTCTCTTCTTGAGGAAGGAGATCCCATGCGTTCCTTTGAAGGCTGTGCAAGGAAGGCAAGAAGCAGAAGCACATACAACACTGGAGTTCAACTGTTACTTCCCAGTTCTCACAAGATTGATGACATTTCTGTTACCAGGCTTGAATTTAAGTGTCACCCTCTCTCCGGGGAAGGGGCAGAACAAGTTGGATACATTGGCTTTCCATTATTGCAAGGAATGCCTATGAGCAGGCAACTTATAAAGAAAAAGGTTTGTTTTGGTTCATGGTTTTCGGCATTTCAATCCAAGTTCCGTTGGCCTCGCTGTTTAGGGATAGCACATTACAGTGGGGCCTGTGAACGGAGCAAAGTTGCTCAACTGACCGTGTAGTTCAGATCCTATCTTAGTTAGGGTTTGTGTTGCTGTGAAGAGACACCACAGTCGCAGCAAGTCTTGTAAAGGAAACGTTTAACTGGGCCTGACTTAGAGTTCTGAGATTTAGTCCATTGTTGTGACAGGAAGCATGGTAGCATGTAGGCAGACATAGTGCTAGAGAAGGAGCTGAGAGTTTTACATCCTGATCTGCAGACAGAGAGATGAAAGAAATGCCATTAAGCATGGCTTGAGCATCTGAAAACTCAAAGCCTATCCTCAGAGACACACTTTCTCCAACAAGGCCACACCTTCTAATAGTGTCCCCTATTAGAAGGTGTGACCTATTGGGGCCATTTTGATTCAAACAACCACAGATACTAAGAGAGAAAACAAAGGTTCTTGGACACCATCATCTCTTTCTAGAACATACCCAGTGCCCTGTATCCTCCACTCCATGTCTGAAGGTTTCCATCACCTGCCAATAGCGTCCCATTCTCAAGAGCAATCTCCCTACTTATTCTAGAATCTGGGCACTATTTCCTGTTCATTCCGTGGTGATCTGTGCATGAAAAACGTCATTAGGACTTTGAAACTAGCACCCACACCTAATGGTTCTGTGTTCCCACAAGAAAAATATGTCTTCTCCTCTGTCAGTCTGCTCTTTCATTTCACATTGTCATTCTCTAAAGCATCAAGGATTTTTTTATGACTTGTTCTCTGTGACTTTGACTTTGAAAGATCTAGAACACTATATCGTGCTATATTTATGCAAGATATAAAATGATGTTTTTCCACAATTTAAGAACTTAATGTTCAATTTCCTTTATATTTCTCAAGTAGCCTGACAATTCCCCTCATATGAACACATTCAGATCATCATTTTTCTGGCAGTCACTGTCAGAGACTTAGGAATCTGACTTAAAATCTTAACAGTTTCAAGCTATCCAAGTCGTGAATGTGAAATGTGACAGTTTATGAAGTTTTGGTTGAACCTCAGTGATAGCCTTTAAAACATGTAAGCAAACCATCATGAGTGATACAGACAAAAGAATGCATTGCATGAACTGGAGAAATGGCTCAGTGGGAAAAGGAGCTTGCTGCAAAGTCCTGATCATTTGAGTTCAATCCCTGAATCTCACTTGCTAGATGGAGAGAACCAGCTCTCCTCATTCATTTTCTGACTTTCACACATGTGCAATGGCACACACATGCATGCATGTATCCATACAGATTCACACTGAATTATTAAATAAAATCATTGTAGTAATTGACTCTAATACAATTGTGGGGAAAGCATGGGAGGTTTGGACCTTACAAATGGAAGAAGAGAAGAAGCAAAGAAGAATTGGAAAGGATTCAGACTTGTCGGGGGTTCTTAGAACCCACCTTCCCTGCTCTGTGATGGGGTCTCAGAGCTCTAGAAGGAGAGCAGCTCATTGTGTTCTATATGAGTTCTCAACAAAGCATCTGATCTAGCACAGTGGCCCTTTGCAGGTACACAGCTACCATGAGGACAGAGCACAGATGAACCAAAATCTGTTGACATCATACTATGTGCCTCTTACCACAAATAAGTGACAAGAATCTTCAGAAAACATGACAGTTGCTCCTCTTCCACCTCCCAAAATCTTGCATTTTTCTCTTCTGATCAACTCCAATCTGGGACTTCATGAAAATAGATGGCCTGACAGCCACCGGTCTGAATATAACTGAGTAGATTGTAGCTATACTAGTTGATGTGGTGCTGAGACTTCCAACAATCCATTATGCCAGCTCAAGCAAGTGTCCTCCACAAACTGAGAAAGTCCCAAGTGAATGTCTGCTTGTATAGCACTTAAAGACAAAAACGAACATTTCACTCTCAATTTTTAAAATTATAATTGAAGCATAAAAATAATATTTACCTATAGTTGGTAACACAATGCTTTGCTGGGGTAAAAAGGGAGCCTTTCTGCTCAGTTTCTGACACATTTGTATGGTTTTGTGCATCCCACATTGTCAGCACCTACCCAGTTTTTCTCCAGCGCTGTGTCCCAGCAATGACTACCTTAGAGCAAGCTTTCATCATTGCTCCTCTGCATTTAAAAAACAAAACAAAACAAAAAGCTCTCCTGCCTCAATTTCACCATGTTCCAAATGGGCCATCAAAATGGACTGTTCCACTGAAAGGTAGCATTCCAACACCAAACACCTTAATATCCCTGGAGAACTGGCATCCAAAACCCAAAAGTACTCAAGTCCCTTTCGTTGTTACAAAGCAGAATGGCATTTGCACATAAACTAGGTAAGTTTTCTACACTTTAATTCATCTCAGGTTGCTTGTAATAACTAATATAATGTAAATGCCATGTAAATGATTGGTACAAAGACTATGTTAGTGGAAAAATTAAAATCTGTGTGTCTACCCCATCCTTTAAGATTTAATCCCCTCACTTACTGGCAAAATGTACTTTTTATAGTGAATGACCTGAGTGTAGGGACCTGAGTAGTCCTCCTCACAGTATCTTCTAGAGCACATGGCCACAAAATTCTCCTAAAAGTGAGGTATGCTTGCCAAGTGTGTCATGGATATTGATTTACATGTCTGTCTTCATGCCAGATTGTTAGGTTTTCAGTGTTAAGTACCACAACTGATTCATCTTTGTAGCCCCAGGCACTAAGAAATTTCTCTGGCAATGGACAGGACTCAATAATCATTTGGATAAAAACCTACTTGGTGTATTTCAAGACTTGATACGTTTAAATATTTTATTCCATATTTTCAGCTGCTTCAGTACAAGTTATGATTCTCATAAAATACAGATTTATGTTATAAAAATTGATGGATTTGGGGTAATTTAATAGAAGCAAATGAACAAATATTGAAAATCAATATAAATCACATTATTTCTTTGATCAGATTAATAAAATGATTTCTAAGTATCCATTTCTCTGGTGCTATTTAAACTTTTGGTATGTCATCAAAATATAGAACAATACAGCTCTCAAGAAAAGATGCCTGCTGCCACGCCTGATGATCCAAGTTCAATCTCCAGGACACACATAGTGGATAGGAGAGCACTTCTGCAAGTTGTATTCTGGCCCTTACACAGACTATTTTACACACTCACAAGTAAGTGTTTACAGAAAGTTTTTAGACTGTGTGATAACAATAAACTGTGTTTTCTTAACTTTAGATTGACAAACCCACTGGTTGCCAGGAGAAGCGATGAGCTGACAGTCCTTGATAACAGCTCTCGCGTGGGGCGCTCAGACCAAGCAGATGGACCCGACACTTGGAGAATGCTTTAACAAGATGTCTTTACTTATTCAGGTTATACACTCCTTGAAAGTTCCTCCAGCATAAGTTTAAAAGTATGCAGATGATTTTGATCAGATCTGACAGTTTTGTCTGGAGGTTAGTTTCCAACTGCCTCTCGTGTGCAGTTTGGTTGAGGTTTGCTGGGGTTTGCTGGATGGGCCAAAATGTTTACAATAGGACAGTGAACAAAACATACGGTGTCACTGCCAACTCTCCACTTCTGGCCCTCGCTTGTGTGTTTATTTCCTTAATTCTTCATTGGCAACCCGAGGTTAGTCTGGAGGTACTGCCATTTCTCTTGTGTGCTTGAGTATATATTAGTAGTAATTATGTTTAGACTCTAAGGTTGTTAAACAAAAGGCCAACCTTTTGCCAATGTAAAAGTGTTGGAAAGTCTTTTTAATACAACCATGTTTATTATATTTTAGAACATATCAATCATGTGTATTAGTTTCAGTAATCCTATCCAAAACCCTTCAAACATTCTATCATTTTTCAATTCCATAAGACTTACATAATTCTCCTTAAACTGTTCAATTTCGTAGCTATTTTTTGACTTGCCTAATTTACTTCTGGACTCATCAGATCCACTATCCCTAAGCTGATTGTTTAATTCTTTGTATCAGAAGGAGAAAAGAATTTTATCATATTTGGACTGTGCGGTAGTTCATAAGAACCACACCCTGAAGTACTTTCTGCCTCATAGAAGCCTCGTTCTGCTCGACAGAATTCAGACATGAGTTGCTCTATTTACTCCACGTGAAGCGGTTTATACACAGTTTTGCTTGGAACCTGGCATTTCTAAAATCATTTTCATGAGGATTTAAGACCATGCTTGTAGCTGGAGAAATTGAACCCTGGGGACTTAACTACCCAAATATTCAATGTGTCAGCAGTAAGATCTAGAACTGCAGGAATTATGCAATGACACATACAGACACATTTTTTTTAATTTTTATTTTGTTATTGGTTATTTTATTTACTTACATTTCAAATTTCAAATGTTGTACTCCTTCTGATTTCTCCTCTACAAACCCCTTATTCCATCCCCCATGCTCCCTTGGCATTCCCCCATTCACATACTCCCACCTTCCTGCCCTAGCATCCCCTATGCTGGAGTATGGAACTTCCACGGGACCAAGGGCCTCCCCTCCCATTGATGCCAGATAAGGCATTCTCTGCTACATATGCAGCTGGAGCCATGGGTCCCTCCATGTGTACTCTTTCGTTGGTAGTTTAGTCCCTGGGAGCTCTGGGGTGTCTGGTTGGTTGATATTATTGCTCTTCCTATGCGGTTGCAATTCTCTTCAGCTCCTTCAATCCTTCCACTGACTCTTTGCTAATTCGCAAATGAAATTTTGTGTGTGTGTGTGTGTGTGTACGTGTGCATGTGTGTGACAGAGAGAGAGAGGGAGAGAGAGAGAGATTGATTCCAGATTTCTTGCTCAATTGTTTTTTTGAGGCAGAGAATCCCATTGGATTTCAAGCTCACTTATTTAGTTAGGTTGAGTGGCTAGAAAGCCCAGGACTGACCTCTCTCCTCCTTCCCAGGTAGGGTTTTAAGTGTATACTGCTAACACCCAGCTTTCTACTTATGTGGTCTAGCCTCAGGTTCTTGAAGTTACACAGAAAGGACTTTACTAGCTCTCCAGCCCCTGTATTTATTTTTACTGATTTCTTTATTTCCCAAGATAGACTAAAGATTTATAAACGTACTGAGATCTTAAAAGACAATTTCTTTTTGAGAACTTCCTGCATACAATGTGTCTTAATTCCACCCCAACTCCTCACCTCCAACTCCTCCCAATCCCTCCACATCATGTCTCAATTTAATGTTCTTTACATCAGCTAGTGCTGCCTAGGTTTATGGGTGTAAGGCCACTGACTGGAACACCGGCAACCAGGAGCTGCATTCCTGAAGAAAGCTGACTCCCCATCCCCTGTACCTCACTCCAGTAGTCATGGGCTTCCTTAGCATCTTAGCCAGGAATGGGACTTCATGGGACCTCCATTATCAGTGCTGGAATGTTGTCTAGCTTGATCTTGTACAGGTCATGTTCGAACCACCTCAGCAACTATGAGTTCGTGAGCACGACAGCTGTGTCACATCCAGATTACAGTTTTGCAACAGTCCCCTAACTTCAGGTTCATACAGTCTTTCTCCATGGGTCTTTTATGACCTTCCCTGAGTCTTGGGATGGGGGGATGTGAGATATGGAATCTGTGGCTGAACATTCCTCAGGCTTTTATTCTCTGTATTTTGACTACTTGTGAGTCCCTGTTTTCACCACTGTCCACTAGAAAATAGAGCTCCTTTGATGGGGTCTGAAAGCTGTGCCACGCAGTGGGTAAAAAAGTAATTAGCATTTAGAAGGCAGTTTGATAATGTGTCTATTTAGCAGAGGAGTAGTAGGCTCTCCACTAAAGACTATGAGCTCCCAGCTGTATGTTCTTGGTCAAATTTGTAATACCAGACACTAGTGCTGAGTTCTAGATCTACAGATGGGAGATGTGGGTTAAATAGGAAATGGCCATTCTCTAGTGCTGCTTTGGATAAAAATGAAAATTGTCTTCTCTAAAACCACTTTCACCAATTTGTCACAAGGTAAAAGGAAAAAGAAAGAAAAGAAAACTGAGTGGCTATGGCTTTGAGGTGGGAGGTACTGAGAGGAGAAAGGGTTCTGGGAGCCTCTTTCCAGGGCTTTCTCCATGTCTTGGCATCCGTTTCTGCTCTTCTAGAGGACAGACCCTGTAAAGGCTCCCTTAGGATTGTCTACTCTGCCACTGATGCTCCTTTCCTCTCCCACGGTCCTTGTGTTCCTAGAGTGGTTTAGCTGTAGTTTGTCTCTCAGAGATGCCTAAACTGGAAACATGGTCTCTGTGTGGTTGTCCCGCCCTGTGGAACCTCTGAGGTACGCAGTTACTGAGTCGCTCGTTCCAGAAGGAATTAACGCTGGTGTTGCAGAATGATCCCGTTCTCTTGAGACTGAGTTGTTATAAGCCAGGCCATACCACACATCCGTTGCTCCCTTTTGCATGATGTCTGATCCCTGTGAATTTCTCTACCATGTTATGATAAACAGTCTATGGGACTTTTTCAAACAGCTGAGACTACCCAGGTCTTGAAGGTTTCCTAAATTTTGATAAAAAAAGAAAGCTGCCACCTTTATACAGTATTTATAGTTATTTGCACAGCAACAAAAAATGTACAAATACACACCCCAAAGGAAAATTCTGAAGTTGTTGAAACAAAGGCATGGGGGAAAGAAACATTCCTCTCCTTTTTTTTCCAAATTCAAATAGTCTCTGCCCTGTCCTGACTGCCCAGGGCCGTGCTCCAGCCTGGGAAGTGCTTTTCAGAAGGACAACCCAGGGGAACCAGCACCTTTGCTCCTCACTGTACCTTCAGTCCGGTAGGGTCAGGCAAGCGGAAGAGTAGCAGCTGACTTCGTGGCCAGAGAAGAAAGGAAATTAACAAGCAACAGTAGGCTCTGCCACTCCAAGTTAAATGACTGTGTTATTCATGCTCACAGTTTCTATTCATTATAGTGGAAAGGCACGGTCATGAGAATAGCAGCCTCGGGCCAATTGTGTAACCTTGGGTAAGCTGCAGGATCTCTCTGAGGCTTGATTTCCTAAGTGTAAGGGGATGGTGATGCATGGTCTGGAGTACATCATGAGGACATAAGAAAAAATCCAAGTATGTGACAAATACGCAGATGACTATTAAGGAAAATTAAGCCCCTGCTTGAGAAACGCAGAAACTTTAGGTTAACCTGAGTAAATCAAATGACTAACAAAATGACAGCATACACCGTGTTAGAAACTCTGAATTGTTCTACCTACACCTCCCTCAGTCTTCTGGTTATAACCGTGATGCCTGCAGCTTGTAGCCACGTAGTCTTCTTGTCCTTAGCGTTGAACAGGCTTGGTCACATCCTTAGTGTCTTAATAGAAAACAGTTTTAGAGATGCAGACATCAGTAAATGGCAATCAAAGCCACTTCAAAGCATTGCATACCCAAAGGACCCACTTCTCACCGTCATCCACAACCGAAGGCATAACTATTCCTCCATTTATCTGGCATTGTCTTTCCTTTAAAGTCAGGTATCCTAAAAATGGGTTATCTAGTGAACTAATTTCATAGGAAATTGCTTCTCTGGGTATTAAGAGCACAGGAGGCATTCTGCAATGAACTAAGTTTGGAGTATGGTAGGGGGAGTGAAGCTAAGAAGGGTTTTCTCTTTGTTCTGTTCTCTTTTCTCTCCCACAGTCTGAATTTCAGAACTTTTACTATTCTAATGTACATGATATGTGTTACAAAATGTAATAGAAACCCTCCATTCCCAGATTTTATTTACTCTCAGAAACAGCAGAAGGGGCTGTCATCTAAATCTTCTATTGGTTTAGGTGTAAATGTTTTCTTAGACACTGCAACAGAAGTGATATGGAGGGGGAGGTGTAGGACCTGAGGAGCAGGAACGCATAAAAGAACCCAAGGAGGCCAAGGTCATAGATTCTCCTCCGAAACCGGAGCATGGTGTCAAGAGCCGAAATCTGCACATGTTACACGAGATGATTATAGGTTGCTGACAAACCGAAGAGCCTATGCTTTTTCTACCATGATTTGGATTGTAAGAAGAAGAAAAAAAAAGCAAACCAAAACCTTTTTATAAACCTATTGTGTCTGTGAGCCCCCCTTATCGCTTGCAGGCAACAAGACATTGTCCTAAGGAAGTTACCTCCACTTGTATTTTAAAAGGCACACCATGTAACAAGATCTTGAGATCCAACTTTTGATGTACTGAAGCCAATCAGAAAGCGTAGTTAGAGGAAGAGGTGGCAGTTCCCATCTCCCTTGACCAAAGTTATTAGGCCCAACTCAAGGTTAAGATGTAAGTTTGTAACAGCTTAGCTCTGTGTGTTATCTACAAGCAGGTAGACAAGAAAACTTCCCAGTTTTTTTCCACTGATGTTTTGCCAGATGTTGGAACACATATGTTACCACAGTTAGCTAGCAAGAAGCAGAGAAGAGTCTCGCTGAGTTCGTGACCCCTGACTACTATGCAGAGTCAGCTTAGGGAAGGAACACCTTGCTCCCATTTCAGGGAGCATATCCATTCTGAGTTCTTTAAAGACTGCAGGTGACAAAGCCCTGACTATTAGTGTCTGGTTAAACTGCTTTTCCCACAAACATGGACATTAGTGTCAGCATTAACTTCTTCCATGGTGACAGAATGGCTAACTCTCCTTTATACACTACTTCTGAACTCAGGAAAGCGAGGAAAGGAGGTGTCTCCAGCTGCATCTTCTCCTTTAAGCAAGAAAATAAACCCCTTTCTAAATCACCATCAGATTTCACCTTGGACTTCACTGCCAGTGTGACAGACATCACGCGGCTATAACTGGTTGCAAGGGGTTCTGGGAGAAAGATTTTCAAGACTGAGAAGGGAAGTCAGGGAAGGGAAATCTGCTTGGAAACAGGTGCTGGCTTAGCCAGTCAACAGTATTAGCCACAGAGGTTTGGTTGGTCAGGAAAATACCAGTAGAACTTCATCATCCAATGTGTCACCCATGCCACAGACGCTAAGAAAGTCAAAGAACAATTCAAGTTTGCTGCAAAAGCTTGGAATTAGGGGGGAGTCCTGCCATCTTTAGAAACTATCTGCTTCTATCATTCTAAAGATGGGAAATACTTTTCCTGATAAACGAGTCCAGGTAGAGTGTAAAAGTTATACAACTTTTACAGTCATTCCTTTAATTATGTTATTTTTAGCTAGCTTTATAAACTATTAATATCTTCTGGTTTGTGGTTAACAGATCAAAAACATAATTTTAAACCATTTTTTAAAACTGAACTGAAATTTGTCCTTGAGTAGAAAGCAGGGAAAAATTCTATCCTAAAAAACCTATAATAGAATGCTTGCATGTATAATCCACTTTTCAGTTTGTTTGTACTGCCTTTTCTGAGTCTTTATACAACTTTAATTGTTTTTGTTGTTGTTGTTGTTCTGTTTTTCTATTTTTAATCATAGCACTCAAACTTGGAAAACCTGTTAAGGCAACTACATGGGATGTTAAAAAAAAAAATCCAGTTAACATATTGCTATGGAAACCAGGAAATAGAAACAGCACGCTAATCATTCATTTAGACAACTACGGGGTGTGTGTGTGTGTGTATGTGTGTGTGTGTGTGTGTGTGTGTGTGTGTAAAATCCATCTATTCACCTTCTATTGAAAGATGTTATAAACTTTCAAGCTAATCAAGATGGCTTTTTAAAGGCCCGGGGCCTTGTAACCAGTAACACCAGAGTTTCAGAATGAGCCACAGCCTTCATGAATAGCGTGATATTAGGAAGGACTGGCTTGAATCAAGTTTGCTTGGCTGGAACCCCTGGACATAGTGTAGACCCTTGAAGGAGCTTTGAGAACTGGGTTCTAACCCTGGCTTTCTTAATACCAGCTGTGTGACCGACCTTCCTAGGAATTAATAGGGGCTGTTTTATTCATCTGCAAAATGATTCCGTGCAGGCCTCCAAAACTGTAATAGGAACTTTCCTTTTCCATCAAACTGAGGAGTGGTGAGGTAAACCGCTCTTGGGACTGAAATAGCTCTGTCTAGTGTCTGGTAATGTACTGAACACATACATAGCACAGTTATAGGAAATGTATGAGACCTTCCTTGTCTTCGTTCTGTGTGTAAGACGTGTCCCCTGCACCTGTATAGTGGCTGTGGCTTGAATGACTCTCAGTAACTAGCAAAGTTACCTCTATACATACCTCTATGTCCATTATCGAATCAGCTCTTCTGACAATTGGAAAGAACTCGCATTCTAAAAGGCAATGGATTCCTTAGATCCTTTCACCTTATTGTATCCTTGTAGGGAAATGCAAAATTTTAGAAACGATTCTAATAAACGAATCTTCCTAAGTAAACCCTTTTCAATTTCTTTTAATATTCGAGATTTGGACTTATGTGTTGGATTTGTTAGTTGCTATTTGTCTATGTAACCGCCTTGTGTCCATTTGTCTATTTAATTACCCTGTGTCCGGCTATGAGAAAAAAAGTGAAAATTAACCAGAAGCCTCCCCTGGGTTAAACTCCTGGGGTTCTTCCAGAAATCCGAGAACTTATACTAGGGGGATAATGATTGCAAAATGAAATCATTGGGACAATCCGTCCATGCACTCCCAACATTGTCTGTGACAATGAGCGCCTTGTTTCCGTGGCGCCTAGAGCTCTGTCCACGCGGGTGAGTGCGGGGCCGCCACCTCGGGCAAGGGAGAGGCTGCAGCGCCGGGGTGCGCCAGGGGGTGCGTGCGCTTTGCGCGGGTGACTTTGGAGCACCAGGAGGGGGAGACTCGGGGCCGCTGATCTCCCTCTGCGCTGGCTTCAGACTCCAGAGCTGGAGGAGGAAGAAAAAGCGCATAGCTGGGGCGAGGGAAACTTCTCCACCTAGAAAGTTTCACCTTGCCGAGGGCGGGGGGGTGGGGCGGAGCTTGAGGAAGTGCGACCCCCAGGGCTAAGCGTACTGGCTGCGGGAAGGGCGGGGACGCCACCCCCCCAACCCTCCCAGGGTGGTGCCAGTCCCCATCTCGGGGCCCCCCCCCCGAGGGACCGCTGGGGACAGACCTAGAGCGACAGGGACGAACAGACACGTGCTGGGGCGGGTACCCGGGTCTCTTCGCCTCCAGCCCGGACGCGCCCGGGCGCCGCTGTTGCCCGGCTGAGTCACGGGCCGGGCTGGGCGCGTGTGGGAAGGGGCGGAGCAGTCCGAGGGCGCTCGGCGGGGTTCGGCCCGGGCCGCAGGTGACCCGGACGGCCTCGCCGCCCGCAGCGTCCGAGCCCGGGTGACCCTGTGCGGAGCCAGATGCTGGGCGACCGCTGACTCGCTGGAGAAGGGCGGAGCGCGCGGGTGGTCCCCGGCCGGCTGACTTCGGCGCCGCGCGCTCCGGGCACCCCAAGGTACAAACTCCAGCCGCGTCGATCAGGCACCCAGCCTCTCCCAGTCCCTCTGCTTTCTTTGTTCCACTAAGGGAACTGGCTACTGCTCCGGAGGACAAGACCACCGAGGTGGGTGCGAGCCCGGGGGCTTAGGAAACTGAAGGTATGGGGTCGGGGAGGTGCAAACTAGAATTGAGCTTGTCGCTTTAGAAGGAGTGTTGTTGACGGCCACCTGTGTGACTCAGGGGCGCCAAGAGCATTAGGTGCTCCAGGGCTGCTGTAGCTCTGCAAGTTTCACCTCTGGGATCTGACTCAGCCCTTACAAAAGGGATCGGTCACCCTGTCCAGGGTGATGCAGCCGGCAAGGTTTGAGCCCAGCTATTTCCTTGTTCCTAGCCTTGCTTTATCTGCCTTGAGGGAGCGCGCGAGGAGGGGGTGGGGGTGTCTTTCCCAAGGGCAGGTGTTTCTGGGATGGTCTGAATTTTTTATTCCTGGCAAACACACGGAGGGTGTGATCCATCATTTTCTATCCCACTTTATCTTTTTGCTGGGACTCAGTGGAGGTGAAATACATTATAACCAGAGGTCAGGTAGTCTGGCTAGTAGCGGTGTAATTATTAAAAGACCAAAGAAAGTACAATGCAGAATTTACTCCAAACTGTGGTTTCCCATTTCCTACCTTTTTATGTTTAGAAGAGCCATTTGCTAATTTGGCAGTTGGCAGGGGTTCTAGAGGCTCACGCATGAATGCTCCTCCATTGGCTTTTCCCTTATCACAGGCTTCTGTTCAAAGCAGCTCTGGGGCAGAATGAAATATTGTCAACTTTCTTAAGCAAAATAATCAGGAGGTTCTAATGGCCAAGTTAAAACGGTCCACGACTGTGAGGAGATTGTAAACGCTGTAACTGGATAGAATATAGACAGAATTTTAGGAAGACTGTCAGCATTTTGTAGCATTGGGAGGAGGTTTATTCTGTCGCTTCCAGCAGCCAGCCACACACACACACACACACACACACATTACCATGCAAATGGATTCAGCAGAACGTTATTTTCCTTTACAGCTCAACTATTATAGCTGACTAATGAATTTCTTCTGCATGGAGATGATCTGAAAACGATGTACACGGTGTTTCCCTTTGCTACTGGGACATAAATTGTGCTTTTATGCCCCAGTGTTAGTGTTGCCCGGATTATTTACAGGTATATAGCTTTCCTCTCCAGCTGGAAGCTTCCTCGGCTTTGTTCGCAAGTGTAAATTTCCACTGTGGAGCAGGAATGGGTTCTGTTACACATTACAGACTTGTCACTGTCATTTCAGGTTGTGATATACTCACTGTTTATCTCCTCTGAGCAGATAAATAACAGGCATAAAACGTACAACTTCAATAAGAAATTTGATGGTACCAAAAATGTGTTCCTACATAGTGCAATGGGTGCTTTAAAATTTGTGGTCAGTTTTCAAACTCAGCAGGGCCTCAGTCAATAGTTATTAACTTAGCCACATTCCGCTGTAAGCAAGATGGATTTATGGGATGTCGAGGATGATCAGGCAAGTACTGCCTTTCCCGAGACTGCTTTGTTCTTGATCATTGGCAACAGGGAACTTACGCCAGGGATGCACGACGGGCTTTGTGGATCCGAGGGCAAGCTTTATCTGTAAAATTAAAAAGTACAAATAACAGGCAGTTGATACGGAAGTCTAACATTTGTACTCCTTTTAAGTCTATAATGAGAGGAAAATAAAGTGTTTACAGCTTATCTCAGAAAGGCAAATACCTACAGTTTATGATTTCTAAGACCACGTAAACAGTGTCTCATATTTGTCTTAAACTTTTTTTAAAAAATGAGGCTTGCACTTTGAATTATATTTGAAAAGTCAATTTACAAAGCTGTTGATGGAAATAATTAGTTCAAAATAGGATGAGTCTGATTTTTCTCTTACAAGTTTATGTAATAAGGTAAAGGTTTTCTCAGAACAAAGAGGATAACACAGAAGGGGCTGAAGCTCTGTGTGGCTGCCCCAGTGACACTGGTGACACGGGACACTGTGCCTCATGCATATTATTGTGAGTTGCATGCTATTTTGCACTGAGAAAAAAGATTATGAAAGTCTGTCCTGAGAGCTCAGTATCTGACAGACTAGTGACCTGCTGTCATACCCGTGGTCACACAGGACTAATCACACATCCAGATCCCCTCTCTAGACTCCTCTGCTCCTCATCTCTGTAACTCCCATTTCACACAGCTTTCTGGTTTCTTCTTCACTGACATGAGGTTTAGGGATGGTCAGGAGGGGGCTGGGGTGTGTACAGGTGTTTTGCCTGGGTGCATGTGTGTGCCTGTGGCCATGGAGGCTAGAAGATCTCCAGGAACTGAAGTTAAGGTAGTTGAATGAGAGGCCATGTGGGTACCGCGAACCAAGCTAACTCCTCTGTTAGAGTAATCACTGTTCTTAAATGCTGAGCCATTTCACTAGCTTCCCTTTATTCTGTGGCCTGTTGTGTTTGTGCCTGGAGCACCTAAGTTCTTATCATTGCCCCTTAGCAACAAACTGAATGCAGAAGCCCAAGTTCGAGGGAAGCTGTTTCCTTTCCCTGACCAGTATATGTTGCAACTCCTGTCCGATACTGAGCCCTCAGGACAGAGCTTCATGATCCTTTTCTCAGTGCAGAAGAACATGCAGCTCTCAATAGTATGCAATAGGTACAGTGGCCAATGCCAGTTTGGAACCATTTAGACTATGAGTTCTTAACACATATTGATTCATGACTAAACTCACATTTTTTTTTTTTCTCACCAGAAATAGCAAAGAAGTTTTACTGTGAGCATTAGCTGTGCTGGTTCTAGGCAAGCATCTGAAACTGGGGAAGGGAAATGAAATGTATCTGCCCTTGAAACGTTTACGGTCTGATTAGGTAGACAGATATTACATATGCAAAATAGAGCTAAAATCCATAATTATTAGGGAACATAAAGACCTTAACATAGCTAAGCCTGCTTCCGCTTATTTCATTCTTCAAAACCTCCAAGCTGAGCCTGGCTCATCTTAAGGTCTTCACAGTTTAAAGAGCCTCACTCAGTGCTCTTTAGTCCATTCCCAGCCATCAGCAGAGGCTAAGCCCCTGGCAACATGCAGGCGCGAGTGCGCGTGCGCGTGTGTGTGTGTGTGTGTGTGTGTGTGTGTGTGTGTGTGTGCATGTTGCCAGGGGCTTAGCCTCTGCTGATGGCTAGGCTCTGCTGATGCTGATACATGCGCACATGCACACACACACACACACACACACACACACACACACACACCCCTTCTCTCCCTCCTCCTTTCCCCCCTCTCCCTCTCTCCTTCCCTCTCTCTCTGTCTTCTCCTCCTTTCAGTTTTCTTTACTTTCTCTCTTTGTAGAAAGACTTTATTTTAAAACTCCATGACTTATTCATATGTGTGGGGTCGTCAGCCCCATTATCAGATTAAGAGCTGTGAGTGACTTTGTAATCTGCCCTCCCATCAGAAAGCCCATTCTCAGATATTTCTTCAGCTGCGTTAAATTGTTAGCGTTTATATTCCCCTTGGGTTTTGTTTTAATAAAAACATCCAGTAAAATCTGACTACTTTGCTTTTCAAGGGACAAAATGAAGAAAGTGTTTTTATAAGCCATAAAACATAATTGAGAGAAAAAAAAATCACACGTGTGGCATTTGTACCAGGAGGTGTGAGCACTGTTAAATGAAGAACAATCAACTTTGAAAATCACAGACCCAGGCATGTGTGTTTCTTTCTGTGGTTGTATGCAAGTGTGTGTATGCAACGGAGAGTACGGATTACTCTCCATTTTAACTTGCATCAAAATCTTAGCTACAGGGCCATATAGTAATTCTGTAAAGACCTATGGGCCAGATAAATTATATCGTGAGGGTGAAAACCTGACTGTACTTCTGAGACAGCAAGGCAAAGAAGTTGTGAGATGTGGTCAGGGAACTTCAGGTGTTAAGAGCACCAAGGTCTTATTGCCTTGGTTCATGGCATTTCCCAACATTCATCAGGTCCAACATCAGAAATATTGGTCCATTAGGTTAAGAAGGTTCTTTCTTACTTTCTGCCCTGAGCATGGCCCAGTGAAATCTGTGGACAGTAATACCATTATAGTCAATGCTGGTCCTTTCCAGGGTGACAAGTGGATGCCAATAGATAAGGCAGTTGCTGATGGCGTGCCTGTGTGCGGTGTTCTCCCATCTCCTGTATCTGTGTCCTTTTCCCTTTCCTCTGTTCTGCCTATGCCCTTTATGAACATTTGCAAACTGTTTAAATGAATGAGACCATCCATTTTTCTTAGGACCTGATGAAAGTTCCACCCCAGATGAGACAGTCCCCACTTGGCATCCATCATTGGAGCTGTCATGTGACATCCCTGTGTGTCATGCACCAACGTGTGCTGCTTCTCTTCTGAGTTTTCAAAAGAAGCCACACAATTCCCAATTTTAAACTGTTGACTTGGTATCTTTAAAGCACTATATATCTGAGAGGGATCAAGCATGGGGCCTTGGCTGAGTTCTGCCCTACTGTGTGACTCTTTCAGGTACTGTCCAAATGAGCAGCACAGCCAATGAGACTTAGCATATTTTCTAAACAAAGTGCTTATTTTTTTTAGACTTCTTTAAAAAGATAATAATCCCACGGTAGAAAATTAAGTCAAAAAAGAAAAGGATATTTTATCAGTCATCACCTATTAGCGTATAGTTCTCTAAACTGGTCCACATGCTTTGCATCAGGCTACGGGCATTTCTAAGCAACGGGATAATCTAGTTATTTTGTTCTACACCGAGGCCCTAGTTTTCTGAAACCTGAATCCATCTATCATAACTCTGTATGTGAACTTCATTTCATTTCCAAATTCTCTCCTTCAGAATAGACTCTCCTCTTGGAATATTGGCTCTTTGTTTTGGATCGGACTGCGCTCCCCCCCCCCCACCCCCTTTTTGCTTCCCCTGCTATTGAAACTCAAAACATGCACCGCCTTGCTGGCTTTGAGGGCCCTTTCATAGCAGCCAGTGTTGCAATCTATTTTTCTAAAGGAATAAAGGTTGTGTATCACAGGTTATGTACGGACCTGTTTGCTTTACTCCGAAAAACTAGATAAAGTGCCCAACTAGAAGGCCATGGTGTAAGAAAGGAAGATTATGAGCTCTATGTCTTCCTACTATTTTAAATACAAACATAATAATTCTCCGTATCATAGTGCACACGTTAAGATCACAGCCCTTTTCCTGTTTTGAAGCGATTCTGTGTTGCCTACTAGCTGGAAATCTGAGATAGCGCCTAGGATCTCAGATTCAGTTTTGAAGTTATATGTTACAACAGCATGGCCTGGGGATCCAAAAATGACTCCAACTGCTGACCTTTGACATAAGGTAGTCACCTAAACTCAGAGAGAGAGAGAGGGAGAGAGAGAGAGGGAGGGAGGGAGAGAGAGAGAGAGAGAGAGAGAGAGAGAGAGAGAGAGAGAGAGAGAGAGAGAGGTGGAGTAAATCTCTGTAACAGAATTAAGGGGACTGGGTCATCCCCTCAGAGGCCTGCTCATGTGAGAAAGAAAAGTCCCGCCAAGTTTTGGGTCCCTAAAACAACTCAAACTGACTTTAAAAAATAAGTTTT
Source organism: Mus caroli (assembly GCF_978045245.1). NCBI lineage: Eukaryota > Metazoa > Chordata > Mammalia > Rodentia > Muridae > Mus > Mus caroli. Next base: position 132,136,447 of record NW_028227262.1, on the reverse strand, counting down.
GGCTTAGCTTGAGACCAGAGCATTTTTGCTCTTTGAGTTTTAAACCTAGGGTTCTTTTAAGGGAAATTTAATCCATGTGTTTTTGATTCACTAAACCTTAAACCATTACCCATAAACTGGATGTCCCTCCGACCTCTTTGATGTCTATAAAATCTTTGAAACCATGGAACTACCCCCTGTTTTTCCAGAAAAAAAAAATGATGAAGTTGCTTTTTGCTATGGGTCAGTAAATGGCATCTTTAAAAACTCTGGGATAGTTGTAAAGCATCAACACAGCTTTCTAAATGGGTACTAACCGGATGCGAAACTGTTAGTACCTTAAAGACCTGCTCCCCATGCTAATCAGTTGATGTCCTTACCAAGGCCAAGGAAATATTTTTGACATACCTTGTCTTTCTTACTCATGTATCCCAGATATTCCTCTTTTTTCTTTTGTCCCTAAGTTAAGCACACAGTAAACAAATCCTTAGTTGAGTGTTAAGTAAATGAACTTCTATTGTAGCCCAGAACCTTTTGCCTAATTCCAATCTTTGTATTCAATATCAATATCCATCTGTCATGTCTTAGAACAAGATCCATTCTGAGTGGGTTGACCTGTTTCGGCAAATTTCAAGAATAAGCCATCTAACTAAATATATGACATTTATTGAAATTCATTTTGTACCGTGAACCAACTGCCTTGCAAAACGTGCTGAAAATAGGAAGGAATTTCTAGGCTAATTTGATTAAATATTCTGTTGTTACCATATGCTTTCTGAAAATTGATTTTCCCTCTCTTACTATTCCGGTCGTCCTTCCTCCCACCTAGACGTTGACTGATTGAAAGCTATGCACAGAAATGGAAAGGTATATGATGCATAAGAAGAGCAGCAAGGTGAAACAGGCAGGCTTAGAAAACATATTTACTATAGTTATAAATTACTGTCATGTATAAGGCGGGGGTAAGGTGGCTCAGTGGTAATGGTGCTATTGGGTTTTGTTCCAAACAACAGTGACGACACAGTCTTTGAAGTGCATTGTCTGGAGAGAAACACCTTCTTGCTGTAGCTGGATTCCCTGTTTGAGGGTGATTTCTGGTAACTCTATTTCCCATATGAACTCAACACAAGCATGTAGCTTTAAATGCAGGTGAAATGCACATGGATAAAATGCATGACTGCTTTGGAGAGATGGAGAAGGTACAGGACTTGAAAGGGCCATGAGATCTGTTTTGATGTCAGACTTAGATTTTCTAATTGCCTGTTATATATTATCCTCAGAAATCTTTCCTCATCCAGAGCATGCAACTTGTGAGGGAGCAAAATCTGGTCATTTCTTATATTTTGTGAGGATGGAAGAGAAGGGGGGAATTATGTTATTACAATTATAGATTTTTTTCAGTTGAATCTGAAGGTTTACTGCATCCATACATCATCAGTAAAGCTTGTTTTGACATTTAGTTACAGATAACTGTATATAAGGAGTAACTTATTTATATAAGTCTGATTTTGTTCTTGTGCTTGGCTAAATCACTAATAACAATTTTTTTTACACAACTGTGTTGCAAATATTTTAAAACTCTAATTAAAAGGCCTTTACCTTGATAAATGAAGAAATGTGACATATATTTCAGACACTATAAAATTGTTCAATTTAAGACATTTGTGGGAATAACTTTTATCACAGATGCAGAAAACCAGTGATACCTGGAGTTTGTGTTCGCTACTGAATCACTGAGAAAGCAGAGGGAAATGATAGGAAAATACTTGAAGGGTCAAGGTGCCATGTATGTCAGTGTCCCATGAGGAGCCAGGCTGCCTTCCTCCCTCCCTCCCTCCCTTCTTTCCTTTTTTACAGGTAGTTTGGGTCTTGATAACTTTAATATATTTTAATCATGTTCACCCCAAATTCTTCCCCTGAATTCCTTTCAGATCCACACCCACCTTCCTGCACCCTACTTCCTGTCCTTAAAAAAAAAAATCTAATAGCCCATCAATTCTGATTTGTAGTGTCATCCTGTTCGGAGCCTTACCCTTAAAAAAAAAAACAGATTCTTTCTGTCCCAGAACCTATCAACTGTCAATAGCACTTCATCTAGGAATAGGGGCTGGTGGACCCATTTCTTCTCCATCTAAAATAACAAGTGCCCTACCTTGTGCCAGTTTTGTGCAGGCAACCACAACTGTTCTGATCTCCGGAGCCCGGTGGTCCTGTCATGTCCAGAGGAGACTGTTTTGTTCTGGGACTCCCCAGACTCTGATTCTTTGCTCCCCAGGCATTTCTACCTGCCTCTTCTACCATGCTCGCTGAGCCAAGGGTAAGGGTGTGATATAGATGTCCTATTGTGGCTGTGTACTCCACGGGCGCTTTGGGTGGTTGTGTTATGTTACTAACCACTAGCCACCGCATGAAGAAACTTCTCTAATTAGGTCAGAGAGCATCACTAATCTGTGGCTAGAGAAATTCAAATTTAGAGAGTAATTTGATACTATGAACATTGATAGCAGTAGGTTCACCATTTGAGCCTTCATAGGACGAAGGCTCCTGACTATGGGCTCTCAACCAGATTTGCAGTTAACAGTCATGTGTGTCCTCCTTAAATGAAATTCAGAACACAGTTGTTTACTCATTTGTTGCACAAATAGATCTATATTGCCTGTTACTGCTGTAGCTCACAGGACTCACAGATGGGGAACGCCAATGACTTTTTCTCTCCCAAACCAAGAGTAAAGCCAATAATCTAAATTATTTCACAGGCTTTGGGACATTTCTGACCAACAATTCAAGAGGGGTTATCTTACACCTGCCACTGGGCTTTTTATTTGGTAACCATTGTCTTCTGGGGTGAGCACTGTCCCATGTGTAGTATATAGATCCACCTTAACCTTGCAATGTGAATACATATAGGTGTGTATGAAACTTATAAAGTAGATTTCTACATTGCTTCCTCAAACATCCTCATTATTAATTGCCCCACCCCAACCCCTAACCTCTCCCCTACCCTCCCATCCCTCTTTCCATTTAAACCTCCCTCCCAATCATCCCTCTTTCCCTCTTTATATCATCGGTGTTCTATTTGCCTTCTTCCCTTGGGATGATGAGTAAAGATGATGAACACTTATCAAAATATTTCTTAGCCACTTGTATATCTTCTTCTAAAAACTTTGTGACATTCCAAAGCCCACCTTTTAATTATTACCTTCATTCTAATGGAAAAGAGGCAGATCAAAGTGGGGAATCAACTATGAAATCTCTCTTTCTCACTCTCTCTGTCTTACACACACACACACACACACACACACACACACACACATCAGGTTGTGGGTAGAGTATAAGCTTTCCTTCTCTTCTGTCACACATGGCTTAATTCTTACAGAAGGTAGACTACCATCAATATTATTATTTCAGTATGTTTGTGTCACCCAAAAAGTCCATGAATAAGGAACCCTTTCCTTAAGGTGGAAGTAGGTTGAGGTGGTATAGACCTTTAAAAGATGAGTGGAAGTAGAAAATATGTAGTTCACTGGAGCCTTGTGGAACATCATTATCCCTCTGACCCCTGGCTTCAGATGTCAGCACCCAATTTAGACTCTACCTACTGTCACCTGATGTCCACCATGAAATCCTCACCAAAACTTCTCCATGCTCAGGATCCTCCTGAACTATGAGGCTTATAAACCATTTCTCCATAAAGTCAGCTGCCTTCTATATTCTATTACAAAACTTACTAATGTAATAATCCAGATTTGAGCTGGCCTTTAAGTTTAGCTTGTCTTTGTCTGCTAGGAAGAATAGCAGGGATGTAAGACAGAAGCATAGCTATAACTGTGCATGGCCTGTTCCAAGCACTCTGCAGCCAACCCTCTACATGGGCTCAAGTTCATGGGCTCAAGTTCATGGGGTCAAGTCCATCTTGTCAGAAAGTTATTGGCATTAAGCCACACAAGATCATAAAATTTTATACCACTGTCACAGAAAACAAATTTATCCTCTATAATCATTATAATGTATGAATTATTATTGTGAACAAAAGCTATGTATGGTCTTAAGAACTACATCTATGGTCATTGTCCACTGACATATCATCTGTTCTGGATGTGAGTTAGTGTCCATTGAGGATGCATCTTGAAGCCTTTCTTTGGAGGTTCACTATAACAGTCCATGCTAGAGTGTGTCAGGAATGGGAAATTGATATTTTAAATAAATTTAGACAGTGATCTAAAGATTTGAGGAAAGCTTATCTTACTTCCTGCCTTTTGTTTTTACTTCCCATTTTTTTCTTCTCTAAGAGTGTGAAATGGGCTGTTATCATCTGACCCTGGCCTCACTCACATTTGGGCATAAACCTCTCTCTCCCACCTCCAGGTAAAGGTCACACTGCTCAAAGAGCTTGCGGTTTTGCATACTATCTAGTTAACACACAGCCAGCAAATGAATATTTATCATTTATCAATTAGAAGAATCTTTAGGTTTAAACATTATATTAGTTATTGTTGGGTGATGGGAGAAGAACTTCAAGCAGAGATGAATATACGTTTTGGGCTCCTCAAAAATGCATTTTCAGACTAGCCAAAATTAAGAGACTTCTCAATTTTATTTCACCCTGAATAGCACATATTTAGATTGTCCCTTGACATCTGTATGTCAAGGTCCAGTGGGTTTTAAGCACTGGTCTTCAAGGAACTTTTTAAAAATGCTGTTTATGTCATCAGGAAAGTACAGAAAAAATCCCAGGCAGTTACCCTAATGTCGATGAAAGGTGACAGCTCTTGAATCTGTGTCATAAGTTGATTAATTACTTTCCAACCGCTATTAAACAGTCTAAGTGAAGAGATAAACTGGAATTCAGGATTGAGTCTCCCTCTCAATTCCTAAAGGGTTTTAGTTTTCAGAGTTAGATGATCATTATATCTGACTCATTTCTTCAAGATCTTTAAGCTCTTGCCTCTATTGAAGAGAGAAGAGTGTCTGTTTTGACGTGTTTTCTTTCCCCAAAAGTTATTTCTTCCAGATTTTGGTAAATCTAATTCTGAAATAATAATAATGATAACTATAGTAATCAGAGACTGACATATTTTTCTTAATAAAGGCTCAGGGAGCTGGTGGATTAGGTAAACATGAGGAATCTGCTCCTCAACGCAGCCTGCTCACTCAGTGGGAATGGACACAAAGGACTTTAAGATGAGAGATCCAGAAAGCATTGTCCAGTCCATTGAACGAGTTCTTCTCCTACAGGTCTCTGTCTCATCGTTCCTCAGGCCCACTTCAATGACTGCAAACTCTCACTATCCTCTCAAGTCCTCAGTTGTTCTCAGCTTTCTTTGGTCTCAGTGTAAGGTCTCCTTTTATACATGGAGAGTAACAGAAACGCCTTTGGTCTCCAGGTCACTCATCATTACGTCCTCGAGTATGTCTCAGGGAGTGAAGAGGTCTTTTCAACCTATGATCCTGAGCCTGCTCTCCCCCACGTCTTTGATCACCTTGCTCTGCCTGCCCTGCCCTCCTCTTGTCCCCTCCCCTCCCGTCATTAAAGTCTCCTTTCACTCAGTCCTCATGCAACCAGTTGCTGCCTCCTCAAAAAAAGAAATAAAACACAGATGCAAGACGCACTGATAGGATCTTGAAGCCACAGTCGCCCAAGTAGTCATTCTGACTTGTCCTATCTTTTAAGCAGAAGTTCTTGATAAACACAGGCCTAACCTGTTTTCTCTACGTTCCTTATTCTTATTTTTTCCCTAGCTCATTTCATTCAAGTAGTCTCCTCCATATGGCAAAGAAAGTCTCCTTGTTGCCAAAGCTAATGGATGTTTGTTTTATTCTTACTCTCTGCCACGTGGGATACGCTACAGTCCATGATGTATGTCTGATTGCTTCCCTCCATCTCGAAAGTTCTGCCTTAGCCTTGAAAAATCATACAGGCTCGGCCTCTGTGTCTCCAAGTTTCCTCTGTTCATGACTTTTCTTTATACCTTTGGAATAAAGGCAGTACTAGTCCTTATCTGAAAGGGGTGGGATCAGAAATGTTCTCTTGGACTCTAGAATATCTGCATAGACTCTGCTAGCTGAGTGTCCTGAGTGAATATCCGAAATACAAAAATGCTCCAAAATTCAAAACCTCTCAAGTGTGCAGGTACTTAGAGCAGTTTGTAGTCTTGATTTTTAGATCATGGAGATTTAGCCTGCATCAAGTTTAACTGCCCTACTCTCCTAAGGTAATGACTTTTTGTTCACCTAGAGAAACAAAATAATTTGATTTTCTGTTTAGAAAAAAGAATGTTTCTTGTACATTGTGGCTCAGATTCTCAAGACAAGAGGGGAGAGATAAAAGCAGCTAGGAAACTGGAGCAATCCGGATAAGAAATGGCTCCATCCTGAACACTAAGACAGTCATGTCTGCATCCTCACATACGGGAGTCCAGTACGATGACTTGAGAACCTGGGCGATGAGAGATGCTGATCTGTGATACAGACTGGAGAGCAGGTGTCACGGGCTGAGTACAGGCGCCACAAGGATCTCCAACTGTTCTCTCGGCTTGACTTACTCATCCTGTTTTTCCAGCCTGTTAGCTTTGTTGGCCCCAGCCCTCAGTTCTGTGTGTCTTATCATCTATGCTCTGTTCCTTTTAGATTATATTCTTGACTTGTTGTTGTAACAAAATGCAGAACAGCTAGCAGCTTAAGGGAGAAGGGGACTGTTTTGGTCTGGGGTGGGGGGTGGGGGCAGGGTTAGTGGGTTACAGCAATACAGCCCATCATGGCAGGCAAAGCATGGAGGCAGAACATGAGGCTGACATTTAAGAAGCAAAAAGCAATGGATGCTAATACTCAACTTGCTTTCTCCCATTTCCCTTTCTCTTTTATCTATACCACACTTTGGGTAGGTCTTACCTTCTCCGTTCTATACAAACATAAGCAGAAGTATATCTCCTTAGTGCTTCCAAACCCAATCAAGTTGACCCTGGAGATTAACCATCATGGTATTATCACCCAACACCCCTCTCTTTATACCCCATCTACATGATGACAGCATCTTAATTCTTTAGCCTAGACTTTCATCCTTTATTATAAGACTCTCATATCCCACCACATGCCCACCAACTCTTATCCGCGCACATAGTACTTCAGCTGTGCACACAACACAACCACATTGGTTTCTCCACATCCCCATCAAACTTCTGATCTTCTTGAATCTCACTGGGTTTTCTAACCCCTTCTGTAAGTTAATTGAGAAAAACAGTCTCCTTATTATAAAATCTATAAGCCTTTTTATTTACATATCTGATATTTTAATTTCATTCTCTCATTCTTCAAAATATTACCACAATTCAGCCACTTCAGCTAGAAGGAAGCATATTATTTCTGTCACTGTTGAACTGCATAAGCAGTCTGCCACTGTCTTCATTGCCTCACCTTTATGCCATACAATCCCCTACTACCAGCAGTCCTCTGTCACACACTCACAGGGATTCCATTCAAATATAAGCACCCCTCAATCTCTACCTTGTATTGGTTTCTCATTTCGCTCCAACAAAAGCCAGAACCTCATAGTGACCAGCGAGGGCTCTACTGTTCGGATTCTTTGTCTTTCTAGACCTCATCTTTTAGATGCAAAGGCTTAGGGGAAAACTCAGCAAACACGTCTCTTGTTCATTCCTCTTAACTCTGCTCAGAAATCCATTTTCACCTGTCACTTGGCTGAGTTCTCCCTTCCTCTACCTTTTCTGCAAAAGTCACCTACACAGATTTCCAAAGCCCAGACTTCTCCCTGTACCCTTCCTTGAGACAGTCCAGATATCCAGACTATCAACTTCAAATATACTTTATCGACATCCCGCATGCTTGCGTGTATTGTCACCTGAATGCCCCTACTAGAAGTGCTTTCTGCAAGAACTGGATTGTTTGTCTGTTTACTGATGTATGACAAACACATAGTAGGGCCTAAATGAACATGTACTGAGTTCAATCTGAGAAGATGTTGGATAGGCAAAACAAGCTCTGGCGAAATGAATTTTTATACTGTCTGCTGATAAAGGTAAGAAGATAGATACCAAACTAGGGAGCCCCACTTATTCTCTTGATCCTTACTTATCTTTGTGCCTAGAGAGTTGAATAACCTCTGCACTATCTCACAGCCTTTGGCTCCTTCTCTCTTCAATCTCACCATATAGTCAACTACAATGAGATATATGTACTAATTGTCATAGCCATTGACTTCCACCTATAGACAGCATGCAGAGCCTTGAGCAAACTGCAGGAGAGGCTTTCTGTGAATGGGATCTGGCAGTTGCAACCAGGTCAGCCCCTCCCACACAGATGTTCTACTGCTGTATTCAGGAAAGCCCCATACCTTGTCCTCACTGCACAAAGTGTCTGTGTCCTTAGCTGTTCTGAGCACGTTGTTTACATTCAAGTCCCAGCTTAAGCCATCACCATTTCCAACGCCTTTAGCCTTTCCTCCCCATGTGCTCCTCTCTTCCTATGACCACAGTGCTAGGGGGAGATGGGGGATGGGACTCCCTGCCATTTTGACAGTGACTCTAAGTGAAAAGGGCCATTTAAAAAGATCATTCCCTCTTCTTGCTCTTCCTTTCTTTTCCTCAAACAGAGATCTTACACACTCACAGTAACATGATTGCATACACACACACACACACACACATACACACACACACACACAGCCCTGAGTTATTTTTCTCTTCAATTGATCAGTTATATAAATGCAATGCTGAGCACAGTTGTTTTTAAGTTGTCCTAACCTTTAGATTTATTGATTTTTTTTCAAGCATCCAGGGTGTTTACTGAATGTTAGAAATAGGATTCCATATTTACTTCTCAGTCCTGTCCTGCTTTCTCAGGGACTGGCTTGCTTGCCATTCTCTGCTCATTTAAAGGTATTTATTTTTTATTTTGTAAATAATGTGCTTAGTTCTTTATTTTACGATGATGTATCGATCTCACCATGTGTGTAAGCTTTTGTTTTTTTTCCAACATAATTGCATTATTTTTACTCATGAAAATCCTCACCTGTAGACAAATACAGACAGGTTGGTAATTCCATTCATTCACAGTAGTCTCCCAATTTCTATGATGCTTAGAGAAGAAACTATTGTGTACTTCAGCTTCAAAGCCTAAGCCTAATTCATTCAGTTTCAGAGTCTGCTTGCTGATGTTAACTTCCCAGAGAACATTCTCAGATGTGAGCACAACAGAGGTCAGAAGTGAACGGAGTATTAGTCAGAAAGGCCCACCTGATACAACCCCTGGTGTCTCCACCCTTGCCTCATTCCTAACGCGCATGGTTTCTCTTTCCCTATGACAGAGCCACCATGACAAAACTGGGTCTACTCACTGTCTGTTTCCCTGTGCAGCTGTTTAACTTTATGCCTTCTGAAAACCCAGAGGAAACGGACCAGCCAATAGTGTTGCATGACTATAATCCTAGCACTAGGAAGCGAAGACAAAAAAGACAGTTTGAGACCAGCCTGAACAACAATGGTAACAGGACCTTGTCTCACTCAAAAGATAATGAAGGGAGGAAGGGAGGGAGGGAGGGAGGGAGGAAAGAAGAAAGGAAAGAGATGCATTAATCCACTGGAGCACAGATCCCCCCATTTGGAACTAGAACGTGCCTTGTGCCCAGGACATTTTCCACTCCCCACCCCCACATAGAGGAGGGAATGTCTGATTCACTAGTGAGCAATGTATCAGCTTCCTCTGTGTGTGTCTTCCTCTCAGTCCACATTCTGAGTGCCTAGACAGGTTCATCCTTTCCAAACTCTGATGTGAATGTAGCAGGAAAGGGCTGCTAGGCTTAATTTATTTTAACTCACATATATGGAAAGATGTGATCTGTGGATTTATTTTATTCACTGTTCTTGGCAATTGAGCAAAATCTGGTAGGGCATCTACGCGATGTGAATTATAAACTTCCATTCATCTATTAGACTGAAGGGGGGGGACCCTGCTTTTGGTTTCAAGCCTTTTAGCATGTTCCTAACAATGGGGAATTTCAACCTCCACATTTCCAAGGATAATGAAATGTTCTTGTATGAGTTACCATTTATTAATGGGGTAGATGCCTGTCCATCATATGGGACTCTGACAATTCAATGAATGTTCTGAATGGTATTTTTCTTTACAACATGCACAATAGTAAAACAAATGTCCATTTATTCTTTTTTTCCCAGAAGTTGCATGTTGTCAGCCATTCTTATAAGAACAAAGATGTTTGCTAACAGATTATGAATTTATGAGGCAAAATCTTGAGGCTAGAATGGTATTCTATTCTTCTTATCTTTACTCTTGCCATACCAGGCTTGGACAATGATCTTAATCATATATTGAAAGTAGAAAATGCACAATTGGCTTTTTTTCTTAAGCTAAAAGTCTGTCATTTTCAACTTCTAAAATGTTGATCAGGAAAGGGGCTGAGATAGCCGCATAAATATCAGAACAAAAACACTAGCTCTCTTTCGTGAAACATTTGTATACCCCAGAAGGGGTGGCTCTAAAGCCCATCATTATATAGGGCACTAATCGCATTCATTATAACTCTTGTATATTATTCTAGTGCCAAGTTTAACTTGATTACTTCTATAGCCTTTATATTAGAATCTTTAAGAAATATACAGATCTTTTTATGAAATTCCATGTAACATATAAGTTGCTGTCTTCATTACACCTCTTCTCTTTAAACAAAAAGCTTATACCCTTTGATGGTTACACTTTCATATAATATATTAAATCAGTTCATGAGTTCAATTACCCTATTGACCATATTTAAAACTACATGTTTTGGATATATAACAGGAGCAAAAACGAAATAAAAATAGGAAATTGTGCACAGTTTGCAAATATGTACATGCTAGGGAAACAAATTCTTAAAAACAAAAAACAAAAAGCACTGGAGTCGGGCCTGGTGGAATGTGTCTTAGTCCTAGCTATGGAGAAAGCTGAAATAGAGAGAGATCAAGTTTAAGGTCTGCCTGGACCACAGAGAATGTTCGAAGACAGCATGGACAATTCAGCAAGCCTGTCTGGAGAGAGATAAAGGGCTGGGGCTATAGCTTCATCGTAGAACACTTTTCTCACGTATACAAGGCATTTGGTTCAAATTCCGGTACAAATAAAATATTAATTATAAAGGAAGGAAAGCAAGAAAGCAGGCAAACAGAAGACAGAAAATTATTTTACTCCCAAGATAAATAGAACCTACCCAAGTCTTTTTGTTCCAAGTTATGTTGGTTTCAAAAGCTGGTCCCTCCTTTATTTTTCCTCTACGTGTTTACCACTAGGATTGCAATTTAAATACATCCATGGGACATATTTACACTAAAAAAGAATCCAGTACTTGAGGTTCAAATGTAACTGGGACTCCTGCATCTTCACTTCCTAAATCTCTATGGGGATATGGGCTTACTCTTTAAACGAATGGTTCCTGTTTGGCTCTTAGTGTAGCCTCTGTCTTGGAAGAACTTTAAGGGCTTCAAGAACTTGAAACTGAGTTAAAGGAAAACCACAAGATGGCCAGGGATGGGGAAATCACAAATAGTCTACTTAACTTGTAGAGAGAAGGAAGGAATGAAAGCCTGGGCAGGTTTCAGACTGGTTTCTCCCAGATCACTGGCCAACTTCCTCATTTCTACTGAGAGCTGGCAGAACTAGCTGAGGCACAGCTCAGGACAATAAGCAGAGGCATTATGTTTACTAGGTGTCAGCGTGGGGTGCATAAATGAATGCCAGCGTAGCTGTGATTTATTCAAGACCCTCGTGGACAACAGACAATCCACAAGGCGGAAACAAAAGAAAAGCCTCAGGCCAGGCTCTAGACAGAGGCAAAGCACATCCACATCCATGTAGCACCTAAGCTCCTTCCACTCGCTCTCCCCTCCACACCCCAGCTCCTTTCCAGAATGTTCTATGCCGTGTCAGAGAGTCATAAAGGTACTTTGGTACAAACTATTCTTTAAATATTAAAAATAAGACTGTCTTGTGTGCATTCTGGATTATTTGCCTATGACCGTCCACTAGAGCAGTTGGAGGGGCTGTAAACTCTGGAAGCTTCCTTCTGTCTCTTTAACCCACCGTTGGAAATCACTTTGGTGAGAGGATCTTGAGGTTGGGATGTAGGTCTCTGGAAGATCAATTGCTTAGTATACTTAAGGCCTTAGATCAATCTCAATGAGGGAAGGGAAGGAGGAGAAATGAAAAAAGTAAAAGAAAGGGAGAGGAGAAGGGAGGAAAGGAAAGAAGAGGTTAGGCAGGGAGAAATCCCAGGCCCGAGATCCTCTCACGACGGTGATTTCCAATGGTGGTTAAAGGGGCAGAAGGAAGCTTCCAGATTTTCTGTGTCATGCCACTGCTTTTCTGTATGATTATACTTAAATGATTAAACTGCACCAGAAATGATTTTGATAAGTTATATTGTCTTTACTGTTATATACTGAGATTAATCTAGAGGCATAGGAGAAAATTCAGGGAAAAAAAAAGTTGTAACAAAATGTTTTCTCAATAGTTCTGTGGCTTCCTTTATGTTTTGATTTAGGCTACAGACTTAAGGTATGGAGTTTATCCTGCTGTCTTCAAATTAGCTGAACTTCTCAGTATTTGGACAACTGAGTGTCATGTAATGGATGCTTAAAATATCTGTTCAGGATTGTGTAACACCATGTACTGTGCCTGGTTACAAAACCAGTATTTGAAATGTCATTAGAAATTTCTTTCTTTTATTCCCCCTCTTTTTTTTATTTATGAAGCCTTTTATTTGTTTACATTTCAAATATTATCCCCCTTCAAGGTCTCCTCTCCATAAACTCCATACTCTTCCCCTTTGCCTTAAGAGGGTGTTCCCCTACCCACCTACTCACTCCTGCCTCACCCTCTAGCATCCCCCTTCTCTGGGGTATCAAGCCTCTACAGGACCAAGCGTTTCTCCTCCCAGTGATGCCAGATAAGGCAATCCTCTGCTACATATGCAGGTGGAGCCATGGGTCCCTCCTTATATCCTCTTTGGTTGGTGGTTTAGTCCTTTGGAGCTCTGAGGGGTCTGGTTAATCGATATTATTCTTCCTATGTGGTTGTGATCCTCTTCAGCTCCTTCAGCCCTTCCCCTAACTCATCCATTGGGGTCCCCAGGCTCAGTGCAATGGTTAGCTGTGAGTATCTACATCTATCTTAATCAGGTGTTAGCAGATCCTCTCAGAGAACAGTCATACCAGCCTCCTGTCTGTAAGCACATATTGGCATCAGCAATAGTGTCCGGATCTGGGGTCTGTGGATGGAATGGATCACATGGTGGGATGGAATGGATCACATGGTGGGGCAGTCTCTGGATGGCATTTCTTCAGCCTCTACTCTATTTTTGTCCCTGCATTTCCTTTAGACAGGGACAATGTGGGGTTAAAACTTTTTAAATAGGTGCATGGTCCAATCCCTCCAAGGGGCCCCATGTCTGTCTACTAGAGGTGGTTTCTTCAGGTTCTATCTCCCTGCTGTTAGGTATTTCAGCTAATATCATCCCTATTGGGCCTTGGAAGCCTCTCAAATCTCTGGCATCTGGAACTTTCCAGTGTTTCCCCACACTCCCCACCCCACCCCCCAGTGCTACTTATTTCTATTCATTAGAATTGTGTTGCTATAACTTTATTATGATGATCCTTCCTTTTCTTGCCTCGTGGAATTGACACATGAATAGTAACTGTGCAGAAGTTAGAAGTCAACCTTGGAATTGGTCCTAATCATTTATACTCTTTGAGATAGGGTCTCGTTTTGTTTATCACTGTATGTCCGGCTCACTGGACACCCACTTCTGAATATTCTCGTGTCTCCACTTCCTATCTTGGAGCACGGTCTCTGGCAATTGCAGACATGCATGTTACTTCATCACTTTGTATGAGTTCTAGGAATCCCCTCAGGTCCTCACACATGCATAGCAAACCCTTTGCCTCCTGAGCCATCTCCGTCCTTATAATCCTACTTTTAAAGCTAATGGAAAGAATATCAGTTTATAGAGGGCTACGATTATTCCTGGGGATGTGATTCTTGCAAGCCCTCTTACTTGGAGTGGTGATTGTTTTATGGTTTAACTTCCTCAATATGGCATCTCGGCCATCTTCCAGAATAACAAGTTCTCTTTATATAATCAAACTTACTGAAATCTTTTAGAGTTTTATGTGTCAGGTCATTATTTGGATACATTATTCTCATCTTGAGCTCATTCTACATCTTCTTCTTCAAAAATACATAGGAGAAAAATGAGAGTACCACCTTAGCAGTCTAAGCTGATGAGCAGGCTTCCAGGATGCCAATTGAGGAGGTATTTACGAGTAATGGTTCAAAAACACAGAGAAATCATTTCTTTCCATTTATTTGAGTACTGTACATAGTCCACAGCCATGCCACCCTGAACATGCCTGATCTTCTCTGAAAATTTTATGTAAAGTTGCTTTTATCCATTTGACCTTATGTATGAACTCCCAAATCCATAAGTATTTTTTTACTGGATATTGTTTGTATGTGATTTGCAAGGAATAAAGGAATCATTATGAAACTACTGACCCAAAAGGAAGAATGAAAGAAACAATTTTACTGGCTCCTGTAACCTTAAAACATGGTGGGATACAGATAGCCTCCACCTCTCCATGTTTAAGCTCTTCTGCCCGCAGCATCAGCTTCACACTCAGGCTGGCTCTCCCCACACAGTAGCCAAGATGGTCCTCAGAGACTCCAAGGTGGTATCATCTGTATCTTTGGAATCTCTGAACATGAGTGATTCTCTGCCAGCATCCATATGGTTGTCCTTGCTTTGGTCATATGTTCACCCTAACTGAGCACTGGCTCAGAACACTAGAGCTCATTGAAAAGCCAGTCTGGTGAGCATCCTCTTCCTGCAGTGAGAAGAGAGCATCATGATTGATGGGCAATCTCAGTAGATGGGGTAGTGAGGGATTTCGAAAGAGCTGCCAGAGGAAGAGACAATAGGAGCTGAGCGGATATAAATAACTGTTCACTTAAGTACTATGTCTTTTGAATACAACCTTTTCCCTGGAATTGCAACTAATTAAGCACAGTTCAAACAGGCATCGTGTGTTTTTACAAATTTAGAAGTACTGAGGGGACCTTGATTCCATGTGCACCTTTGATTCTCTTCGAACACACATGTCATCTGAAAAAATCAGAATAACAGTTGCCTTATGACTATAATTAGGAAAAATTATATAACTGAGGATATCTTGCAAACTAGAAGGTGCTTTCAACAGAGGAACATATCATGTGACTTCTAGGAAAAATCAGTCCCTAAAGCAAAGTTAATTGTGTCAAAGTTTATGAAGTTTTTCCTCCTTTAAAAAGATGTAATGTCCCATTACACCTGCTGAAAATTTCCCTGAGGAATCAGTCCTTAAATACAGCACTATGCTTTGGCTGCTGATAGAATTGCTGGCAAGCACAGATCCTGCTCAATAGAAACCTAGAGAATCCTCCACATTGCTAGATTTGGGGGCAATGCTGTGACCAAGTAGTTCACTAAGAAAACTAGAAACGGATAGGTAGTAGAGAAGAGTTGAATGGCAAGTTGGAAGGTTGGCCTGAGGCCAAATTCATAGTTAACAGGCAGTCTTTCATGAAGAGACTCCTAAATACCACAAACTTAATGACCAAGCTGGCACAGAGGTGCTCGTTCCCAGGAAATGTTTGTTCAGTGAGCGTATTCTTGCAACCAAGTGCAGAGAAATAAGGACATGCTTTATAGGTGATCTGGTTTCATCTGCTATGTGCACATTTCAAGGGAATGAATTAGTCAGTCTGTTTGAATCATCTTTGTATGTTTTATTTAGTCGAAAAATCAGTTAAATGACTAGCACTATTTCAAAAAGAAAAAAAAAGGAAGAGAAGTGGAGAGCAAGACATTCTGTGTTGAAGTCTGATTCAGACACATCACAGGATTCAATGGATGGAGGCAGAAATATATGGAAGTGAGAATATTTCTGAAGTCACTACCATCATAAACATTCAAATTTCTGTCCTAGCCCGGTTTGGCATAGAGCTAGGGGAGAAAGTTGGAGTCGTGAGGTAAACACGAATCTCATATATTCAGGTTGATGGCCCCGGAGTGACGGGTAATTGTAGAAAAGCAGTCCCAGAGATCAGGATTGTCACAGTTGGAACATACTTTGGAGTTGATTGGTTCACTTCAGGAATGCCAGTAAATATTTCATAACCATTCCCGGGTGGAAGGACAAAGCTCTAATGTGCAATATTTGCCAATCCCTGTGAAATAACACTCCCATCATGCTGCCTTTTGGTTGTCAAGATAAGGTGGCTGAAATGTAAGTCGGGAAGAAACTCACAAGACAGGTGTAACTGAGCTAGTGCCAGGGGACTGACGCATGCTACTGGTTCAAAACTCACTCTACAAGTGGGAAAGATGCCCAAGAAGTTAAGTGACTTACTTTGGGTCATACAACATAGCTCCATTGCCACAAACTGAAACTAGCTTCTACTACTCGAGATTATGAGTGCATTATGAGAAAAGCACCCTAATTGATTGCTAAGTCCACTTAACGCTATAGCCTGGCTACATTTCCCTTCTTTGAACTTCTCGCCTTGAGTTTAAGCTGCTGTGTGATTGTCTCTCCTTCCCACCACTCTGTGTTCTCACTGACAGTTTGAAAGTAATTTAATCACCTTCGACTCTTCTCTGAAACATCACAGATACCCACCCATGTTTTCCGAGTCTAGGAATGAACAGTGATCATACCTACCATGGGCCAGACACTATGCTAACATCTACTCCTCAAAGAATTCAAAGAGCCTCCCTCAGAAATGAGGCGGATCCCATAATGCAGCTGACCAGAGTATGTGGCTGTGCACTAGGCACCAGAGTCTGCCCGTGGCACTCGGCTCTCACCAACACACACCTCTGTGGGCAGGTCAAGTCTTAATTGCACAGAATGGTCTAGAAAATGGCATATATTAAGTGATTAATAGCATCCTTCTTCCCTGCTAGCTTACTTCTGATTTGCTGTCCCATCCAATGAGATAACAACAACAACAAAAAATCTCATTCATACATTTGCTGGATTTTAGTTTGTTAAGCATCAGCACGGTACATGACATACATATAAACCTTAGAACATGTTTCTTATTTTAAAAACATAGGTAAGTCGTCAGATTGTAAAAACAAAACAAGGATTATTCTGAAGCTTCTTTCAGAAGAGAAAACCTAAAAGCCATGCACATTCAATCCTGCATTACTGGGTCAGCTTGGATGCAAATGCGTTGTAAGATTGCTTGGCCTTCCCTTAGGGAGTCAGCATTCCTTTATTTCCCTTCAGTTTTTTGGAGAAAAATATAAAGATTGTGTTCTCATTCCTGGAAGATATACTGACATGTGTCGTGTTAAGAAAAAACAGTTTTTCATAAAATGTACTCTGGACTGATATGACAATTTGTCTCCTATCCTTATTTTTTATTCCTTCTTCTTTCCCTCACCAGCATCAAAAAAAATATTCTAGTATATTTCTGAGCAATGAGAAGTACACATAAAAATAGCAAGTTCAGCTCCAGTTGCCATATATACTCTAAGATGGTCATGTATCTTCGAACTATCCTCTCTTTTTTTATACTTAAAAACAATCCCATGAGAATATTGAGCTGTGGGCGCAGAGGTGACTGAATGACCTTAAGTCACATAGCTAGACAGGGAAGGGCTGGGATTGGAGCTCTGATGGAGAACCTTCTGCTCCGGCAGCGATCCCTCTCGGTGTTAATGAAGCATCTGGGTATGGGCGACTGTCTGTTAGGCAGGGATTGAGTCTTGGTTCGCACTGGGTGACTTCTGTCAAGCATCCTCATCCAGAAGATGAAACTAATCAACTCCCTTCTTCACAGGATGGCTGTGGAGAGAAAGCTGACGGTTTAGCAGAACACTTGGCATGTGGTAAGCACACAGTGCACATTTTTTGTTGTTTTTTTTTACTATTATATGGCTTATACCTCTTCCAGTAATTTAGCTTATTGAAGCTTTCCTTTGCTCTCTGGTATAACTGTGGCTTTCTGGCTTCGTTACACATCCCCTCAAATCCTATATCCTCACTCAGATACCTCCACATGGACCCCAAAGACCACCGTGTCCTCAACTGTCTATGCTAGGTTTCTTCTCTTTCATGCATGTGAAGTGGTAGCCACGGCAGGTCGATTGTATCTTATCTTAAAGGTAAGACATCTTAGCTTAATGCTGTTCTTTTTAATTTCTTGCTGATCACAGTTTGCATGCTCTTCTTTGGTTATTTTTGAACTTCTTCCTCCAGCTGAAATCCCTAGCCCCTCCTTTATACCCATTACTTGAAACACATGTTCATGTACTCTGACTTACTTGTAGAACATGGAGTTACTATGTTCTGAATCCTCACTGCTCCTGTATTGTCCTGTGACCTCTCATCTCTGACTCTACATGGACCTCTATATGAACCTTGTGACCAGTCTTATGTTCCTGGAATCTTGGAAATACTTGTTTGGAGTATTGCATCATCAGCCTTATCTCTCACTTGTGCCTGTCAACCCACCTCTACTACTTGCCACCATCCTGCCCCTGCTACGTGCCTCCCACTGGTCTCTGCTCTGCACAAAGCCACTGTGCTGTATCTGTGAGGACACCTCAGTCACTGTCCTCCTTGAGGAATGAATTCTAACCTCATTTACAGTCTGGTGTCCTCCCAACTCACACAGCTGATAACTCGTTTGCCTCTACCAATGGACTATGAGCTTTCCAGAGCAAGGCACTGTGTTTTTGTTGGTACTGAAGCAGTGTTAGTAAAAGAAGGGAAAGGCTTGCACATAAGCATATATCTTTCGTACAATTTAAGAGTGAAATCCAAACAACTGCTGTTGCCTTCTGCTTGTTCTTCCTCAAAACACACATTCCGTGCACCTTTGCAGTCGTTTTGAAAGCTGCTATTAAATGTGTTGAAACTACTCTTTGAAGGTCAACAGAGAGTTCTTTCCTGTATGAGCTAGGTGCCTCTTGAGACCCTTACCTGGCTTCTGTAACCTGAAACAATCTCTTGATGTCTCAATGACCTGAGCTTTCTTGACTCTTCCTTTAGTTCTTTTACTGTAGGTAGTCGCCCAGATTTAACTCGCTGACCATCTCCTTATTCACCTTGTTCCACCATGCCAAGCATGCCAACCTAGGTTTTAGTTATCGGCTTTTTGCAGTTTATTTTACACACAGTCTTGAATTTTGCATCCCTTCCTAATTCCACTTGCTACCGGATCACTCAAAGCAGATGTGTCTCACCTGGACCAATCATATCCCTCATCCATAATGGCAGCTCCCCTCAGAAGGCTTTCATTATTCACCTCGGTTCCTTAGTATAGGTGTTCCATCTGCTCAGAAAATTCATTCCCCATGAATTCCAAGCACCTGATTCCTGATAAATAGCGTGAACCCTCCTAACCATTCCTATGGTAGACCTTTTCTTGGTTCCCATTACATAATAAAACTTGGCATGCTTAAAATCTGTATCTTTTAGTCACCTTCCTATTGCTGCCTGCCATGCTGCTGTAACTCAGTCTACTTCTGCCCGAATGACTCCCCATCATCCTTACCTTCCTTTTATTCTGTCTAGCCAGATGTCAAATGCTACACACTGAACTATGTGTCACTGTCTCTTTTTGTTCTTAGGGGCAATATATTGCTTCTGGCCCTCTTTTGCTTCACTCCAGGCCATTATATTTGCTGGTCAACCATTTCTTTAAAGCTCCCAATTTTTAGAAATGCAAGAGAACCGAAGTCAGAAAGTATGGACTAAGGTTCTTGGTTTTGACCCATACTACTTATCTTTATTTACACAGAGATTCGGTATATATTAGTTTAATGCCAGACTATGTTCCAGGCTTCTCTGTACTCAATTATTGGAATACAGTAATGAGTCAGACAGATGTTGTCCTCTCTCTTCTGGACCTCACCACATGATGAATATGTGCCTGTTTCTCATATCATAATCCCATACAGGGACCATCTCTCCGTCTCTTGATGCTTGTAGTTTGGGGTTTGTCCTATATGGAGTGTCTTAATGCCAGGTAGTATTGTCCGTCTATGTGTGTTGCATAGTAGCCATTTTTTTTAGGTTCTGTGAAAGGCAGGAACCATGAGCCATTTTCCATTTTCCATAGTGTAAGCACAGAATTATGCCCATATTAGTTGCTTGGTGACTTTGGTATGGTTTCATACATCCAAGGTTAGTAGTCTTTGCCATCACTGTGGTGCCAAATATGGTTTTAAGCATTATTCAGCTCATCTTAGGTAATTAGCTTTCGTTCTAAAGCCTCTCTTTTGCATAACAATACCCAACCCCTGCCCATAACTATTATCAGTAGAATTCACGTTTTTAACCTGTGCCCCTTATATTTTTTAAAAAGGAAGAACAAACCAGTTATGGTTCCTGGGAGAAAAACTGGTCCAATTGCATACCACAGAATACTGAAATAATGTTCTTTTTACTAAAGAGCTTTTTGGCTTGATAATTAACAATATGTTGTTTTTTCCTGGGAAATAGTTCTAAAACTTCAGTTCCGAAGATTAAATTTTACTTTCACGCATTTCTGCCTGCTGTTTGTTTTGAAGTCCTGGTGATCTTGCATTAAGCATTTGTCTGTATAAAACAATAGGTTAACTATAGCCAAATTATTACCATACCTTTTCCCTGCACACACACACACACACACACACACACACACAAATCCTATAAACAGCATGTGATTGCTTGCTTCTAGGATTTATGATTGTTTTCTTCCAAAAGGAAGCTAAATTTAGCCTAGTGATTCTACATGCTCCCAAGGAAACAATGCCTGCTGTGATTTCTAGAATAAATGAATCTGAGCCACAGTTCCTTTACTTGACTAAACAAGAAAGTTTAAGCATCAACCTAGTCATTAGCCACAGATAGAAAACCACATTAAGCAAGCAGCAAGGGGTTAAGACAGAATGTGCTATGTTTCTTATTGAGCTGCTGAATGCCTCTCAGTTGCTGTGTGGCCTCAACACAGAACATTGTTTGCATCACAGAATGGTCCTTGAACATGACTCGTTTGTGGCTTGACTTCTAAAATTAAACTATGTGGAGTCATGTCCAGCCCTACAATACATCTATATTTGAAGCTAGCTATCAGTTTTTTCTTTCTCATTCTATGTAAATAAAATTCCAGTTAGGAAATGTTATTTCTGATAGCAAAGCTGGAGGAGTCATGCTTCCATTTTTCTCTTTGTTTCTAATGACGACTAAAGGGCTCTTGCCTGAATGTGTCTTGGCAGATCAACTCCTCACAATGAAGGCTCCCACCGTGCTGGCACCTGGCATTCTGGTGCTGCTGTTGACCTTGGTGCAGAGGAGCCATGGGGAGTGCAAGGAGGCCCTAGTGAAGTCTGAGATGAACGTGAACATGAAGTATCAGCTCCCCAACTTCACGGCAGAAACCCCCATCCAGAATGTCGTCCTACACGGCCATCATATTTATCTCGGAGCCACAAACTACATTTATGTTTTAAATGACAAAGACCTTCAGAAGGTATCTGAATTCAAGACCGGGCCCGTGTTGGAACACCCAGATTGTTTACCTTGTCAGGACTGCAGCAGCAAAGCCAATTCATCAGGAGGGGTTTGGAAAGACAACATCAACATGGCTCTGCTTGTTGACACATACTATGATGATCAACTCATTAGCTGTGGCAGTGTCAACAGAGGGACCTGCCGGCGGCATGTCCTTCCTCCTGACAATTCTGCTGACATACAGTCCGAGGTTCACTGCATGTTCTCCCCAGAAGAAGAGTCAGGGCAGTGTCCTGACTGTGTAGTGAGTGCCCTTGGAGCCAAAGTCCTCCTATCAGAAAAGGACCGCTTCATCAATTTCTTTGTGGGGAATACGATCAATTCCTCCTATCCTCCTGGTTATTCACTGCATTCAATATCGGTGAGACGGCTGAAGGAAACCCAAGATGGTTTTAAGTTTTTGACCGACCAGTCCTATATTGATGTCTTACCAGAATTCCAAGATTCCTATCCCATAAAGTACATACATGCCTTCGAAAGCAACCATTTTATTTACTTTCTGACTGTCCAAAAGGAAACTCTAGATGCTCAGAGTTTTCATACAAGAATAATCAGGTTCTGTTCCGTAGACTCTGGATTGCACTCCTACATGGAAATGCCCCTGGAATGCATTCTGACAGAAAAAAGAAGAAAGAGATCCACAAGGGAAGAAGTGTTTAACATCCTCCAAGCTGCTTATGTCAGTAAACCAGGGGCCAATCTTGCTAAGCAAATAGGAGCTAGCCCTTCTGATGACATTCTCTACGGGGTGTTTGCACAAAGCAAGCCAGATTCTGCTGAACCT
The DNA here is from genome assembly GCF_978045245.1 of Mus caroli. Classification (NCBI taxonomy): domain Eukaryota; kingdom Metazoa; phylum Chordata; class Mammalia; order Rodentia; family Muridae; genus Mus; species Mus caroli. The sequence continues at coordinate 132,114,076 of NW_028227262.1, read as the reverse complement.
GTGAATCGATCAGCAGTCTGTGCATTCCCCATCAAATATGTCAATGACTTCTTCAACAAGATTGTCAACAAAAACAATGTGAGATGTCTCCAGCATTTTTACGGACCCAACCATGAGCACTGTTTCAATAGGGTAAGTCATATAGGCTTCTCACTTAAAAGTTGGTATGAAGCAGAATAAACGTCTGTCTTAAAAAAAAAGACACGGAAGTTATTCTGTGATTGATGAATATTTGTAAATATTCAAAGTATTTACAAATTCTTTGTAAGAAAATTAAGAAATTAATCTTGATTAATGATTAAGATAATATCTTATGAAATTAATATGGGGCTGAAGAGGTAGCTCAGTCAGTGAAATGTTTATTATGTAAGCATGGGGGAGTTGAGTTGTGTTACAGGAAACCATATGAAAAAAAAATAGGTGTGGCAGTCTATGCTTATAATCCCAACACTAATATGAGAAAAATGTCTTGGGCTCACTGGTCAGCCAATGGAGCCTAATTGGCACTTTCCAGGCCAATGAGAAAGACCTTGTCTCAAATGAATAAATAAAAACAAACAGGTCCCTAGGGGGTGATAACCAAGTCTCACATCTGGCCTCCACGTACCCACACACAAAAAAAGTAAGCCCACGTACACACGCACACACAGAGAGAGAGAGAGAGAGAGAGAGAGAGAGAGACACAGACACAGACACAGACACAGACACAGACACAGTCACAGACACAGACACAGACACAGACACAGACACAGACACAGACACAGACACAGACACAGACACAGACAGACAGACACAGACACACACACAGACACAGACACAGACACAGACACAGACACAGACACAGACACAGACACAGACACAGACACAGACACAGACACAGTCACAGACACAGACACAGACACAGACACAGACACAGACACAGACACAGACACAGACACAGACAGACAGACAGATTAATAAAACTAAAAGAAAATATTACTTTAAGGCTTAGATTTGGATTCCCACCCAACAATTTCTGTTTTAGATTGATGATCATTCAAAATGGTATTTTCACAGGAAAGCATAGGAAAATTATTGGTGGTTTTATTTAAATAAAGTAGAATTTGGAATCCATAAGTATAGAATTATTTTTCTGCTAGCCCTTTGATCGCTTTGTGACAGAGAAAGAGTACCAACCTAAAGGGGGTGTCCATTTCTGTCTTGGGAGTTGTTGTGTTGGGCCTAGATTTACACATAGAGCATGGCTGTGCCTCCTAACAGGAGACCCTCGGGGACCATAGCTGAACAAATAGTGTCACTTTGAGTCCTAAAAACACTTGGGCTTTGGAAACATGTGTCTTGCCCAAGTAGTTTTCAGTCTAAGAAACAAAGGTTGTAAGTGCAACCGGGGAGAGCAGTCTCTTTGTACTTAGGAGGAGAACCTATGACATTCTGCTGAGAGGGACGTGGGGCTCATGAACACGTGCTGGCTCTCGATGAGCCTGGGGTACTTTCTTAGATGGAAAATTATTTCTCTGTTTTATTGAGTTCAGGAAATACAACCTTTGGTGAAACCCAGACAAAGCTTCCCTCCTTTCCCCTCTGACGAAGTCTTATAGTACACAAAACACGGACACACCAGTCCCAACGAAGATGTACTGCCCACACACATGTTTAATATACATTGTAAGCTCTCTAAGGTACAATGGAATTCTTCATCAGGCTGATCTTTTTTCAATAGAAACTATAACAAAAGAATGGAAGAACACTGAAGGCCTTTCAGAAACCTGGCATTCAGAAATGCAAGTGCGATACTCGTAGCATCTTTAACAAAAATGCTTTGCCCATAGCCTGTAAGCTAGTTGACCAACACAAGTTTAAAGAGCCTACTAGGAGTTCTCCATGGCTTCCAGGGCTCAGCCCTTGATGCTTGGATTTTGTACTGTTAAATGTTAAAATGAGTCTTGATTTTGCAGGGCGGACCGGTATCTTATCTCACTGTTTTATTTTGTACATTTCAGCCTCCCACTTGCAAGCATCCTTACTCAATTTAGAAAGTCTCAAAACCCTCTGAACTTTATCTTACCCGCTTTGCCATTTTGTAGTGTTCCAGGGGGAACAAAGAGGCAAGATTATCCAATAAAATGCAGGCTAGTTTTATCACGAAGGAAAAATGCCCCAAACGCCATACCTGAAACCATTATCACTCCCATCTCAAAAAATTCTTGTGGGAAACAAGATGTAACTTGCCAACAGTCTTTGTGCAAGGGAAGCCAAGTTTTGCGCTGGCCAAATTCCATAATATGAAAATACCTGTAGACCTCCTCTTCTTATTTGCCTGTTAACCTTCTCCATTTACTAATGGCTGAAGTTTTGCTGAAACTGAGACTACACACATTTCTTTTCACAAACCTGGCCCACGGAAAGAGTTCCAGTAATCAGCGTATAGTCCTAGCTTTGTCCTAAACGGCAGCAAAACCAAAATGCTTTACAGGACTGAGCCAGGAAGGAATAAGAGGATCATCTAAGCAATATGATGACTCCGGTTTTGCTTGGCCGATTAACTTGGCCAGATATCAGATGACCTTCTAATAATATCTTGGAGTATAGTCTTTATTTTTAGCATGAAGTTTCATGACTAGAAACACATCAGGCAGTTTTGCTATTAATATCTCTAATATATGTATGGGCAGACTTACGTGTGTTCTTTGGACAAGTTGAAGGATGCTGTGGTGGTACCTACCTATTAGGCTCCTGCCCAGTCCTCAGTGTATGTGAGAAGATCTATCAGAGGGACTCTTTGCCCTTCTGTCTCCTTGTCATACGGAAAATGTATTTCTACTGCAGGATCAAGCACAAGGATGCCAGGAAAGACCATCTATTCAGGGATCCAGCCGATGTTTCAGGAGCAACTTACTTATTGATAGTCAAGTTATGCTGCTTTCTCTCCCCTTACACTTCATGACTGTATCTAGGCACAGTATTTTGGGGCATCTTCTCAGAGCTGCAACAGGAAAGACCCCTTTGAGTCATCTGATAATTCTGAGAGCACATTACTCTTTACCTGTGTCTTAATTGTGCTTAAAAGCTTGTTTCTACGTATAATGCATATGTAGAGAGTTTATCCCAAGCCACAAGTACGCATCCATGGAATACCCGTGCTGTTGGTCATAACCTTCTGTAAGAATGTGGTCTTGATTTTCACAATGCACACATTTTTTTTCTGTTGAATTTGAATGTAACTCTTAAAGGGCATATTTACAGTGATATCTAACTTTGAATTCTATCCATTTGCATATCCACAATAATTTAAAATTCATTTTAAATATCTTTTCTGACCTTTTTTTAACCTATTCATAGGTGAAACTTTATAAGCATCTTAAGTTATTATCAGTTCATGTTATTCTAGGCTAGTGCATATTCCATTAGGAACATGTTAATGTGCAAAATAAAATCATTGAGAAAATGTCCCTCTAATATGGAAACTTGATAATAATTCAATTTTAGAGGGAAAAAACCCTCTTCCTTCTATATGAAGATAAACACGATTATAAATTTACTCATTTAATTCTAATTTCTAGAATCTCCACCAATCATTCATAAGAAATTAGTTAAATTGAAAGTCCAGAAAGAAAAATTTAAGAACACATTAAGATAGTTTCTGCAAATTCAAATCAATGTTCTTTCAAATCTTTTACTTATTTACATCCTAAATGCTCCCCCATCTCAGTTCCCCCCTCCCAGAGTTCTTCACCTCATCCCTCCTCCCCTTCGCCTCTGAGAGGGTGCTCTAACAACCCCCCTGCCCCCAGCATCATGAATAGGAGAAATTTTAAAATCTCACAATCAGCAGCAATCGTATTCTGGAAGTATACTATGTATTTTCTTTGGAGACCTGAAGTACCACATTTTAGAAATGATTTTTGTGTGTGTGTGTGTGTGGATGTTGAGATAGGGAAGATGTTTTCTGTAAAGTACCGATAATTCATTACACTGTTTTCCTTAGAGCACCATTACCAACGTTTTGCTCTATTATATAAACATCTGAAAAGGTAAGCTTGCAGTGAATGTCTCCCCAACAACTTGGTCTTCCTTTTTTGTTTGTTTGTTTAGTTGTTTTCATACATACAGCATATTTTGATTATATTCCTTCCCTTCGCCCAACTCCCCCCAACCTCCCTACCCACCCAACTTTGTCTCTGCCCCCACCTCTCTCTTCCTCAAGAAAAAAGGAAAGGAAAGAAAGAAAAACAGAAAGACAAAACATATTAGAACCGAGGGGTGGGAGAAATCACACCAAAAAAACATGAAGTCTGCTTTGCATTGGCCAGCTTTGCCTGGGCATGAGGGCTTGTCCTGGCGTGTGTTTGATAGACTCGGTGGCATCCTGGTAATCTTAATGATGATTAGTGCATCAATTGAGGGCACCAATGGCATTTGGTACCAGCCACTCGTGTGTGAAAGGCCTGGTTTGCAGCACACTTGCTCTATGACCTCTGATTGCAGCTTAACTCCTCGCAGTTCGGGTTTCATCTGCAACATGCAGGTACCGCAACCTAGTTCACAGGCTTGCACATGGCACAATAAGATGACTATAAAACCCAGAAATCAGTAGAGCCTAATGAGAGGAACATGAAGCCCGAGTATGGGGTCAGTCCTGCACCCCATTGTGTTCTACCTGGTACCCTGAAAACATAATTTACATTCTCCAGACGGTCTGGTCTCACGCTGAAGCTATCATGTGGACAAGTACAATACCCAAAACAGTCCTGACTCGGTCCTATGCTCATATTAAATGACAGCTATTGCTATGAGGATGCTTGTCTAAAGAGAGGTGGACTCTAATGACCTGTTTATTTCTTTAAAAAGGGCATATTGTGGTTCCATCCCTCATGGGAAACTTTCACTTCCCTCCCTATATATTATGAGTGACCAAACTCTATCCAAGCTTAATTAGTTCATGCTTAAGTTTGCTGACTCTGAGCGGGACAACAACTGAATCAAATTGCATTACACTCAAGACAGAAGTCTGCTTTTTTTCTCTAACTTAAAATTTAAACTAGCTATGACAAAGCAAGATACCCTGCTGCTGTAGTTAAAGTGAAACTTTGTGTTAAGAATTACACAATACAGGGCCAGAAAAAAAGTCAACCTCCTAGGTTGTTTTTATTGCGCTTCCTTGTTTCTCAAATACCACTTGCACTCCAATTCAAAGAGTAGCCAACTGCTTCCCAAAATAAAGGAAACTAAAGGTAGTAATTTTCCATCTCCGTCCTGGAGTGCCAAAGTTAAAGGGTCACCACTCAGAGCAGTCACAGAGAGAAAGGAAAGCAATTAGAACAATTTTCAATAAGAGCAGAAATCAAAACAAGATGCAAACAAGGAATATCAGGCAGAGGCCCGAGAAACAAGCCTTCGGTGATGTTTCTTATCACTACCATAAAGATGATGGATGGATAAAATTGAGTTACATTTAAGTTGTAACGAAAGAAAATAATTGCAGCGTTCCATCAGGAAACCACAAGGTCCATTATTGATCTGTCCTCTTCAGGGCATGTCTTGTAATATTCAATAAAATAAACAGAGATTTATAACTCTCTATAGGCCGTGTATCTATAATCTCCCACACTATTCAAACTATGGATGTAGAGTGGGCATTAGAAATATAATCCATGTCATTTGATTGGTCTGGCATGGCTTATTTAGACTGCACTGCTCTCAAGGGAATGCATTTTGTATTAGGAGTGATAAATGTAAAGTCAGATTATAAAGTTGTTTCTTACTTCCTGTGTTCAGGAATGAGGGAACATTACCCTATATGTACACTGTTACTGGGGAGTGATGTTAGACAGTTCTCCAAACTTAAACATTAAATATCTTGGCTGTACAGCAAATGTAATTGCTACCATAACAAAATCTTGTAAGAGAGAAAATCTTTGAGGTACAAGGATTGGATATACTTTATGTTTTTAAAAATCTAAGTAAAACTCTATTTCCTCTTGCTTCCTTTCCATAGCCGTTGGCTCTATTCTCTCCCAGACTCAGCACATTGCTGCCTCCTGTCTTGTTTGAACTCTCTGTGCATACAAAACGGCATAGTGCAATTTTTTATTTTAGAGAAACTTACAATCAATTTCTTTCCAGAATTTCAAAACACCCTCTGAGTTCATTGGCAACTCCCTGGGTGGCATGAGGGTGTGAGGGTGGGGGTGTCTTTAAAAAGTAACAAATGAGAGATTAGTGCCTTTTGCCTTTCTCCCCATCTTCCTACTAACCTCCCTTAAGTCATCACATGTCTGTTCTTGACCCCCTCCCCAGAAAAGACTTTAAGATTCCATAGCATGATGCTTTCATCAACCAAATGCCAAAGGATAAAGTCAAAGTTGGAACTCAGGCAAGACATAAGGCAGCCTTTACCTGGGCGGCACTGACTCAGGATGTGAGTAACAGTATCTCCCGTGTGGGGGGTACTTGAGGTTACCCATGCCCCTTGCGTTTGAAGAGTGTTTCCTGTCCTCTCTGTCTTCTAAAGCACGGCATGACTGTGTTAAGTTGCTGATCCCTAGATGGTGATTCATTTGGGGAAACTGCTGTGTCAGACAATAAGTCCACAGGAAAAGAAATCAATCCTAAAGTTGACTTTTGAAAAAAGGCAAAATTCTGAAGCCAAAGCCCCGAGATCTGAAGTTTGCATTCCCACGATGATCCACGGTTGGAGATTACTGGAAGCATGCAGAGCCCCACATGTTGATAAGGATAATAACCTACTTGAGTAATAGCATATTTTTTTAAGCTTACTATAATATAACACCTCAAGTCTTGGGTGTCTCATTCCTCCTCCAGACTTCTGTCTTATCAATGGCCATCCCTCCCTCTGTTCTTATCTCGTCTCTCAAACAAGAAAAGCAAGGAATTTAGAGAAGACTCAGGAATTTCTCCTGTTGCTTATTCTTGGTTTGGCACAAATACAAGTACAGTGTGTTTAAAATGAGCAAGCGCCCAGGTACTGCTATAAAGTCACACCTCCAGCATCCATGGAGGGCTGGAAAGTACCAGGGAAATGAAACCAAAGGCTTGTCTACTCTTGAAGTCAACTCAACTCCCTTGACTTTCTTTTTTTTTTCATTTCTTTTTCTTTCTTCTTTTTAAAATCATGGATGTAGTAAGTGACTCTAAGGTCCTGGATATGTTCCAGTCTGCTCATTATATATTTTTCAAACTAATATGTTCCAGAAGAGTTCATTTGCATGTGAATCACTGGCTAAGCAATATTGACTAAAAGCTAGGCTTTACCTTAGGAAAGCAATTTGTGGGAGCTAGGTTAATGTGGGAGCCGATGGACTGTGTGTGCGCACACACTTCAGGAAGATTTTACAGTCTTTCGGAGGGAAAGGAAAATGTCTAGTGCATGCCATCATAGAATAAAAGTTTCTTTTAACCATCCTCCACATTCATACATGGCCACAGATGGTTTCTAAATGACATTATTCTAAAACGAAAAGATGCATTGTTATTTCCGACTAATGTTTGACTTCCCTCATCTTATTTGGGCATATCGTCGAAGGGATCATCAATCAGAGAACATTAAATGGCAGGTGACACTTCAGATTATGCTCTAGGTCAAAGGGGTGAGTTAAGGTCAGTTTGAGTTTGGAAGGCACTGTTTTGTGGAGATGACTTTATGAAAATCCAGGGAGTTTTTTTTATGTGTTATCATCACAGAATACATAGGTGGTTCATGGTGGCCTGGTTGTAGGTCAACATGCCAGGAACATGTAAATGTGAATGCTAAATTTCCTATTGAGAGTTTACATTGGAAATATCTGTTTATCACTTAGCATCTCTCAAGGAGCTTACCAACACCAAACGTAAAGAGCCACTTAGGATTTGGGGACAAAGCAGGATTGAACTGGCTCACCGGCTCTGAGGGAATCAATAGTGCTTAGAGCTAATGCACTAAACAGGTTACAAGCACTAATGCAGTGGCAGTCAATAGCAAAAGTGAGTGCCTCTAAGAATTACCTTGACAATGAAATGTGCAATATTTTCCATTTATTTTCAGCTAATTACATTGCAAGCTTGTTCTCCCATCTTATTAGCTTAAGCGAAGCACCCAGAAGCCTAACAGTTTTATTTAGGACATAAAATGAGCAGATCACCATTTTCAGCAAGAATCCGAGGAAAGGATTTATTATGCAACCACAATCCAATAGGAAGCCCAGTAGTTGCTTCCTGGGTGCTAATTCTATTAGTAGGACCGTGGTGAGCCACCTGTATGTGACACTTTTCTTCATGTGGCAGTGAGTGAGTGGAGATGGCAGTAAATGGCCAAGTCACTCCAGTGGACAAGATGTCCTGATAATTCATGAAATATGATGTGACCTGTGGAAATAAATGAAGGCAATGACTAAATTTTATGATTTGATCTTAAAAGACTACTTGCAATGATAAAGTTAACTTTTCCACAAAGCTTAAAACGGTACAAAATGTGTTCTATCTTTAGTATATTTTGTTTGGGGCAAACATAAGCCAAGCATCTAATGCACTAACAGTCACAACCATCTCATGGCCTTTTGTCTTAAGCATAAGCTGCTGTGTTTCACTTTAACTTTTTTAACTGACTTGGAGCCATTAAAGCACATTATTTTCTACTTAACAAAAAATATCAGAAGGTGTAATGCCCTGGTGGGAGTTTACCTTTTTAAAAATATATTCTGTTCTGCAAAATTGTCGGTGCATTTTAATAGAGCTTGGTGTAAAGTAGGTGATGTGTGCGTGGCTAGAAGCTACAGACCTCATTTCAGCGAGGCTCATTCACTGATTCACAGCCTAGCACACCATCAGCTTCTTCGGAAGTAAGTTGGGTCTCTGCTGGTCTGGATTATTTCTTCCTTGGCTCCCTGCCTCTCTTTGTGTCAACACTCAGTATTTTCGAAGACATTCTTTTTTTCTTCTGCACATGAAAAGGGTTCTCCCATTACTCACGAGTCCTGTGACAAACAATCATGCCACTCAGAGAACACACAAATAAGCCCTTTGGAAGCCCTCAGCATTATGAACATCAATAGAATTTAAGGCAATGTGATGCTGAGGTGGCCCAAATCCCGTCGTCCTTCTGTATCTGCAGAGTGTATCTACCCTTCACAATTACATCCCTTTTTACTGTGTTTCCTGCTCATGAGGATCATGTGGCTGAGAGGCCAAGTGGAAGCCAAGTGCTCCCAGGACTCATGCTCATCTTATGAGCACCTCCTGAATGCCCAAGTGTGGGCCCTCCAACCAGGGCCATCTTTGTGCTACCAATCCTTTCATCTCTGGTGCCCTTACACTAAACTTTTATCTCTCCCGTTAAGTTAATCATCTTCATCTGCTGATATGTGTAATCACACAGATATCTAAGTGAGGGAAGGTCTCAGAAGGAAGGCACTTGCCAGGCTTTGCTACCAAGGCATTATAGATCACAGACAATACATCGTGTCAACTTGTTCTTAGAGGGCTCTAAAACAATCTATGCATTTGAACTTGAAAGAAAGAGCATACAAATCACAGGCGTATACAATCTGAGTAAATTTTACTCAAGTATTTTTATGAACAAATTGTAAACAGTGTTTCCATCATCTGCATAAACTACGAAGATTTGAAGTGCAGGTGTAAAAATAGTCTGCAGGATCCAAAGAAACACTCACATTTTTCTGTGTTTGTCTGCTCACTGTTGTTTGGCCAACAACAAAGTGATGTTTGCCAAGGGAATAGGAGGTATTTAATCTTCAGAGTTTGTTCCTGTGCCTACAAGTCAGGGAGGTCATTGGCTTGCCCCTTCCTGCAGCCTGTAATTACAGGCAGAGGACTATTTATTTTCCAGTAAAGTGACCAACTCTTGAATGTAATAAGACTGTTTATAAGAGCAAGTGGATGTAAGAAATATATACAATTTTGGAAAAGACAATGGGAAAGTGAAACTATTGTCTTCATATTTTCAATAATATGAGATAGTCTGAGTCTCTAGAAATGACCTAAAGTACAGCACTAAAGGTGAACCTCAGGTCACGTTAGATAGTCCCAGACCTTAACATTGTGAATTATTATGGGAAGTTTACAATAGGGTACAATATGTCTGGTAATTCATTAAGTTAGAAAGTAATTAGTGGCTCCACCATCATAGTAAACAAGAAGCAATAATTATATTAGTAAGAATGATTTAGAAATATTTCTACTTTGGAAAAGAGCAGTTACATTGGGTTAGCTGGAGACACTGTGCTGGAAAAATAGCACCATTTCTTGCTCTCCAATATTTTTAAGAATAATTATTATAAAAGCAATGACTCCGGGTAGAGTTGGGTATGTAACATACAACTTCAGTTCCACTATCGTCCCAATGCTAGAACTATCCATAGGCGTTTAAAACCATACTATGTAAGAGGAAGTTTAACGATAGTCGGTGAACCTTATGATCTATGTGGCAAAGCCAAAAGTTCTAAGTTGTTGACATATACAAAGAGAACTTAAACATATGCCAGCCTTAAAGGTGGTGTCACATTGTGGTAAATTGTGACAATTTTTCCACCTACTAAAAACAAAGTTTCCTATTGACAATTGGAACAAAACAAGAGCAATCCATCACATTTTCCTAGGATCTAGGGTAGAGAAGGTGCCAGCCACTGGTGTCATTGTGACCCTAGTGAAAAGACAATAGTCTAACTGAGTGTATCTCAACTCATGAAGAGAAGAGGTGCCAGCCCCTTGGGACGTGAACAGCTGCATTTTCTTAGGTAAATACTGCTTTTGTTTGAAAGCTTTCCCTGCATTGTGGTCCATGGAAGCAGTTACAACTCGCAGAGCCTTATCTAATGCTCTGTGTGTTAGAGGTTCAAGAAATAATTAAGACAGTCGAATTTTCCATTTTGTCTGTAATATATAAAAAATATCTCTCGGAGTGAATGGATGGATAATTACTTCAATAATGAAGATAGTATAGCTTCATTTTACCTTTCCTGCCTTAGCACAGTTTTTATTTTCTACTCTGAGCTACAGGCAAATCACAAAATAAATTGCACTATTGTTTGCTTAAGGCTCTCTTTCCTTCAAACCTTATTCCTGTCTGTCAACCTCAGCCCAGTTCCCCAGTAGCTCAGGAAAACCTCCACTGGGATTAAGCAATCATTTACACAACCTCTCATTCATTAACCCATGTTGACATTCTCCTTCTCTAGCCCAGCCTCGCTTAAGGATTCCTTAAGCACCTTATCCAGCAGCTGGGGTGGGTGCAAACAACGCCTATTTAATCAAGAAATTGAATATTTCCAAGGAATCATTTGGCCTGCCTCAGCCTTCTTCATGACCACAATTGCCTTCTATTTCATCTTCAAAGTAAAATCTGGAGTCTTCCCTAGTAAACGTGTGCTTTTAAAATCCTTCATTTATTTCTACGTAGTCATAAAGCAGAAATAGAAAATATTATTGCTTCTAAAAAATTTTTTAGTGTGCTAAAAATGATGCCAGTAAGAGAAAATGAGAGCATCCTGGGTTTGTCGTCATCTCCACCCAATCTGTTTGTCTCCCGAGTACCAATGATGTGGTAATCGTTCTTGAAAACAGCATGTTTTTATAGCTGCAACTTTAGAAATAGTTTGGGGGGCTCCCCCAATTTCTTCAGAGCACAATCCACACTTATTTGTATGATATTCAAGGAGTGTCTTACTTGGGCCCTGGTTTCCTTCACATGGAGTAGAAAGCCAGTCAAGAACTAACTCTTGGCAGAGGGTAGTAGAAACCCCTGACTTGCAGGGCTGGCCACTTCCTAGCATTTTAGTGTCCCACCATGTCTATGCCAAGCTACCACTGATACAAGTTTTGTCATTGATAAAAAACTAGGGATGAACCTGACCATATGGCCCCGTGAACTGGTACACAGCAGCTCGGGTGTGTCTTTGGGCTCTGCCCTATACCTGGGCTATGAGTGCTGTAGCGGATAGTGTCTGTGAGTCACCCTCCCAGCCCAGCCTTCTAATGCCTGTCCCATGGTCAGCCTTCAATTTCCTTCAACACTCATTTTGTCAAACTCACATTTCTTCTCTATTTTTTTAAATTCTCACCTTAAATATTATCTTTTCCAGAAACTATTCTCTAGATTCCATCCCATTCAGGGTGATGAACTTTGGAAAACATCTAGTGGATAAGGCTCGAGTTACAGTGTCACCATGAGTGATAGTCACAGTGGGAACCTCCCTTGACATTTGCCCTGGAAACCCGCAGGTTTTCACCGCTAGACACTAACCATGGTTTCATGTTTAAAATTATGCATAGATTAACAGAAAGATGAATAAGTGTCTGTATCAGTACCACCATTATGGACACAGGGCTCCTCTTACTCCTCATTGCTTCATAGACATGAAGGGTGTGCTAGGCAGAAAAGCCCTGTCTTGAACTAGACAGACCCAGTTGAAAAGAGAGAACTGGGTTGGTGCTCAGGACACCTTGCCCACTTACACAGTTTTTGATAAGTAGTTCAAGTCTGAAACCAAATGAGAAAACAGGAAATGAGTCTCACTCTATAATGCTAAGATGGAAAAGAAGGATATGAGCTAATGCCCGTTGGCTCCATGACTAGAATATAGTCATGGGCTTCAGGAGCATACTAGGGCATGACTGAACACTTTCATTTCATCCGTCTTTCTCCTCTTCTGACCTTCTGCTAAGACGTCTCTATAGTAATAGGGAGCCTCCTGAGCCTACAAAGAAGGTGGGGCTCCTACTGTATTCAGGGAAAATGGCTTCCTTTTGAAGGGTTAATGTTGGGGTTGATTTGTGCCTTCTGCCTTTCTAATACTTCTATGAAATAAGTGCATTACAATTTGGTTTCTATTAACTAATAGGGAAAGAGAGAGAAACTTCCTCATAGCATCCAAACCTGCCATACCTGGAGCAATTTGATGAATCACTGTCGCTCCTCGCTGACTGAAGCTCAGTGTGAAGGCTGCTAACCAAAACCACATGGGCTCAGCCTGTTTTATATCTGATTCACCTTAGGAAATGATAACGATTCAAAAGTCTTAACATTTCCAATTCTAAAGCTCATATCACTGTAGAATGTTGAGTGTTCTAACCCCAAGAGTGGATATATATTTAGGTATGAATGCAAGCATTTTTACACATGCATATAGAAAGCCATACCCACACATAAAATATATTCTGTTCCAAGAATCTTTCCTCCTGTCGTCCAACCTCTGCCAAGACCTAGCTCTGCATCGGTCTCTGCTGCAAGGTTCTGCAGCTGTTGAAGGCCACTCTGCTCTCATCCTTCTCTAGTCTGATAGCACATGCTGCCAGTGCAGAACTGTAGTTACCTATCCGCTGAGCTCTTTGTCTTACATAATCAGTTATGTGCTTTTATGGGTTGGTCCCTGGTCTCCCTATATGCACAGTGCCTTCAGAAGATGGGCTGAAAAAGAAATGTTGGCACACATGCCAAGTTAAGAGTGTTTTTACATTTTTTAAGAGTTACATATATACAAGAAAAGTGAAATATGTCACATGGGTCCTATGATCTTCAATGTCTAATATATAATTTAATGTATTTATATTTAATATAATGTTTTAATTCTTTGAAAACTTCATAAACACATGCTGTGGGTCCTGGCCTACTCAGCCTCTACTCCCCCTCTCTGGCTTCTCCTTCCCCTTCCAGCTTCATGTCCTTTTTTTATAACCCACTCAGTCCATTCAGTGCTGTTTTATATGCACATGAGTGTGGGTCATTCATGAGGGCGTGAACGCAGTCTCCTTCGAGTCCATCTTCAAAATAAAAGGATTCCACTAAGGGTGGATCCTTGCGAGTCCCTCCCCTCTCCGTGCTGGAATTTGTAACTGGTCTTGAGCAGGTATCCACAGTAAAAGTGCAATACTTTTGTAATAAAATAATGGAAAATATGACCGGAGGGGTGTAGCTTGGTGGAACATGTGCTTAGCATTTTCGGACCTTTGGGTTCAATATTCCACAGTGGGGATGACGGGGGGGGGGGGGGGCAGGATGAAATGATTTATAGAAGTCCTTTACTGAAGGAGAGAAAATCTTCCCTCCCAAATCAGGAGGGAAAGTCATGGGTTTGAGTCAGATCTATCCCAATGTAGCCTGCAGGCAGATGTGGAGATGTACTTGCCCTGAGGAGTACAAGGCAGATGGCTGTGTAGAGTTAGGTCATCAGCAGTAGGCAAGGGAAAGTCTAACACATTGTCCCCAGGTGACTCACCAGTGTTGAGCCAGCAGCAGGCTAAGCACCGGAGGCTGGTTTGTGCTGCCTTGACAGCTAGCCTGGATGAAAGCATGTGGTTCTGCCAGTTTTCCTTTAACTCTGCAAGCAGCTTTGCTCTCCTCCTGGGCCTGCAGCTACAGCTAGACTAGGCAGGTGTCACATAGTCATGACCCCAGGGCAGGTGAAGACGGCATAGAATTTCTTCATCTAGGGAAGTCCATGGGTACAGAAAGAGTGAGGGAACCATCTTCCTTTCATGCTGTGCCCTGAGAATATGAAACTTGAGTTCTCTTCCTAGCACAGGACAAGGTCCAGACAACACCAACTTTTCACATGAAAGACTAGTCTGTTCTGCCCAAGAACTGATTCTTCTGCACCATACATAAAGCCCTGCCTTCGGTGTGGATCACTGAGAAGTTCTAGTGACTGGGCAGTTAAACCCTGGGGTGGTAACAGCTCAGGATCAATGGGGTAATAGGCAATGAGCCTGGCTATCACAAAGGGGAAAAGCAAACATGGACCAGCCTAAACTTCCTCTGTAAGAAGCTAGCCAGCCCTTTTGGGGCCGCAGACATCCGGCACCCTTCCAGCCGGAGGACAGTGACCTGCCCTGCAGGGAGCGCCATCTTGGCTCCTGGACTCCGCCGAACTTAGTCTGTACAGGTCAGAGTGAGGACCACAGAGGCAGACAGCTTCTGGGACAGGCGGGAGCCACAGAGCCGCTGAGGCAGCACCCTTTTGGGGCCACAGACATCCGGCACCCTCCTAGCTGGAAGACAGTGGTCTGCCCTGCACAGGAGCCCTCTGCCTCAGGAGCAGGGAGCACATCTTGGATCCAGGACTCCACTGAACTTAGGAACTTAGTCTGCACAGCTGAGAGTGTGCACCACAGAAGCCTACAGCTTCTGTGACCTG
The DNA here is from genome assembly GCF_978045245.1 of Mus caroli. NCBI lineage: Eukaryota > Metazoa > Chordata > Mammalia > Rodentia > Muridae > Mus > Mus caroli. The sequence continues at coordinate 132,098,933 of NW_028227262.1, read as the reverse complement.
CCAAAGCAACACAGCATCTGGGAAAGGTCCTGTTTTCCGCCTTCTTCTTCGACCAGGAGGAGGTCCAAACGCCAGATATCTGTACACCTTCCCTTTAAGAGGAAAGCTTGTCAGCAGGGAGTGCTCTAACCACTGAAACTCAGAGGAGAGAGCCTGTCTCCCAGGTCTGCTGACAGAGGATACTCAGAATCACCAGAAGAACAACCTCTGAACAGAGACAACTATAACAACTCCAGAGATTACCAGATGGCGAGAGGTAAAGGTAAGAATCTTACTAACAGAAACCAAGACCACTCACCATCATCAGGACCCAGCACTCCCACTTCGCCCAGTCCAGGGCACCCCAACACACCTGAAAAACTAGACCTGGATTTAAAAGGATATCTCATGATGATGGTAGAGGACATCAAGAAGGACTTTAAAGAACTACAGGAGAACATGGCTAAAGAGTAACAAGTCCTTAAAGAAAAACAGGAAAACACAACCAAACTGGTAGAAGTCCTTAAAGAGAAACAGGAAAACACATCCAATCAGATGATGGAAATGAACAAAACCATACTAGACCTAAAAAGGGAAGTAGACACAATAAAGAAAACCCAAAATGAGGCAACACTGGAGATAGAAACCCTAGGAAAGAAATCTGGAACCATAGATGCAAGCATCAGCAACAGAATACAAGAGATGGAAGAGAGAATCTCAGGTGCAGAAGATTCCATAGGGAACATCGGCACAACAATCAAGGAAAATGGAAAATGCAAAAAGATCCTAACTCAAAACATCCAAGAAATACAGGACACAATGAGAAGACCAAACCTACGGATAATAGGAGTGGATGAAAATGAAGATTTTCAACTCAAAGGACCAGCAAACATCTTCAACAAAATTATAGAAGAAAACTTCCCAAATCTAAAGAAAGAGATGCCCATGAACATACAAGAAGCCTACAGAACTCCAAATAGGCTGGACCAGAAAAGAAATACCTCCCGACACATAATAATCAGAACAACAAATGCACTAAATAAAGATAGAATACTAAAAGCAGTAAGAGAAAAAGGCCAAGTAACATATAAAGGCAAGCCTATCGGAATTACACCAGATTTTTCACCAGAGACTATGAAAGCCAGAAGATCCTGGACAGATGTTATACAGACATTAAAAGAACACAAATTCCAGCCCAGGCTACTATACCCAGCCAAACTCTCAAATAACATAGATGGAGAAACCAAAGTATTCCACGACAAAACCAAATTCACACATTATCTCTCCACGAATCCAGCCCTTCAAAGGATAATAACAGAAAAAAACCAATACAAGGACAGGAACCACGCCCTAGAAACAACAAGAAGGTAATCCCTCAACAAAACGAAAAGAAGACAGCCACAAGAACAGAATGCCAACTTTAACAACAAAAATAACAGGAAACAACAATTACTTTTCCTTAATATCTCTTAATATCAATGGACTCAACTCCCCGATAAAAAGACATAGACTAACAAACTGGCTACACAATCAAGACCCAACATTTTGCTGCTTACAAGAAACTCATCTCAGAGAAAAAGATAGACACTACCTCAGAATGAAAGGCTGGAAAACAATTTTCCAAGCCAATGGTCTGAAGAAACAAGCTGGAGTAGCCATTCTAATATCAGATAAGATTGACTTCCAACCCAAAGTCATCAAAAAAGACAGGGAGGGGCACTTCATACTCATCAAAGGTAAAATCCTCCAAGAGGAACTATCAATCCTGAATATCTATGCTCCAAATACAAAGGCAGCCTCATTCATTAAAGAAACTTTAGTAAATCTCAAAGCACACATTGCACCTCATACAATAATAGTGGGAGACTTCAACACACCACTTTCACCAATGGACAGATCATGGAAACAGAAACTAAACAGGGACACAGTGAAACTAACAGAAGTTATGGATCAAATGGATCTGGCAGATATCTACAGAACATTTTACCCTAAAACAAAAGGATACACCTTCTTCTCAGCACCTCATGGTACCTTCTCCAAAATTGACCACGTAATTGGGCACAAAACAGGACTCAACAGATACAAAAACATTGAAATTGTCCCATGCATCCTATCAGATCACCATGGACTAAGGCTGATCATCAATAACAAAATAAATAATAGAAAGCCAACATTCACGTGGAAACTGAACAACACTCTTCTCAATGATACCTTGGTCAAGGAAGGAATAAAGAAAGAAATCAAGGACTTTTTAGAGTTCAATGAAAATGAAGCCACAACATACCCAAACTTATGGGACGCAATGAAAGCATTTCTAAGAGGAAAACTCATAGCTCTGAGTGCCTCCAAAAAGAAACTAGAGAGAGCACACATTAGCAGCTTGACAACACACCTAAAAGCACTAGAACAAAAGGAAGCAAATTCACCCAAGAGGAGTAGACGGCAGGAAATAATCAAACTCAGGGGCGAAATCAATCAAGTGGAAACAAGAACTATTCAAAGAATCAACCAATCAAGGAGCTGGTTCTTTGAGAAAATCAACAAGATAGATAAACCCTTAGCCAGACTAACTAGAGGGCACAGGGAAAGTATTCTAATTAACAAAATCAGAAATGAAAAAGGAGACATAACAACAGATCCTGAAGACATCCAAAACACCATCAGATCCTTCTACCAAAGGCTATACTCAACAAAACTGGAGAACCTGGATGAAATGGAGAAGTTCCTAGACAGATACCAGGTACCAAAGTTGAACCAAGATCAGGTTAATGATCTAAACAACCCTATATCCCCCAAAGAAATAGAAGCAGTCATTAATAGTCTCCCAACCAAAAAAAGCCCAGGACCAGATGGGTTTAGTGCAGAGTTCTATCAGACCTTCAAAGAAGATCTAATCCCAGTTCTTCGCAAACTATTCCACAAAATAGAAACAGAAGGTACTCTACCCAACTCATTCTATGAAGCCACAATTACTCTGATACCTAAACCACAAAAAGACCCAACAAAGATAGAAAACTTCAGACCAATATCCCTTATGAATATTGATGCAAAACTCCTCAATAAAGTTCTTGCTAACCGAATCCAAGAACACATCAAAACAATCATCCATCCTGACCAAGTAGGTTTCATCCCAGGGATGCAGGGATGGTTCAATATACGGAAATCCATCAACGTAATCCAGTATATAAACAAACTCAAAGACAAAAACCACATGGTCATCTCGTTAGATGCAGAAAAAGCATTTGACAAGATCCAACACCCATTCATGATAAAAGTCTTGGAAAGATCAGGAATTCAAGGCCCATACCTAAACATGATAAAAGCAATCTACAGCAAACCAGTAGCCAACATCAAAGTAAATGGTGAGAAGCTTGAAGCAATCCCTCTAAAATCAGGGACTAGACAAGGCTGTCCACTTTCTCCATACCTATTCAACATTGTACTTGAAGTCCTAGCCAGAGCAATTCGACAACAAAAGGAGATCAAAGGGATACAAATTGGAAAAGATGAAGTCAAAATATCACTCTTTGCAGATGATATGATAGTATATATAAGTGACCCTAAAAATTCCACCAGAGAACTCCTAAGCCTGATAAACAGCTTCGGTGAAGTAGCTGGATATAAAATTAACTCAAACAAATCAATGGCCTTTCTCTACACAAAGAATAAACAGGCTGAGAAAGAAATTAGGGAAACAACACCCTTCTCAATAGTCACAAATAATATAAAATATCTTGGCGTGGCTCTAACTAAGGAAGTGAAAGATCTGTATAATAAAAACTTCAAGTCTCTGAAGAAAGAAATTATAGAAGATCTCAGAAGATGGAAAGATCTCCCATGCTCATGGATTGGCAGGATCAACATTGTAAAAATGGCTATCTTGCCAAAAGCAATCTACAGATTCAATGCAATCCCCATCAAAATTCCAAATCAATTCTTCAACGAATTAGAAAGTGCAATCTGCAAATTCATCTGGAATAACAAAAAACCTAGGATAGCAAAAACTCTTCTCAAGGATAAAAGAACCTCTGGTGGAATCACCATGCCGGACCTAAAGCTCTACTACAGAGCAATTGTGATAAAAACTGCATGGTACTGGTATAGTGACAGACAAATAGACCAATGGAATAGAATTGAAGACCCAGAAATGAACCCACACACCTACGGTCACTTGATCTTCGACAAGGGAGCTAAAAACATCCAGTGGAAGAAAGACAGCATTTTCAACAAATGGTGCTGGCACAACTGGTTGCTAACATGTAGAAGAATGCGAATCGATCCATTCCTATCTCCTTGTACTAAGGTCAAGTCTAAGTGGATCAAGGAACTTCACATAAAACCAGAGACACTGAAACTTATAGAGGAGAAAGTGGGGAAAAGCCTTGAAGATATGGGCACAGGGGAAAAATTCCTGAATAGAACAGTAATGGCTTGTGCTGTAAGATCGAGAATTGACAAGTGGGACCTCATGAAACTACAAAGCTTCTGCAAGGCTAAAGACACCATCAATAAGACAAAAAAACCACCAACAGATTGGGAAAGGATCTTCACCTATCCTAAATCAGACAAGGGACTAATATCCAATATATATAAAGAACTCAAGAAGGTGGACTCCAGAAAGTCAAATAACCCCATTAAAAAATGGGGCTCAGAACTGAACAAAGAATTCTCACCTGAGGAATATCGAATGGCAGAGAAGCACCTGAAAAAATGTTCAACATCCTTAATCATCAGGGAAATGCAAATCAAAACAACCCTGAGATTCCACCTCACACCAGTCAGAATGGCTAAGATCAAAAATTCAGGTGACAGCAGATGCTGGCGAGGATGTGGAGAAAGAGGAACACTTCTCCATTGTTGGTGGGATTGCAAGCTTGTACAACCACTCTGGAAATCAGTCTGGCGGTTCCTCAGAAAATTGGACATAGTACTACCGGAGGATCCAGCAATACCTCTTCTGGGCATATATCCAGAAGATGTCCCAACCGGTAAGAAGGACACATGCTCCACTATGTTCATAGCAGCCCTATTTATAATAGCCAGAAGCTGGAAAGAACCCAGATGTCCCTCAACAGAGGAATGGATACAGAAATTATGGTACATTTACACAATGGAGTACTACTCAGCTATTAAAAAGAATGAATTTATGAAATTCCTAGCCAAATGGATGGACCTGGAGGGCATCATCTTGAGTGAGGTAACACAATCACAAAGGAACTCACACAATATGTATTCACTGATAAGTGGATATTAGCCCAAAACTTAGGATACCCAAGATATAAGATACAATTTGCTAAACGCATGAAACTCAAGAAGAATGAAGACCAAAATGTGGACACTGTGCCCCTTCTTAGAATTGGGAACAAAACACCCAGGGAAGGAGTTACAGAGACAAAGTTCGGAGCTGTGATGAAAGGATGGACCATCTAGAGACTGCCGTATCCAGGGATCCATCCCATAATCAGCTTCTAAACGCTGACACCATTGCATACACTAGCAAGATTTTGCTGAAAGGACCCAAAGATAGCTGTCTCTTGTGAGACTATGCAGGGGCCTAGCAAACACAGGAGTGGATGCTCACAGTCAGCTATTGGATGGATCACAGGGCTCCCAATGGAGAAGCTAGAGAAAGTACCCAAGGAGCTAAAGGGATCTGCAACCCTATAGGGGGAACAACATGATGAACTAACCAGTACCCCGGAGCTCTTGTCTCTAGCTGCATATGTATCGAAAGATGGCCTAGTCAGCCATCACTGGAAAGAGAGGCCCATTGGACTTGCAAACTTTATATGCCCCAATATAGGGGAATGCCAGGGCCAAAAGAATGGGAATGGGTGGGTAGGGAAGTGGGGGGCGCTATGGGGGACTTTTGGGATAGCATTGGAAATGTAATTGAGGAAAATATGTAATAAAAAAAAACAGTGGAAAAAAAAAAAAAAAGAAGTGTAGCCAGATGTTGAAGTCCCTGCACACCTGCATTCAGCAGCTCCACTGCACCCCTGCAGGGATGGCATTTAGGAAAGAAAACCTAACTGTTGAGTGTTTAGCTAACTGGCTAAAAGAATCTAAGAGACAGAACTTTCCATTTTGAAAGTTGAGTCGCCCACAAAGCCATTACTATACCTTCTGCAAAATATGACTCTGAATAACGTTTATATGAAAAACCGTATGTTAATTTTCCATGGTCAAGGATGGAAGAACTGGTATGAGTCAGATGGACTGATTTAACAAAACTAAATCTTAAAACGTTATCTACATGACTGATTCAAATTAGCTATAGATGAGCTAAATCTGTCCTATAGATCAATTAAAAGAATCGCTATTTCAAATATATCACATCCTTAATTACACTGAATTAAATGTAATTGCATACTTGCTTCATACATCACAGTGTTAATTGAGGGAAACATTTTGAGTCAAACCTACTGAGGTTTCTAGCACTTCAGTTTTCTCTTTATTAAAAGAAACAAAATATATATTTGAGTCATGTTAAAAAAAAGTAACAGGCGAGATATGATAAAATGATTTTAAAAAACAAACCTTACACACATAAACACAATACACTGATTTACTTAAGGAATCACTTCAGAGCGTATAGAGCAGAGTAATTCTATATATCTCTAGGATGAGATATAAGATAGAGCCCGGGGAAAGGAGTTTATAATCTTTAAGGTGTGTGCCTGTGCATGGTGCACAATCCTGGGTGTGCATATGTTGAGGTCAGGGACATCCTTCCAGAACATAGTGAATCTCACTGAAAGTTAGCCCTATTTTCTTTGCAATGTGGGGACACCCCCGCCCCATCAGCTCCTCCAGTCCTTCTGCTAGTCCCCAACTGTGACCCCTGAGCTCAGTCTGAAGGTTGGCTCCAAGCATCCATATCGTGGCTCCTTATTAAAATCCTATTGCTAAGGCTCAGATAGCATGCAGCTCTGTAGACCACCCTGCAGCAGTCCTTGGGTTGCCCAACATTCTCAGCAGGGAGAGAGATAAGAAGTAATGTCCCCTCTCCCCTCTCCGTCAGCGAATGTTGGGACATTACTTCTTCCCAGAAGCCAGTCTTCTTGTGGCTCCCCCTGCTGCTCTCTGCTTTGGGAAAAGACAAAAAAGAAGTAGATATGGATGTGTGCATAATGAAACCAGAATATACATGACGCTGTTTGTTTCTTAGCTCTAAATTGCACAATCTTTCAAGATCAAGGAGCCCTGAGATCCTATCCCAGCATTGTGCAATGTCTCCACATAGGAATTTTATTGGGCAGAGATATCGACATAAATCCTTGAAAAGATGAGATTTAGAAACCAATTTCCTGAAGGAAGGGTCCTGAAGCTCACAATATACATATTCCATCGACGCTGATGCCGATTTATTTTTAACCTTTGCATCTGGGACAACAGGTGTATAGGGGCAGAGCCCCTGGTTGCAGCACATTTTCCACTGAAGAAAAAGTCAGCAAGCTCCTGTAGATTTGTAGGCACTCTAAGAAATGCCCAGAGATCACCTCACCTGCTCTCCTGCTCACCCCACTCAGAGAGGTGGACCTGGGTTAAGAGAAGGGCCTTATCTCTGGTGGCTTTGCAGATGTGCAGATCTTACAGCGATGGTTATTACTCACTGACATCACTTAGGCATGATGGAAGGAAACTGGGTCAAAAGTATTAAGGAAGTTCCCATGTTTTGATGACAGAGGCCGACAATAGTTTATGATCCAGGATGGTTCCACACCATACACGTTGTATTTGCATCCCAGGAAAATCCATTGAGAAACTCTGTGCCCTAGGTCAAGTTTGAGGTTTTAAAGTTCCCAGTGGACTATTGAGATCTAGAAGGAGCAATGTAGAGGCTAGTAAGGGAAGGAACCTGGCCCTAATGAGGCACTTCAGATGGCTTAAGATTTGAAATTGTTCGTTATTCCTTTAACCGGCTTCCCTTGGCTCTGGGTTCTACAAAATGAATCAGCAATCACCGGTCAAAACTCAATTATCAATTAATGTATCTCTATTGAATAGCTGGTACATCCCAGTTAACTGCTACTCCTGAGAATAATCTATAATACTTTAGTGAAGAAAGGCTTCTAATTAAATAGTGAGCTAGTGCTTTTTATACATCAAAGTAAGTGTCCAGAACTAAAACATTTTCTTAATTACGAGATACAATAGATTTAGTCTCTCCTAAGGCTCTCTCAGTTTGCTAATTGATTGCCAATTAAAATGAAGAAATCGTCAATGCACAAAAATAGAATATTTTAGGTGGCTTTAAACCACAGAGGCAAACATATAAGAACTTTACAGTTCCATGCAATGGATGGTCAGCATTAAGGAACGAAGTCACTACACAGTAATATAGCTGAATTTTTGTTATACTTAACAATAAGTTAGAGGGCAGGTGACGAGGGTAGGGAATGCATGCTTGCCTAGTATGCACAAAGCCCTGAGTTCAATCATAAGTACCACAAAAGATTACGTTTCTGAGTTTTATAATGGATGATAGTAACAAAGGATTTCTAACATCTCAATCATTTTCCCAAACTAGTAGCTATACATAAAGACGTCCTGCTGGGCAGTGGTGGTACACATCTTTAATCCGTACATTCATGAGGCAGAGGCAGGTGGATCTGTGAGTTCAAGGCCAGCATGGTCTACAGAGTGAATTCCAGGCCAGTCAGGACTACAGGAAGGAACCCAGTCTTGAAAAACAAAGAGCAAACCACTTATGTCAGACGTGTTATTGGGAAGATGCCTGCAACACTCTCACACCTGAAAGAAGGCCTGAACGCAGAAACACAGAAAACACAGAACCAGAAGATGGGTAGAAGCCACATAATATGAAACCTAGTAGGCCATGTTAAAAATGTTTACCCTAAGAGCAGGGGGGATGAATTATATCGTCTAAATAGAAAGGAGGAGGTATTGAATCATATAAATAAAATAAAGACGTACTGCAATATGGGCAGCTAATCTGACAGTGGCGCCAGTTGAGAAGCTATTGCCCCAGCACAGCAGAAGGATGGATGGCTAGGGCAGATATCACAGTGATAATGACAGAAATAACAGGCATAGATCTGGGAAGTAGTCTGTTGATGAAAACCAGCCCAAACTAGAGGCCCTTGGGGCAGTGAAACCCGAAGTGAGGAAGTACCTCCATCAGAACGGCCTACGGGCAGTTCTGTGTGGCATTGTCTTGATGGGTGGTTGAAGTGGGAAGGCCCAGCCCAATGTGGGTAGTAGTGTCATCCCTGTGCAACTAGTCCTGGGAGGGCCAAGCAAGATAGCTGGAGGCAAGCCAACGTGGAGCTTTCCTCCATGGCTCCTGCCTCCGCTTGAGTTCCTGCCCTGACTTCTGTCGATGATGGACTGTGATTTGGACTTGTAAACCTTGAAACAAACCTGTCCTCTCCAAGCCGCCTTTGGTCAGGAATGGAAAGTAACTAGGACGGTTAGGAAATGTAACTGATGGAATTTCAAGGTAGATTACACGGGAGGGATGAAGGAGAAGGGAACCACGAAGACTCTTCGATGTCTGACTCATACAGCTAGAACAATGGAAGAGTCATTCTGTGATGTGTATAATATAAGGTCAGGAAGGGACAAAGGGTCAGGCTAAGCCTGAGGTCTCTCAGTTCTGTGGATGGAGATCACATGTAGAGACAATAAAATAGATATCACAGGAGAAACAGATTGCCAGGGAAAGTATGGTACGTATATGGTCCAGGCATGTGTGGTCCAGGGGTGACCCTAGAAGCTTTGGGAAATCTGATGTGGACACTCAGGCATGACTGGTCCTGCACAGGAAGCACAGGTGCTTAGGTCTGAGGAGTAAGAGAGACACCAGAGGCTGGATCGCGACATAGAGGCCAGGATCCTCGGTGCTTAAGGGTCATTTCCCTGCATTGTTGAACAGTATTTCTTGTCACCCTTCCACTACAATTTGAACATTACCAGATTGGTGCTTGTCTTTCAAGAACATGCTTACTGGGATATTTGATGTGCACTTTAAAAAAAAATCTTTCTCCCAACAATGACAGTCTAAAGGGAAGTTCTGTGTGCTCGTTCCATTGCCAGAGATTCATATGAGCTAGTTAACTTAATCTTTGCAAAAATTCTGTGTTGTGGAGACATTTTTTTCTGTAGCAATCTGTTTTACAGATGGAGAGAATAAAACACAGATCACCTCAATTTCTGAATGTAGAAAGATTATAGGAATTGTACAAAATGCACGCGTACTCAGGTCTGAGACTTGATGAATGCAGTTGGTATAACGCTCAGTTACCTCCCCATGAATTCTCTATAAAACTACTTCCCTCAACTTCTGTGCCCCCCAAAACATGCACATATGCATGGATTTTAAGATATATCATAGAGTGACTTTTAATGTCATCATCACCACCATCAACATCACCATCACCATCATCATCATCATACCTGAAATTCATTTCATAGGACTTGCTGCTAAGGCACTATACACTAATGTCAAGAAATGAGACATTTAAAGTTTTGCTTTTCTTCTCAATGGCATCCAGGTTCCCCCGTCTTCATGAGTGTGCATTCGAACCACAGTGTAACACTGAGACAACAAGCTGTGCCTCCCATTTTTTGAGAGTCTGTACACACCACAGTGCCTGGAGCCCCAACAGTCACTACAGATGTTCATGCACAGTTAGGGCTGTTTGTCTGTTCATGCGACTATCCTTGATATTCTGAGCAAACTCTTTAATGACACACAGCAAAGTTTCCTACCAGCTTGTTTGTCTCCAGAATCTAACTTTTGGTGGCCATGTTTTACTCCAGACCCTGCTGAGAAACTCTTCGGGCTGTGAGGCGCGCAGTGACGAGTATCGGACAGAGTTCACCACGGCTTTGCAGCGCGTCGACTTATTCATGGGCCGGCTCAACCAAGTGCTCCTGACATCCATCTCCACCTTCATCAAAGGTGACCTCACCATTGCTAATCTAGGGACGTCAGAAGGTCGCTTCATGCAGGTAAGAGCATTCTTAGGGTAGCTGCCTTTGTACAGTTATCTCTGAACCGTGTTTACCAACAGGCTATAAAGTGCAAATCAAGTGGAAGCTAGAGACAGAACCCAAAGGGGTAACAACGAGGCATGACCTACTTTTTATGAAGTGGGTTGCTTGTTTTTGTAAAGGTTTTGAATCTTTCAGCCCAAATGTGACTGCTTTAATCTTCTTGTCTAGAATCAGGATTTTTTCCCCCATTCATAACTTTTATCACATGATTGGAAAGTAAAAAAAAAAAAAAAAAAAGGAACAATTAAGCACTTCCAGGCAGTGTTTTCCTGTTTCAGGGGAAAACTGGGCATCAAAGGAGAGCTATTGTGTGGCCCATGCATGTCCATGAGAAGAGACATTCACATCATCTGCATCCCTGAGAGACACTGGCAGGAATCAGAAAGGGATGCTATCAAAGTCCCACTGTACCTCGGGCTCGCCTCCTTCTGCAAAGGAGTGGAGTCTCACAAAGAAGTTCAGATAGTTAATTTTTTTTCAGAGCAGGATCCATTAAGAAATGCTTCTAATGGCTAGTGACAGTATTTCCATACAATAAAAGTTCACATTTCAGACTTGATGGAATTAGGGTTTCCTAGATACAAGAATCAGAGCACTTTGCAGAAATTAACAACCTCCTCGTGTTGGCTATATTTTATTGCTTTAATAGTTATTGGTGCTTCTCACCATGAGTTCGTGAGTAAATTCTCAACTAATGTGGAGGGACGGTGACATCTGTGGAACTTCTATGAATATTATAAGGGAAAATGTTTACTTCATTGTCTAATATAGTAATTAATTGTATAATATAGTTGATATCCTGATTATTTAAGGGCATCTAGTAAGCCACTCAAGAGTGATGAGATTTTCCTCTTAATTTATCCATTCCATCCCCACATATTGTATGTATATTATTTTACAAAGCAGAGTTTTGCAAATTCTCACCATCTTTGGAGTAATCCGGATGTTGGTCATCGCCATAATTTAAGAACTACAAATCATGGTTCTCTCATGCTCGTTGGCATGGGAGGACCTCTCTCCAGAGTCATGCAGCATGTCACTCAACCTCCAGTCTCTAAAATGTTAGCAAACACCCTGTGATATGAATGTCCCCACACTGTCTTCACCCTCACAGCTGACCTCTCCTCCTTGCCCCTTTCCCAGTCTAGTGTGCTGTCTGCCTGCATCACCAGTCTTGGTCACTTAAATCTATTTTTGCCTGTGAAGGTGGGGCACATATTCCTCCCACATACATGTAAGCTTTAACGTATGACTGTTACCTGTTATCTCTGAAATGGAATCCTATCGCTTATGCTTGTAGGCATTCTTCAGTTACACTGATCATTGTTATAAAAATCCAAAGAGTCTGAAGGGCAAGGGGGCGTCTTGTAAACTACTTACTCAAGTGTGCCAATGGCTTGCTTCCCTCATCTTTATTTGTGCATTTCTGTTTTCTTAGTTCCCCATTATCTCACCAATCCAGGTCTACATTAATACAATTTAACAATCAGTTACAATTTGAAAGGTAATTTTTTGAGATTATAAAATAATTGTATTTCTCCCTTCCTTTTCCCCCTTCCAACTCCTCCCATATAGCCCTCCCCGAGTTCCTTCAAATACGTGGCCTCTTTTTTTCACTGTTAGTGCATGAATATATGTAAATTTATTTGTATACATGCATATATGTCATAGAGCTATAACCTGTTACATCTGTAGAGCAGTGTTTTTTTAATCATGAAAAGGGTCATAGTCTATTTCCACATGTTAAAATAATAATAAAATCCTATTTTTAAGTAAGTTACTTTAATAAAAGAGTTTGTACCATCCAAGGAATAGATCACGTGTCTGTAACCCTATACTCCTTGTAACCAAAATTCTGTAGTTGATGCATAATTCTTATATCTTAGTGTGTTTGGGTGGTGGGGGAGCTACCTTCTGCTATGGTCCAAACGGTGAAAATGAGAACTTATTTCATAACAGGTACTGGCATCACTGCCTGATAAGATGTGTTATCCAGGTCATCTTAACATCATCAAGCATATATTAAGATTCTACTGATTTTCTTTTAAAAAACAAAAACAAAAACAAAAACTGAGCAAGCGAGTGAAGCCAAGGAAACTCGGAACCTGCTTTTGGGAGAATAAAATTTTGATAGAGGAGATTAAAATGTTTTCCTGGCAGCAGTGGTGCATGCTGATAGAGAACCCCCCGGAGCACAAAGGACTATGTCTGTGATAGTTGCGTTCCATCGAGTTTTATATAAATAAACCTAAAGCATTTGACCAGCAATGGAATCAGGCGGCCAACCACACTGAAATCCAGTTTGTTTACATCAAACACAGTAGTGGGGGGAGGGGAGGGTAAAGAGGGTAGAGAAGACGTGAGACCTGGAGCTGCCTTTGCCAGGGTGACTGACTACCAGGTTCTGTCAGTGTTTTCATTGGACTAAAACTCTGAGTCTTGTAGCCAGGCTAAGTCTCTACAACTCTCGTGTTAGTAAATACTGTGGCATTTCTGTTACAAAATAGAATCAACATATTTTTTTCCCTCCCAAGGCAGCTGCTACACATGAGAAACACAGAGAAATGATTTTACTTCCTTCCTACCCACAAGCCTAATGGCAAAGTTGCTTAGCAGATTTTTTTTTTTACCCCAAGAGTTTGCAGCTGTTTCTGCCCTTCCTATTGTGCTGCTGGTCAGCTTAGGCTGGGAACACAAGCTATGGCCCCAGCTGTTGGGTGCAAAGTGAATCAGGTATTTCACAGTGGTTATTTGATTAGAAAGAATTATATTGTTTAGCTAACAATAGTCTGTGCATGGCAGAGGAGACATCTTGGGCATGTTGCTAACTTTTAAACAAGTGTATAACGTGTCTCATGCAGGTGCCCAGGAGTCTGAATAGACTGATGTGCACGTGCACCCAGAGCTGAGCCTAGATCCCTGGAAATAGAGCAGTAATAGAATTCAAAAACAGTTTTGGTTTGTTTGATCACTCTCTTGGGATGCTTTGAAGTAGGTCACGAAGCAGTCTTTTTAGATAGCAGAACTAAACACGGGGAGTATGTGTCCTTCCAGGGAAACCTAGCCCAGTGAGCAGGGCCATGTGGGAGAACAGCGGATTCTCATGACGATCACGGGACTAATCACAGGGATTGCCAGCGTCTCCCCTTCTGAGCTCCTCATCTAATCAACATCTAAACAATGCTTGCTTGATTTTTTTTCTTACAGCACTTGTATAAGGCCTTTAATCTCTAAATGCAAAGCATTGCTATTAAAATATTTGTGCATGACTGTCAGGCTGGACAGAGTCGGTGTGGATCAGGGATGGGGGTGGGGACCAGAGGCCTTTCCAAGGCCTGCTTCAAACTCAACTCACAGACAATTACTGAGTATCAAATAGTACATGGTTAGCAGTGTCCACCACCTGGGCACAATCACAGCTACCATCAAGCTCTTTGGTACCACTCTGGTCTTTCTGCATCATTCCAACCCCTTTCCTGTTCTGTTACCTTCATTGATGTTAAAGCTCATTATTTTCCCTTCTGGTCTTATCGGGACTAGTTGAGTCTAGCAAGAAAGGAAAGAGGAACGATGTCGTTTGGTCAGGATGATTCTTTATGGCCATCACTTAAAGGATCATGTTGGTAAGGTGAGAGTAATCACTCCCTTTCCATAAACCTGTTCATTTCCTCACCTCCTACCATCCGACTGCATGGGGCTTCTAGACCCTCATCTGGCGTGCCATATCAGTGCCTTCCATCTGTGGGCAATGACATGCATCATGTTGAGAATGACTGTTGTTTTCTAATAGGTAGATGCAAACATACTAGTCCAGAAAGGGAGCATTAGATAGAGATGCATCGGAATGAAGATTAAACTCAAACATTGTTTCTCTTTAGGGATTATTAATTGACTCATCACTTATAAAATATTCACAAAGGCATCATTAAAAAATGTCATTTATAATGAAATAGACAGCACTGACCTAGATATAGACCTACCTAATGAATATTAGCACTAGAATCTTTTTTTTGAAGAGAACATGTGCATTGAGTTCAGGAGCTTCCTTCTGTGTGCTAAGCAAGAACTCACTGTAAATAAGAATCTCAAGGTCATGCCCACAGCTAAACTTTAAGCTGGGTTCTTAAAATTAATGTATCCATGCTCTCAAAAGGCATATATTTTGTTCGCTATCAAATCACAGAAATTTAAAGCATCATAAATATTTGAAACCCTGGGAAGATGTGGAACTTTTGTTTGTTTTGCTTGTGGATAACAAAGAGAAAGTAAAATTTATTTCAATGGATGCTTTGTAGAAAATAAAAATAAAAATAAACCCCAAAACCAGAGAGACACATAAACTAGGAAACAGATATCATTAATTTATGAACCTTTATTAATTTTAACTATTGGTAGTAGATGAGCTCTGTACACAGATGAATTGTCCTATGGCCAGTGTGTTTTGCTATGAATTTGGAAGTTGCACTAGTTATTTATCTCATCACTGTAACAAAATGCTGACAGAACCAACGTAAGGGAGGAAGCATTGATTCGGCCTTGAGGATGAAGTTCATTACTGCCATGAATATGGGATGTGATCAGCAGCGACTGCAGGCTGTGGCAGAAGCTGCTTCTCACATCTGGGTAGCTGAGAGGGCAGAGACAGACAGAAAGCGAGGTCTGGATAGAAACCTCAGGGCCCCTTCTCCAGCATCTGGCTTCCTTCAGCCAGACTCCACTTCCCCAAAGTCCCCCAACCTCTCCAGAGCAGTGCCACCAGCTGAGAACCAAATTTTCAAGCATAAGCCTGCAGGAAACATAGTCACACCCAATCTCTGACAAATGTATTGGCTCTTCCCATTTCGTTTTACAATGTCACTAGATTATTAGGAGTTTAGATGCTTAAATTTCTTTTTGACTCTTTTCAAATAATTGAAACACAGACACAGGAAGAGTTGCTATTTTAAAAGATTTACTTATTTGTTTCTTTTATACGAGTGCACTGTAGTTGTCTTCAGACACACCAGTAGAGGACATCGGATCCCATTATAGATGGTTGGAGAATTGAGCTCAGGACCTCTGGAAGAGCAGTCGGTGCTCTTAACCGCTGAGCCATCATCTTCCCAGCCCCAGGCCTTGCTTTTTGAATATGCCTGTCCCTACAATGTCTGCTTGATATGGAAGCACTCATATCCATCTAGCAAAAATAACCAAGCAAAGTACAGAAGGAAGCTCCCCAGAACTAGATTTTTAATGAACTTCCTGCCTTTATTCTGCAACACAGAGGGCCCTATCTTTCCTCTCCTGCTCTATTTACCTCACTAACTTTTGTATCTGGTCTCCCACCTCTTTGAATTCTGAGCTTCCAATCTTAATCAGCAATTCCCACTCTTTTTTTTTTTTTCTATTTCATTAAACTAGTTTCCTTGATTGAAGCAGCAGCTCTTCGTGTTATGGCTTCTTTCCAATAAACATCGTTTTGTAGATGCTAAGAAATCTCAAGCTGTCCGGAAGCATAAGGCCTCAGAGTCATCCCTTGAAAATTACACATTAAACTCAAAGGTACATTCTGAAACATTTGAAACACTCGGGCCTTCACCAAGGCATAAGTGGGCTTCACATTTAAATCTGCAAATGTATTAAAACAACAGACATGAGTTGGAGACATATTATGTCCATACTATGGACCAGAATCTGATCTATACTGGAAATACAGGAAAGCAGATTAAACTCTAAATCTGTAGCACTATATCTAGTTATAACTTGGTCTGTCTATCAATAGTGTCACCTTTACTCATATTTTTCTCCTTGAGTCCGAAATTCCAATAATTTGACTCTTTCATGGATAATTGGTTTGTCCTTACTACTTAACAGAAATCCTGGGCTTCTTAACATTTAAAATAAATCGATATCATAGATGGTGTCAAAACTCAAGAAGAGTCTTGATTACCTTTAAACAGGACTGTAGATTTTCAATTCTTATTCAAGGAAAATTCACTTTGGTCGTCCAACAACTTCATACAGGTCTCTCTATCTCCGAGAGATCTGCCATGCAGACAACTGTGCTTCATCTCTCACTCTGTTTCTCCAGTGAGAGTCTACCCTGCCAGCTACCAGCTTCTCTAGAACCCTGCAGTCTAGAGGCCCGCTCTGACTCTGAGGAAACATTCTTCCAAGCCTTGACTATGGGTGCTGAGCAGGGGTAGCTAAGCAAGGGTCTCCAGTGAGTCGCTTGAAGTACACTTTCCTCTTACAAAAAGCAAAACAAACAAAACAAAACAAAACAAAACAAAAACACTTGATAAGAAACACAAACCCAAACCACAGAAAAGTATTACTTCACACTTACGGAAATGTCCATAATAAAGAAATGGAAAATGGGGTCAGTCTCGGTGGCACTCACCTTTCCTCTCATCACTCCAGCATTTGAGAGGCAGAGACAGGCATATCTTTGTGAGTTCGAGGCCAGCCTGGTCTAGTGACTCCCAAGACAGCCAGAGATATGTAGAGAGACACGCTGTCAAGAAATGGGAATGTAGAATAGTACAAACACTGGGAAATAATTTAGCAATATCTCAAAAACATAAAGATAAGGTTACCATAAGGTTTTAAAAAGAAAAAAAAAAGCCTTATCCTAGATGCAACCCACAAGAGAAATAAAAGTATATGATCACACAGATAGTTTCACATCAGTATCCACAGTAGCATTATTCAGAGGTAAAACATAGAAGCAACCAAACTGTTCCCCAAGAGATGTATACGTGCACAGAATGTGGCCTGGATATACAGCACAGTATTGCTTAGCAATAAAAAAGGAACAGGGATGAATCTTAAAAACATATACTAAGTAGAAAGTGCCATACACAAAATTCCAGACAGATTCCATTCATATATAATGTCCAGAATATGAAAATAGAGAGATAGAAAGTAAATTAGTACTTGTCAGAGGCTCGAGAGATTGGGCAATAATTGTTAAGGGATGTTGATGGGTGTTTTTTGTTTTGTTTTGTTGAGCGACTAAAAGTATTTCAACGTTGAGTGTAGTAATGATTGCACAAATCTGCATATACTCTAAAAGCTAGGCCTCTGTAAGACAGGCTAGAAGCTGTGGGAATGGCAGGGAGAGCAGTGGATTTCCAGAAACAGTCAGAGTGGGAGATGGAACACACTCCCAGCCTTGTGTGTGCCAAGTCATGTGGGAAGGGTGTGGGACAGAGGAGGTGGAGTGGCCTTGTGGTCATATTAGAACAGCACGGGTGACAGTGGGTTCCCTGAAGGATTGGGGAAGCCCCTGGAAGTCAGCTGATGATCAGTCTGATGATCAGTCTGCTGTAAATTAAGGATATTTCCTTCTCGAGTGAGCACTGAAATTCCTATTGGCCCTACAAACATCACCATCACTCCAGCTCTTCTTCCTCCTCCCCTTCCTCCTCCCTTCTCCTCCCTCCCTCCTCCTCCCCGTCCTCCCCCTCATCCCCTTTATACATGAAACTATTGAATTGTCTAAAAAGAGACAGAGCATTTGAGGAAATAGATAGCTACCTAGATTTATTTTTTGTTAAAATTATCTTCATCTGGGAGCCTGATGTAGCTGTCTCCTGAGCGGCCTTACCAGAGCCTTACACATACAGAGGTGGATGCTTAAAGCCAACCATTGGTCTGAGCACGGGGTCCCCAATGGAGGAGTTAGAGGGAGGACTGAAGGAGCTGAAGGTGTTTGAAACCCATAGGAAGAACAACAATATCAACCAACCAGACCCCCGGAGCTCCCAGGGACTAAACCACCAACCGAGGAGTAAACATGGCTCCAGCTGCATATGTAGCAGAGGATGGCCTTGTCAGGCATCAATGGGAGGAGAGGTTCTTAGACCTATGAAGGTTCTATAGATGCCTGAGTGTAGGGGAATCAAAGGCTGGGAGGCGAAAGTGGGTGGGTCAGTGGAGGAACACCCTCATAGAAATAGGGGCTGGGGATGGGATAGGGGGTTTCCGGGAGGGGGGCAAACCAGGAAAGGGGATAACATTTGAAATGTAAATAAAGAAAATATCATATATATATACATATATATATATATATATATACACATACATATATATGTGTATGTATATATAAAATCTTCATCTGTTTTAAACAAAATTAACTTGTAAGGATGTCTAGTTGAAAATAAAATCTATATATAGTCTTTATGAATCATAATAAATCACAAAAAGTATTTTCTTCACATTTTAAGTTTTCCAGGTGAAACCACAGTTTTATTTTTCTGTTCATGTATTGATTTACCACATCTTTTCTCAGACACCTTATTGAGAGATTTTATGTGGCCTCATAACAGCAATGAGCAAGTAAATTTGGATTTTTCCCTCTCCCCACCCCCCAAACAGTGCATTAGGCCTATATTTTCAGAATCATTAAAGAAAAAGGGTTTGTGACCTAAATACTAAGAATTAGTCATGGACACAGTAGAAATTCAAAAGATAATTGCCAGTCTTCTATTTCATACTAATTGTTCTCAGATTGCCAAGTGATTTATCATAAGAATTAAACTTACATGCCAAATTTTGTTCTGTCCCTAGAAATATCTCCATGACAACAAAAAGCAACTCCTAATTCTTGTAAGCATGGCTTCGGGAGTATTTTGAGGATTTTAGTGGTTACTCAATTATTTAGGATTCTGGCAATGAGAGAAAGGGAGGGATTAATGATAGAAAAAGTATTCTTGGCATTTCCTTACAGTGGATGCTCCTGCAGAGAAAAGGCTAATGATCAGTGGAAAGGGTATTTGCATCTGTGATAAGGTCTCTGCTCATCACTATAAAGGCTAAGATTTGCCCCCCTCTTTCCCTGGTCTTCCTTCCTTCTCCTGCGGTCTGTCCACTTTCCCTAGCAGACAGCACCCATTCTAGTCCAGCAGCTTTTTCATGTGGGCCTTCAGTACTCACTTAAACAGAGAGGCCTTCGCCTTAGGCACACTTAACTCCTGCAGCCAAGGTTCCTGAAACAAGGAGTAGCTGGCAAGGATGTGCATTGTGAAAGCTGTTCTAGCTTCAACTCCCCAGTGCTCTTTGGGACTTCTGACTTTATATTGGTACTCACTCCAGGGCTCGGAGAGCCAAGCAGCTGGGTGTTTAAGAAGGAATCAAATGCTCAGATTTGGGCATTAGATAAAGTCACTGGGAAACCTGACTCTTTCACTCTCCAGCTCAATTCTCCCTTGGATTTTATTGAGAGTAAAAGCAGCATCTATCTTCCAGAATAACTGTGATCTCTTCTTGAAGCACTGAGCATAGTGTCTGGCTCGGTTACCTATGATGAAAGTGTCTATCTGTATGGTGTCTCCCGCTGAAAAATCATGAGAAGGCAAAAAACAAATCAACCCACCCAAGCCCAGGGATGCAAACATTAAAACAAAAGGTTAATCGTTAAAAACGATTAAAACAAAAGGTTAACCATTCCTGGGAAGCACATATAATCAGATATGTGATGAAGTCAGAGATAACAGTCTAGTAATTAAGAGGGGATTGCTTATTATAGATTCGAGAAATTCTAAACCGAGCAAGAAGGTTATATATAGAATTGCCATAAGGCTCAGCAACCAGTCCTGACATATCACGTGACAGCAGTTTAAGGAAAAGGAAACATAGCCTTTCAAAGGGTTCTGGGAGATGATCATTGTCATGTAATAGGACTGAGGAGATGAGAAGAAACCAGAAAGACAGGTGCAGCATGCAAATATACAAGAGTTGATCCATAATCATCAAAGAGGTGAAAGTCACAGAAAACTGAGTATTAAGATAAGCTGGTATGTCTTAGTTTAGGTTTTATTACTGCAACGAAACACCGTGACCAAAAAGCAAGCAGGGGTGGAAAGGGTGTATTTGGCTTTTACACTTCCATAGCTGTTCATCATCTAAGGAAGTCAGGACAGGAACTCAAATAGGGCAGGAACATGCAGGCTTTAGCTGATGGAGAAGCCATGGAGGAATGCTGCTTATTGGCTTGCTTCCCATGGCTTGCTCAGCCTGCTTTCTTATAGAAGCCCAGGAGGAGAACCACCTACAGTGGGCGTGGTCCCCTCCCCTCAGTAACTAATTAAAGAAGTGTCTTACAGCCAGATTTTATGGAAGCATTTTCTCGGTTTAGTTTCTCTCCTTTTAGATAATTCTAGTTTGTGTTGTCAAGTTGACCTAAGACTAGCCAGCATACTGATGTTTGTCTTGGGTTTGACTTGTGCATGAGAAAGGATTTGATTATTATTATTTATTATTATTATTATGGCTTTTGTTTTGGTTTTTTTTTGTTCTTTTTTGCTTGTTTGTTTGTTTGGTTAGTGGGTTGGTTGGTTTTTGGGGGGTGTTTGTTTGTTTGTTTGTTTGGCTGGGTTTTTTGGTTTTCTAGATCTTTATTTTCAAAGTGAAGTCATGGGTTGGAGAACGACAGAGAATGGGAGGAGCTAAACACCGAAAGAGGTTTAAGATTGCAAAACTGAATAGCTGAAATCCAGGTGCTGTGTTCCAGAGGTTTGGGATCTTCAGCATCTGGTAGGGGAGTAGGCCAAGGAAGGAGGTAGGGGACTGGAAATTAAACTCTTCTTCATTTTGCCCACAAAGGTCACTATTGGGCCCTAAATATAAGAAATAACAGTAATTTCCATCCTGACCACATGACCCTTGAACCATTATTTAACTTCTGTGTAAATACAACCACCCCGATTAATGGAGGTGTTTTGAAAGTGTTGACTGTTCGGAGTAGAACCAAACTATCATAATGTTAAACTTTTATGGCTCAATGTGCACTTGGTTAGTTTTTTTTTATTAACAGTTCATCCCATGAGAACAAATTAAGCACTTGGAAATCTTCCTAAATTGTTTCAGGCTACTTGACTTCTTGTTGTGTTGAAGAAGAAAACGAAATGACCATTTTCCCCAGAATATGTTCATTTTGTGTGTATTTGAGGCCAAAGCACTTAATCTCCACTTCTGTTTTGTGAATGAGAAAACTGTGGCCAAGGGAGTGGTTTGGTTTTGTTCCTTTTTTTTTTTTTTCGTTTGTATTCTAATTTCAGGGTGCCCATCATTGTCCAGAGGCTTCATATAACGAACCAGTGCATTTTGAAATTGCAACTTATAAAAGTTTCTTGGAAGTGTCAGGCAGTTTCACAGTAGATCTGAAGCCCAGTGCTGAATCAACTCTTACTCCACCTCCCTGTGTGCAAACTGATGACCTACTTAAGAGACCCTCTGAGCATGCCCAAACCCTCCTAAAATCGGCAATCAGCTAATATAACAGTTCTGATCTAGTCTCCTCAGTTCATCTGTCTAAATTTCCACTGTCACTTGATTCTAGAAACAGGAAGGGGGGGGGAATGTATTGCTGGAGAATATCCCTAATGCCAAATACCTGAAAGCGAGAATATCACCATGTATCTGAACACATCCTTTAGGCATTGTTAAAGCCCCAGATCTTATTTTTAAAGCCAGGACAAAATGTAGTTTATTTGTAATAAGTTAAAACCTACTTTTATTCCTTTTCTTTTATTGGATATTTTCTATATTTACATTTTAAATGTTATCCCCTTTCCCGGTTTCCCTTCCGGAAACCCCTATTCCATCCCACTTACCCCTGCTTCAATGAGTGTGCTCCCCCACCCACCCACCCACTCCCACCTCCCCTCCTTCTTATTCCCCTACACTGGGGCATCAAGCCTTCACAGGACCAAGGGCCTCTCCTCTCACTGATGTCCGACAAGGCCATCCTCTGCTACATATTCGGCTGGAGCCATGGGTCCCTCCATGTGTACGCCTTGGTTGGTGGTTTAGTTCCTGGTAGCTATAGGGGTAATGATTGGTTGATGTTCTTCCTATGGGGTTGCAAACCCCTTCTGCTCCTTCAATCCTTTCTCTAACTCCTCAATTGGGGACCGGCACTCAGTCCAATGGTTGGATGCAAGCATCCGCCTCTGTATTTGTCAGGCTCTGGCAGAGCCTCTCAGGAGACAGCTATATCAGGCTCCTGTCAGTAGGCACTTCTTAACATCCACAATATTGTCTGGGTTTGGTGACTGTATATGGGATGGATCCCCAGGTTTACTTTGTAAAAGTAATAGTATATCATGAGACAGTGGTGTGTGTGTGTGTGTGTGTGTGTGTGTGTGTGTGTGTGTGTCTAACATTCAGTTCAAATAGTCAGAGTCTATTCTGACCTCAGAAGATCCATAAATACAGTTTAAGAGTAGCAAAGCTGGAGTCAGCCCCAGGTTTCCAGACTCACCCCATGCTCTACATTTGGAGAAACTGCCCCACGGGGAGGGTTAAAAGGACAGATTAAGCCTGGTGTGGTGACGCACGCCTTTAATCCCAGCACTCAGGAGGC
Source organism: Mus caroli (assembly GCF_978045245.1). Classification (NCBI taxonomy): domain Eukaryota; kingdom Metazoa; phylum Chordata; class Mammalia; order Rodentia; family Muridae; genus Mus; species Mus caroli. The sequence continues at coordinate 132,075,580 of NW_028227262.1, read as the reverse complement.
AGAGGCAGGTAGACTTCTGAGTTTGAGGCCAGCCTGGTCTACAAAGTGAGTGCCAGGGCTATACAGAGAAACCCTGTCTCAAAAAAAAATTTTTATATAAAAAAGGGGGGGCAGATTAGAGAATAATCCGGGAATGATGGAGCCCATGTGGTGTCTTCCTCCTGGGAGAGTTTTCGCTCCTTCTTCCCCACACACTTGTAAGGATCGGTCTGAATGTGCTGCCTGATTGGTTGGAAGATCTCTTCCCCTAGCTGTGCTGAGGCCATAGGCAAAACATGAGGGTCCGGACAAATTGGCTTCAAGGCAGGAGATGCAAGATGTTGCGTTGGTTTCTAACAGGATGCACTGTGGGTCTTTAGTTGGAGCAGTAATGCACTCTTCCTGTGTTTGTAGTAAGTCTATTGGAATGAGGGTGGTTTCTTCTGCTCCTCAGGTGGTGCTCTCTCGGACGGCACACTTCACTCCTCATGTGAACTTCCTCCTCGATTCCCATCCTGTATCTCCAGAAGTGATTGTTGAGCATCCATCAAATCAAAACGGCTATACATTGGTTGTCACAGGAAAGAAGGTAAGGCCTGCTTCCATGGGAATTTCCACGGATGAGGTTCCTCTTGGATGGATAATGTGTGGTGGTGTTTACATTCCCCATCTCTGAGACTTAGATTCATGCCTCTTCCATTTAGTTCTTTCTGGAGACTTGCAGAGACCTTCTGAAGTGGAATTATCTGCTAGTCAAAGAGCACTAGGCCTGAGGTGGCCTTCTTTAAAATGTGCATGGCTCCTCCGGCCTGTTTCTCAGTGAAACAAACCAACAAACGGGGATGTGGATTACAATCCTAACAGCAGAACCCCAGAGCAAGCAGATGATAAATCCTGGAGACACACACTGGAATGTGACTCCAGCCTCTGAGAGAGAAAGAGAGAGAGAGAGAGACAGAGACAGAGAGAGAGAGAGAGAGAGAGAGAGAGAGAGAGAGAGAGAGAGAAACGTTTTGATACCAGAACGCCATGTAACCTTACACAGAACTTTCCAGGGTCTCAGGTGCTTCCCCTACAGTTTAAATTAGTTTCTCTTGTTATTTTAAAATCATCTCCTACAGAGCCACGTGTCTCTACTTTGCAGAACTTCTAACGTTATAGGATAGTGATTCTGGACCAGGACAGTAACTTTGATGTTTCCTTAAGGTTGAGGTGGTAAGGGGGTTAGTTAATTAGTTCCGGTTATGCTGTCCAAGATTTCCTGGAGCTCACAGTCCTGTGTAAGCATCTCAGGTGCACACTATATCCACCAGTGTTACCTTTTTATCATGTGTTGTGCCAACAGTAGAAGGAGGAGTTTGACATTTTATTTATTTTATTTTTTTTTAATTTTTAATATTTTTATTACGTATTTTCCTCAATTATATTTTCAATGCTATCCCAAAAGTCCCCCATACCCTCCCCCCCACTTCCCTACCCACCCATTCCCAATTTTTTGGCCCTGGCGTTCCCCTGGGGCATATAAAGTTTGTGTGTCCTATGGGCCTCTCTTTCCAGTGATGGCCGACTGGGCCATCTTTTGGTACATATGCAGCTAGAGTCAAGAACTCTGGGGGGTACTGGTTAGTTCATATTGTTGTTCCACCTATAGGGTTGCAGATCCCTTTAGCTCCTTGGGTACTTTCTCTAGCTCCTCCATTGGGGGCCCTGTGATCCATCCAATAGCTGACTGTGAGCATCCACTTCTGTGTTTGCTAGGCCCCGGCATAGTCTCACTTGAGACAGCTATATCTGGGTCCTTTCAGCAAAATCTTGCTAGTGTATGCAATGGTGTCAGCGTTTGGAAGCTGATTATGGGGTGGATCCCTGGATATGGCAGTCTCTAGATGGTCCATCCTTTCGTCACAGCTCCAGAGTTTGGCATTTTAAAGATCACTTAAAGCCATTGTTTTGGAATTTTTCACATAGATGCTACTCAATAGATGCCGTGAACTGATACTTATATGAGACTTCTACATGCTCAACTTTTACAAGCCATTCTAGAAGCCCTTTCTTTCTCTTCTCTTTGCAGATCACCAAGATTCCATTGAATGGCCTGGGCTGTGGACATTTCCAATCCTGCAGTCAGTGTCTCTCTGCCCCTTACTTTATACAGTGTGGCTGGTGCCACAATCAATGTGTGCGTTCTGATGAATGCCCCAGTGGTACATGGACTCAAGAGATTTGTCTGCCAGCAGTTTATAAGGTAGGAATATCTGCCATCTAGTATGAGTATTTTTTGGTAAACACAAATTCCAATAATGAAAAAGAATGCAAAAATCAATGTATTCATCTACGTGGGGGACATCAGCCAAAGCCCCCCTCTCTGTCTTAGCTTTGTCTTTGAGATAGCATTGGGACACCCTCTCATTCTGCACCTGAAGTGCTTGCTTCATGCTCCCTAGGTCCTCTCTAGCATGCTTGCTCTCCCTTAGGTCCGTGTGTGTAACGCGGAGAGGTCAGAGATGACCAGTACTGCTCCCCAGTTCAGATCTATTCCCTCTGGAGTCACCCACACTCATTCTGCATTGCCTGCTCTAGACTGGGTGCCCCAACTGAAGCTTCCAACTCCATAGAGATAGGTGTCACACTCATGGGGTATATGGAGCCCCCAAGCTGAGCCGTGTGGACTGATGAGCCTCAAACATAGAGGTTGGTTCCCAGGTTCACCTGTGGGTACCTTTAACTCTTATCTCAATGTCCTTAATCATGAAATAATAACACAGAGAATAGTTATACTGGCATCTACACTTCTATAAGCCATAACATATGGCTTTATTCACTCTGAAAATACTTACTGATGGTATGGCAAGACATATAGTTCAAGCAGAGACTAGTGCAGCCCGCTGTTGAAGAGCCTAACTTCTGGCAGAGATGGCAACCTTGGCAATGCAGCCATACTCAAAGTGGTGCTTCATTTCTATAAAGTTTGCTTTGACACTATGAAATCTGAGGTCCTTTCTTAAAACGTCTTGGCCCCCGCATATTTTGCTTGAAAAAGATTTTCCAAGCGAGAACCCAGTGTTAAGTTTTCTGTCTACATGTAGAATAGTTGGACTTTTGAAAATGGTACCTGTAAAAGATTCAAGTTAAAGGGCTGGGTCACCTGGTGCACTCCAAGGAGTAGCAGAGTAGAAACCAGACTGGAGTGCATGGCTGCTTCCATTTAGTTACGGTTTAGAGGAAGATTTGCAGCGGGTAACTGGGCTTTCAGGAAAATCATTTTCTGCTAGGTGTGACACAGTTGCCAAGCCTTGGCTTGGTCAGTGACAGAATGAACTGCAAACAGTAGGAAAGTAGCTCCAGGTCTGTAGCGTGTTGTTCAGTCTTCTTTTAAAACCCACATGCAACTGAGTACTTTATTAAACAAACAGCCTTGGCAGGCAGTTTCGGATGTCAGAAGCCTGTATTCTTTACTGTCTGCGACAACTATACTGAGTGTGTGTTTGTGTGTGTGTGTGTGCGCGCGCGTGCGCGTGCACGCGTGCACAGGTTCACACAATTAAACCACAACAATTTCTTTTAAAAACTACCCACATTACTGTTTACGAAATCAGGCTGGTAAACTGACTAGAAGGAGCACTTCTTCCTGACCCTTGTGCCTCTCTTTATTAATCATCAAAGTCTTGTTAAAATAGCTGACAACAGAGCAAATAGCTTAGAGTTTTCCAGAACAACGTAGTTTTGCATGCAAGTCTTCCTCTTCCCTCATCTTTTGAAAGTCCAGCCATCTGCGGTTGGTGACTTTTAAAGGTTTCAGTGTATCATGCATACATCGATGAGGTGTAGGTTTTATGGCAGAAGAAAAGTAGCAACCGCACAGCTGAGTCTATAAACCCACACACCCACCCCCCTCTGTCCATAGCTGTTAGGAAGATTTCATGCCATACTAGACCGTGACATTGGGCATTCTTACTGAAAAAAAAAAAAAAAAGATAAATTGTCCCTCTTTCTTTTTCTGCTTTCAACTCTACATGCACAAATTCAGCCAATGTATAGAATTTCATTTTCTGATACAAACACATTAACCTGCTGCTCAAGGTACATGCTATTCAGTAGCTGAGCTCCTTTGCCGTTTCAGATATGAGTGATTTCAGGATTTTAAACCCAATCCATTGTTTCAAATGTGTCCTCTGACCTCATACTTCAAGAGCAATGAGGACTGTTCAGAAAAGGAGGGGTATTTTCACAGTAGAGTCTGAATGTATCATCTTCATATAGATGATAATGGGATAATCTTCATACAGATAATCTTCTCAGAGACACAATTGAACTGCATCATTGATCAGAATCCCAGACACAAAACAACAGCAGGCCAGGCAGGACATTGCCAGCAGCATATTTGTGACTTTATTTTTCCTGCTAAATCAGAGAGTGGCTTCACTGGTAAATGTAATAGTCGATGTTTCTTTTTTTTTTTAATGCTTTCTCATATTTTATTTTAATGGGGTGCACTCACATTATCCTAACATCTTGATGGAATGAGCCCAGCAGTAATGTGATCTTTCACCTGTGAAGGGCTAGGAACTACTTTGTGGTGGTATCTCCCCAGCCAGACAGGTGGGAGACCCGGCTTCTGTCTGTGGCTCAGTGCAGGACACTCATTTCCTGGCCTGGAGAATTTCTTTGCACTTCAGGATAACTCCGAGTTTGCCAGCCCATTGTTGGGGCTATACAAGGGTGTGTGGTCTACAACAGCTTCCTTCCTTTTCCCCTGGAAGAGGGACAGTTCCCTCATAAGCTACTGGGACAGCATTCAGCTCAGAGAATGCTAAACAGAGCGAACCTTTCTAACTCAGGGCAGGGGCAGGGAGGAGGGTAGTGCAGGTTTTATAGTCACTTGTCACAGTTGTTACTTGTCACTAGTAGTCACAGCTACTAGACAATGCTGTTTTTCTCAGTGATTGCCAACTCTCTTTGCCATTTCATTGGAAGCAGTGATGATGTGTGCTGAGTGACAGGCTTCAGTTCTGACATGGAACAGGGGAAGGGCTGGAGGCAGAAGGAGCTGGCCCACATTGACTTGGGCAGCTGTTTTGGAAGGGGGGACCTCCTTACAGTGAGCAGCAGCTGGGCGGCAGATCAGCCTTGGCCTGAAGAGTCCTGGGAGTGATTGTCTCTTCTCTCCTGCTGGTCTGCCAATATCACAATAAACAGATTTTCCCCCTAGCAGTTCGCATTTGACTAGACATAGATGAGGTGAGTTTTCATGAAAGGCACAACTGTGTAATGGATTTTTATGGGTAAAAAGGCGATTATAAAAGCATTAAGCTGAGACTTTAGAGGGGTTTGGCAACAAGGGTGAGTTAAGACATCGGTTTGTAATTATTTGCTTAGGAGGGATGGGAATGTTTGCAAATTTGAGTTCTCCTGAAAGTTCTTCTTTACTGTAAGAGTGGTGCAGGCCAGGCTTTTTAGTAAGTACCTCAGCTGGTTCTCAGTTGCCCTGATCTCCACACTTCTTTTTCCCACCATTGTACTTTACAGTACAATTTACAATATGTTCCCCCCAAAAGAGCATTTCCTCTCTCAATTGTCACACGGCTCCCTGGGAGGAGCTTATTTTTAACTTGGAAATGTGTTTTGCCTAAATAATTTTAGCCTCGGAACAGTCTTCAAAAATGCCTCGTGTTATGGTATGTGATGGCAGCCACTGTGTTAGAGTGACTCCAGGGGTCACTTTTAACACACTGAAAATGAGCCTATTATTCACTGAGGATAAACATCTCTTATTTTCAAAATGAGAGAAAATAATGTCAATAAGTAGAATTAGAAAAATTACTACAATACTGATTTGAGGATCTCTCAGTTTAGATTTTTGCCAGTAGAAATAATATATTGTGGGCTGGAGAGATGGATCAGCGGTTAAGAGCACCAGCTGCTCTTCCAAAGCTCCTGAGTTCAGTTCCCGGCAACCACATGGTAGCTTACAGTTATCTATAGTGTGTTCTGATGCCCTCTTCTTGCATACAGGAGATGCCTTCTGCTTGCATGCAGATAGAGCACTCATATACAGAAAGTATATAAATCTTTAAAAAGGATAGTGTGTTGTTTGTACTAAATATTACATAATTTCATGTGGGTTCTGGATCAAAGTTTCACCATATTTTAAAAGAAACTATAATTCTAATTAAGAAGTACAAATTGGTAGACATTAATTACTTTATTCGGAGACTTGGAGAGGTGCTCAATAGAGCCCCTGCGTTTAGCACCCAGTACCCACGTTACAGCTGTAATGCCAGTATCGGGGGAGCAAATGCCCTCTTCCAGCTTCCATAGTCAGTGTGTTCACATACACAAACCCACACACAGGAACACATGCATGTGAATTTTTCAGAATAAAAATAAATATTAAAAAGTAGTACATAGTTTGTTTGGCTTCCACACTATGAAAGATAATCATATTCTGATGGATTTACCGTTGTAGGTGTTCCCCACCAGTGCACCCCTTGAAGGAGGAACAGTGTTGACCATATGTGGCTGGGACTTTGGATTCAGGAAGAATAATAAATTTGATTTAAGGAAAACCAAAGTTCTGCTTGGCAATGAGAGCTGTACCTTGACCTTAAGCGAGAGCACGACAAATACGTAAGGAGCGTGGTAACTTTGCTGGGCTGGCCTTGGAAACTAGGCTGGATTCTTTAACTTGGTTTTCTAAAAAGAGAAGAATAATTGTTCAACATGCTCGTCCAGGAATTCACAAGGGTCTTGACCTGTCATAGCATTTGAAGACGTGTTTGGTTTTCTTCTTGTAATCTCACTTTATTAACAGACAAGGAGAAAGACAAAGGTGACATGGCTTAGAACAATTTAACATCCACGAGTTGTTTTTAGACTTGTTCACTTGATTTCATCTTTATATGGAGTTGGAGTTTAGAATTTGCATTTATTACTGTGGTTTAGAATGTTTGGCAAGTATCTATGGGTGCAGTTGCACATGTTGTATTGCGTGTGAAAGTCAAAAGACAACTTCAGGGATTCGATTACCTCCTTCCAAAGTAGGTTCCAGGGCTCAAATTCAGACCATTAGTCTACCACACATGACTATGTGTGGTAACTGCTCTTCCATCCTGCTAGGCCAGCATCTAGGAGATTTGAAACTACTAAAGTAAAAACTCTGCAGAAATGGCCTGTTCAATATGAAAGAATGGACCTTTCCCTTCAGACTTCAAACACTGCCCCGAAGGTCTCTCATGAACATCAATAACAACTGTCTGTCTGTCCTCTGTTCATGATTCACCTGCTAATCCTTGGAACAATGGTGAAGACATCAATCGAATTGAACAGTTTTAAGACTTTTTAGATGAACTTATTTTCAGGTCATATTCATTGGTACCCTGCCATCTGAGCATCCCTCAAATCTTCAGAGGATTCAGCTCCATGCTTGCCAAACATTAAAAGAGCTGGGATACAGCCTACCTGAGCTAAGCCAGAGATCAGAGCTGCTACTCTCTGATCAAGACCTTATTCTCCTGTATTCTACATATCCCTTCTACAATCCCTAAATGCCACAGTAACCAGGTAACCCAGAGATTATTTGTTATAGTGCAGTAGCAACAACCAAAGTTTTAACAGTTGAATCATTGTGGTTGAATCTGTTCTATAAAGTAAATATATCTAGCCAGGCATGGTGGCGCACACCTTTAATCCCAGCACTCAGGAGGCAGAGGCAGGCGGATTTCTGAGTTCAAGGCCAACCTGGTCTACAAAGTGAGTTCCAAGACAGCCAGGGCTATACAGAGAAAGCCTGTCTCGAAAAACGAAAAAAAAAAAAAAGTAAATATATTTAATATAGATTTCACTCAGAGACATTATAGAAGACCTTACTATAGTAACCAAAACCAGTTAATATCAAGCTTGCTAGGCCAAAGACAAAAGCAAGTTCACTCTAGAAACATTCCTGTTCTCTCAAACTCTTAATTATTACAATGTGAATTAAGATCAATAAAGAAAAAGACAATTCATTAACTCTTTTGAGAAGTAACTTATTAAAAAACAAATTATATTTTATATATATATATATGTATATATATATATATAAGATTACTGATAAAAATGCTACCATTGGTAGCTAAGGAGATGCCATGGTTGCTAATGTGCTTGTCAATCTAGTATAAGGACCGAAGTTCAATACCCCACACCCAAATTAAAGGTTGAGTGTGGTAATGCTCACTAGTAATCTAGCACTGGGGAGGCAGATGCAGGAAGACCCCTGGAGCTTTCTGGCCAGCCACTCTAGCCTAATCAGTGACCTCCAGGTCCCAGAGAGAGAGCTCATCTCAAAACCAAGCAGATAGCCCCTGAGAAATAACACCCAAGTTTGGTTTCTGGCTTCTATATGCATACTTGTGCCCCCAACATGACACAGCCATAACAATTCTATGGAAGAAAACTGTTACAGTTGCACTATCCTTTAAGTGGTTTAAATAAATTTATGACAACAACAGTCATAGAAATAGAGTTGTTGGCATAAACTGGTAAAGAGAGCTGGCTTATTCATAGCTGGTATATTGATTGCTTCATAGGCTGCTGACATAGCAGCCATGATGTTACATGTACCAAGCAACAAAGCGCATACCTTTACAGGTTAGGTTAGCATGCACTTCTTAGCTGGTGAGTTTGCATGGGTGACATGAAGTTTCCTACAACAGTCGATATAAAGTTTGGCATAGGCATTCAAAAAATAGAATTGTGTGATGTTTCAGCCTTCATGCTTCCATGAAACTGAGCTTGCTATTTGGAGTCATGAGCTCACAATTTGGGGTTTAATATCCCATCACAACAAGCAGCCAAACCAGAAAATCAGAAAATGCCTGTGGATTTGAAACATATTAAGCTCTGCCCCTTTTTTTTTTTTTTTTCAGGTTGAAATGCACAGTTGGTCCCGCGATGAGTGAGCACTTCAATGTGTCTGTAATTATCTCAAACAGTCGAGAGACAACGCAATACAGTGCATTCTCCTATGTAGTAAGTTCAAGCAGGGCTTTTCTTCATGACCTAGGACATTTGACTTTTCTGTCATCTGCTTTGCTAGTAACCAGTTCCTCCTTGGTTTTGCTGCCCATTCAGGATCCTGTAATAACAAGCATTTCTCCGAGGTACGGCCCTCAGGCTGGAGGCACCTTACTCACTCTTACTGGGAAATACCTCAACAGTGGCAATTCTAGACACATTTCAATTGGAGGGAAAACATGTACTTTAAAAAGGTATTGTAAGTATTTTTGTTTATTAATATCTGTGCTTAATACGCCAAGCCAAGCTCTTTTGCGTTTGTGCAGAGCACAATATAGATGTTTTACGTGATTCTCTCCCACTGATGATTCTCTCCGTCCAAAGTCCATCTGCTTCCTTTTGCTAATTTTTCTATCCTTCCCTTTTTACTGATTAATCCCCATTCTGAGTTTTGTCTTGCTACCCACTCCTTTATTTTGGTGAGTCTTATCTGAGCTATACGGTGAATTTAAAGCTCTGGTCATTGGCAGTATCAAAATGAGCATTTCTATCAAGATTCAGATATAAAGAAGATATGTGGTGGGACAGAATGGGCGAGGTTAGGTTTGAAAGTTAGTTGGGTTTCTCCTTCTTAGAGTTGAAGGAGCTAAGTTTATTCAAGCACCAAATGTACTTTGAAGCTTGCTTGAACCACCGAATGTTTTGAAGTCACGGATGGCCTTTCAACAAGGCTAAGCGTGGGATCTAGTTGGATGTAAACAAGCTACAGTGGGGAGAGCTTTTCTCCTAGGCCACCTCTGGAAATTCCACCGAGTGACATTTTTTGACTTACAGATGTAATTTTGGAATATGTGTGTCACTAATAACTAATATCTGCTCTTTATTCCTTTCCTTCCTTCCTTTCTGGTCTTTTGTGTCTGTTTGCTGCTCAGTGTATCAGATAGTATTCTTGAATGCTACACCCCAGCCCAAACTATCTCTGATGAGTTTCCTGTGAAATTGAAGATTGACTTGGCTAACCGAGAGACCAGCAGCTTCAGTTACCGGGAAGACCCCGTTGTCTATGAAATCCACCCGACCAAATCTTTTATTAGGTAAGTAGAAGCTTCTGGTGGGTAGGAGAAAAGCAGGAACAGAAGAATCATTTGGCTGAGGAACACCCAAGGGGTATCACGTCTTTAATCCCTCATTTAAACGCTGCTGTGTTTCTTTTGAAGGCACCTTTCCAATTCAGTGGGAAATTGTATTCCAGTCCTTGGGACAGTCTGACTTTATCCATGTTACTTCCCGTCAAGAGCAGTTCTTCCTATTATTCATTTCCTGTTATGCTTTCAACACCTAGATAAAAACAGTTCAACCTGGTGCCATGGTCTAGATGCATCTATGTCATATATAGTGTTTCCATCTGTGTCAGTTCTCTACTGAGCTGTAGGTCGCCTTTCCCCTCTCCTCTTGTTGCATTTTGCAATTCCTGTACACATACGTATTTCTTCCCTGCACCAGACTCTGTTTTAGTCAGCATCTATAGAGCCTCTCCCACCTTTGCTTGTTCTATCAGTCCACCAACAATAGTCACAAGCATTTTTCTTCTCCACATTTAGTTGGTAAAATTTCAGCCATTTCTACAGCTAATGAAATGTAATTTTCTTTAAATATTCTCGAATTTCCAAAGAAGAGTTAACCCTGAACTCTCATTCAATCCTAGCGAGTCCTCTAACATCATAAGAGTATATAGTAAGGATAAAGCTGAGTGTATAAGACTGAACCTCTGCACAGCTGGTAGAAACGCTCTGAATATTCCTGTTTTCTATTTTGTTTTACCAGTGGTGGAAGCACAATAACGGGTATTGGGAAGACCCTGGACTCGGTTAGCCTCCCAAAGCTGGTAATAGCTGTGCATGAAGTGGGCGTGAACTACACAGTGGTAAGTCTTAGAGTGGTCGGTCCTTCTGCCTATGCTGCCAGGCTTTCAGGGCACAGGAACATTTTGACTTTGTCTAGTAACCTGCAGCAGAGGTCAAATGGTACTTTTATTCAATGGTAGAATCTTGGCCTGACATGTTAAACATACATACATATACACACATGTTTATACATCAATGAAGCAGTTTTCAGATTTTTTGATATATATACAAACTTGTCACAAGCAAAGGGTCATGTGGGAAAAGGACTCACAACTGAGAAAGTGCCTCCATCAGACTGGCCTGCAGGCAAGTCTCTGGGGCCATTTTTTTATTATTATTGATGTTGGAAGGACCAGTCCACTATGAGTTCTAGGTCCTGGGAGGGATAGAAAAGGTAGTTTAGCATGAGCCTAGAGACTAAGCCAGTGTACAGAATTCCTCTATGGTCTTCCCTGCTGTTCCTGTATTGACGTTCCTCGGTGATGGAGTGTGGTTGGGTTCCTGTCCTGAGGTCCCTCGGTGATGGAGTGTGCTTTGAGAGTTGTGAGATGAGTTAGGCCCTCTTCTCCCACGTTGATCTTGACCCTGGAGCTTTGTCACAGCAGTGCAAACCTAATCAGCACAGCTCGCAATGAGTTTCTCAAGTGAAAGAAATAGGATAGACATTTTTATGAATGAGGTGCATAAATACTATTTTTAATCATAATTATGTATTTTTCTTTTCTTTAAACCTATTCTACATGATGCCAATAAGCCAGATAGGACTAAATTATGCATACAAAAGAATTACATGTATAGATATTATAGATAGATGTATTTCTTGTAACACATATATAATCAAAGACGATTTTGACTAATGAAATTAAGAAATGTTAAACTATTACACACCCCTTGATTAAAGTAATAATATAAAACACAGCACCTGCCCCACTCTGCTGTGTACCTCAAACTATGGATCAAAACCCTTTTCCTTGCACTTCCTTATCTCGGTCCTTGTCTCTTTATTAGCATACAGGGGATGGTAATAAAATGCTATTATCAAGTATTTCAATGGTATTTTTCATTTCTCTACATTTTTTTTATTTGAAAGCACAACCGTAATTTAACCTTAACAGTGATGGATCCATCTGTAGCTGTAACAATTTTACATTAGGCCTAGCATGGGAGTCAGTAATAACAGCAACTGGAAGATGGAGACAGAAGGATCAAGAGTGTAGGGTTGGCCTCCTCCATATAGCAAGTTCCAGTCCAGACTAGGGCTAAATAGACCGTTTCAAAAACAAAACACAACAAAACAAACAAACACCAAAAATCTAAGTCTAAACCTCAGAATGGTGAATGTCTTGTTATAGTGTTTTTCTGCTGTGAAATACCACACATCAGTTGGACACATGCTCTCAACCTGGAGTAAAGGCTCTAAGTTCAATTGGGCAAGTGGTAGATTGAATTATAGCACTTTCTTTGAAATTCCCCCATCCAGTATTTCACAAGGACTGAAGCCACTCTGGTCCTTAATTACAGAAAGCAATTTGGGACTAAAAATGTCAAGCTGAATCACCAAACACTAAGGTCATCTCAAATGAGATTCCTCTTGACCCTCTCAGTCATCCACATTGCATCACCTCTAACAAGTGTTATTAGATTCTTATCATATTTCTGAGAGAAGATGCTCCAGGGAGTCACAGCATGAAGTTAAGGACCTTAAAGCCAATCCCCATACATGGCCACAAACAAAGTTAGAATACCACTGTTATTAATTTAGGAGCCGTCACTTCTCCACAACCAAGATACGATTTTACTTTAACCAAATAAAAATAGCAGTAACCCTCTTTGGTGTTGGCATGTGACTTTTTAAAGTTGGGTCTAGGAAATGATTCATTTACTGAAGACCAAGCCTCCATTATTAAGATAATGGCTGAGCTTGCTTTCATCTCCCTTACCCAAAGATGACATATTAAATGCTTGCTTGAAGCCTTCCGTGTCAGATATAGAAGAGGCATACCCTAGGAAAGACTCAAAAAGTGGTAGAAGATTTTTTAAAAGTCCTAATGGTCTATACATCTGGAAGTACAAATTCCTCTTGTTTGAGTTAAAAATGCAGCATACTGTAACTCTATGCATTAGTACTGGACTGGAGGGAGAAATCTAAGGGATGTTCTACTATTTACTTTTTCATTATTCCTTAATTTACTGTCATTTCTAAACTCTTCCCCATTCCCTGTGGCTTATAGAGTTTAAAGTTGATTAAGATGAATTGAAAGCATTTATTATTTAACAAACAAAAACTCATGGTCTGATCCAACCACAATATTTTTTTAATTCCAGTAAACTCAGTGCATTAAAATGTAGAAATAATTAATTTAACAAAATGTAGATTAATGTGTTAATGTGCGCTGTGTCCCAAATTATTTTGTGGTTCCTAGGTTCTTATTATTATACAGAGAATTATTATGGTAGCAGTGAAATCTTTCATTTCCGCTTAACAAGATCATAGGAATAAATAGCTCTCAGTGCTATGACATTATATTTGATATAAAACTAAATATTGCAATATATTTTATCCATATAGTATCTCTGTTTTATCTGATTCCAACATACATTTTTAAATACAGTCTGTTTTAACATTATTAAGAAGAAAATATCACACAGTAAATTCTGTGCTTTTTATGTATATCCTGAGGCCTTTTGCTATTGTGAGCATAAGTAATTGTTTTATCTCCAACTATACTTGTCAAAGAAAAGGAAATCTAAGGGATGTTGTTGCCTGTTTGTCTTTTCCTTGGGGGAGAAACACGGCCCTTTGACTTTAAATATCCCACTTTGTGTGGCTGGTTTTAGTCAAGTACAATCAAGAGGAAACTGCATTTTCCAAAATTCCATAAATCAGAATTTCAAAGAGGAAGATTTGAAATGAGAGATGAAAGGATATAAAATAATAACAGCAGAGCCTTTGTAGCACGGACAGCATTATTTAGAGGCGCTACGGAGCCAAACAGAAGCAAGGCCAAGAGCCGTGATGATAGTGAACATTGATGTTTAATGCCTTGGTAATTCCCTACTCCATCCGTTAGATGTGTGACCAGACTGAGTGAAGTATGTTTTCCAAGTTCAATGTCTTTGTCTAAAAATGGAGCCAGGCAGGTAGACACTGAGTTTGAAACCACTCCGGTAGACAAAGTGAGTCCCAAGACAGCAAGCTCCAGGACAACAAGGACTATACAATGAAACCCTGTCCCCACCCCTTAAAACACAGACAACATGACACCTTCCTGTAGGAATATAGGGACCATTAGATAAGACTGACTTTGTATTTTGGAACTAACCCTTACCAGTAAACACACTAATAGAGTACATGGACATTGTCAGCTGTGGTGCTAACCACATGGAACTTTCTAAGTTATAAAATATATCATGAAACATCCCACACTAAGAACATTTAAATCTTATTTACTAGGTGAGGAAACTGAGTTTCTGTGTGATGCCTTTACCTCAGTTCTTAAAACTTAAAAGTGGGATATGAATCAAAAGTTTCTAAGTTCGCAAGGTCCAGCCCCATAGCTGCTTTACAAAATGAGAAAGCGGTTCCAACCAGGAAAGTGCCTTGTTGATCTAAGGAAAATCACATGATGGAGGGAAGAACCAACTGCTACTCCATCATCGTAACTTATTTGCAGCATGTGAAACTCGGTTATTTGGAAATTTTTACCTCCATTGTGTTTCCCAAAAATGTGTTCTTTGACGTTAGGAAGTTAAATGCAGAACATTTGTAACAACTGATGTGTTTTGAGTTGATTCTGAAACTATGAAATAGCTAAGTTATATAGATGCTGTCGGTGTCCTGCTGACGGTGGGAACTCTGTCTTTTGTAGGCATGTCAGCATCGCTCAAATTCAGAGATCATCTGCTGCACTACTCCTTCACTGAAACAGCTGGGCCTGCAACTCCCCCTGAAGACCAAAGCCTTCTTCCTGTTAGACGGGATTCTTTCCAAACACTTTGATCTCACTTATGTGCATAATCCTGTGTTTGAGCCTTTTGAAAAGCCAGTAATGATCTCAATGGGCAATGAAAATGTAGTGGAAATTAAGGTAAGAGTTGCTTAAATTACTCTCTTAAATGAACTTGAACTGCTCTGTTGGCTTCGCAGCCATGTGAATAGAGTCATTGTATGTGCTCAGTGTATCCTATTCTACATCAGCAAATATCAAAGCTCTGAAAACAAATCTCTTTGGCAGAAACTAAAAGATAAGGGTAGTTATCCATTGCCTTCTAATGAAGCAGTTAAGACCCCCTTCCTTGTGTATATATTAAGAAGTAACAAATGCTGAGCATAAATCTATCAAACAGGCTCCCGCCAATGCTGTCATGATGATGTGATGGCATGCATGCCCTCGTGGGCTTCACCGACACGTGCTAGTTGGAAGACAAACAGTAAGGGTTGCGATGGTAGATGCATTAGTTGCAGTTTCGTGTTTCCTTGTAGTTTGTGAAGTTCTATATCTATGTGTAGCCAGTTGCGGGGGAGGGGCGGGCATGCCATGGCAAATATTTGGAGACAGGAGGTCAATTTTTCAGTTAGGTTTTTCTTCTTGTACCTTGTTTCTATGTCTCTCTCTCTCTATTCCTTCTCTCTCCATATATACCTATATATGTATATATATATATATATATATATATAGTATAATTATATATTATAGTATATAATATATAAGAAGTAGTATATACATATACTACTTCTTAGAGTATTTCATAGGCATATTTTGTTCATATTCACTCCCCACTCCTCCCTGTAATTCTTCCCAGATACCTGCCCGTCCCCTTCTCAATTTTATGTCCTCTTTAAAAAAAAAATAAAATGAAATAACCTACCAAATCCAATTTGCATCTCCCTTATTACATTCATAGACCTGGGCCATCCACTGGAACGTACTTGTAGTTGACTTATCAGAGACCACACTCTTTACAAAATAAAAATCAGCTGTCCTCCAAAATTCCCACACGTCACAGCAACTCCTTAGCTACGGGTGGAAGCTCACGCACAGGTTCTGTGCAGACAGCTGTGTGTTCCTGAACGAACAGTTCCGACATGAACTGTTTGGAATGAACAACCAGAAAGCACGGCTTCACACTGCTCATCCTCACCCTCTGACTCTTACAATCTTTCTATCCCCACCGCCCTTCCCCACTTCCAAGATATGGTCCCTGAGGCCTGGGGAGGAAAGGGTGATATGGATGCTCCATACCTGGCTTAGCAGTCTGCCAGCACTGATTTTCTGCACTTTGACCAGGTCTGGGTTTGTGTTGTAACCACCGTGCAATGCACAAAGTCCCCTGACAAAGTCTGAAGGCTACACTAATGTACAAGCACAGAGATAGGAATTTAGAGGACAGTTTGATTTTATACCTACTTAGCAAAATAATCTCCTCCATGGAGCCTGTCAGCTTCCCGGCCATGGGTTCTTGACCACATTTCACAGCAAGGCAGACTCTTCTTGTTTTTGCCACTCCAGGCTAGATGGTCCATAAGTTTCTAAGCGGTTCTCTTACCTCTGCCTCCCCGTCATAGGAGTACTGGGATTACAGGTGCACAGCATTCAGTTTTGGACATGGTCTTTGGGTATTCAATTCATCTTATACCCACTGGGCCATTTCATAGGTGTGCTTAAATCTAAGCTGATTTATAAATGGGCCTGGATTACCACCACCTTGGGAATGCATTAGCTTCTAAAACCTACTTACTACATGGTAACGGATCACCTTCCTGCTGCAGATAAAGATCACTAAGAACCAGGCAGAAACAGTAAGGACTCAGATCAGCTGTCTTCTGTTCTTTCAGTAATTTTCACTTCTGATAATAAGAAAGCTAGCAAAATGATCAAGATTTGAGCTTTCCACAGTCCACTAAAATAGCGAACTAGTCATCCCTCACAACCTGTTGTCTGAGATATTGAGAACGTTTTCTCCTGAAAGAACATCGAAGGCAAATAAGAGCACACATGAGCAGCAGAGTAGCCCCTGCTCAGGTGTCATGTGGGTGGCATGGGTCATCTCCATCCGAGTGACACTTCCACTGCAATAGTTCTGCTTTTTCAGGGAGTTTTTTTGTCTCTGAACCAACCCATGCACACACTCACCCTCACACAGTCACTAACCTCACCATTGCATTTTGTACAATAATTAAGTAAACCCAGCATGAAATTAAATGGAAGCCTGCTCCACTGAACAGCATGTTTGCTGCACCAAAGTTCTTTCTTCTGCTTCTTTAATTAGTTTTAGAAGAGAAAGGGTTTTTATCACTCTTTCCTCCCCCCCCCCAATAAAACTAATCTAGTGTGACCTTTTGCTTTCAACAATAACACTTTGCTGTTTGAAAGATTCCATTTGTTCTTCTTGATGAAAACAAAACAAAACAAAACGGTTTGTGTGCAAATAGTTTTATGCCACCCCCAAACACTATTTCTCTGTTCCTGTGTCTATGATGGACAGATTAGAGATAAGTGGTTCTTTATCCACCCTTACAAACCTGGTATTTGATGGAAAAAAAACTCCTCTCTGTAAATTAAGCAGCCATTATTCAATGTCCTACAAAGTTGTTGGACCAAGAAAAACATGACTTGACATCACCCTAAGTCTGTTAATAGTATTTCCAACATGGCCCAAGTTCCCTAGAAATGGGCACAAAGCAGTCGCCTTTCTTCACTATATAAAGTTC
Organism: Mus caroli; assembly: GCF_978045245.1. Classification (NCBI taxonomy): domain Eukaryota; kingdom Metazoa; phylum Chordata; class Mammalia; order Rodentia; family Muridae; genus Mus; species Mus caroli. The sequence continues at coordinate 132,057,994 of NW_028227262.1, read as the reverse complement.
ACTCATTCTCTAACAATCTATAGCACTTGTGTGTCACAAAGCTGTACTCTAGCAGGAACAGAGCAGTTTAGGGTAATTGTTTTAATGTCCTGATTCACTCCTTTCCCATACACCATTTTCTGTAAGTCTAGGAGGAAATATAAGTGGAAAGTATGTCTTATTGACTGATGCTTTATCAATTTCTAAAATCCATCGCTTTGAACCCTCTGCCTCTCTTGGACACCCAGTAGTGTGTTTTTATGAAAAGGATTTCTTGTACTTATCCCACAGCCATTCAAACATGAATGCAAAGGTTATTTGCCTTCCACTAATGACAGTGCTAGAGTGTGACTTGGTTGTAGATCTCTCATCGAGCATGCTCAAGACTCCAGGCCTAACCAATAATACTACAAAGATAAACCTGTTAGACAAAAAGCAAGTGGGAGCTGGAAAGGTGGGTCAGTGGTGAAGACTGTATAGTGCTCTTGCAGAAAAGCTGAGTTAAGAATTGTCTCCCAGCACCCATGCCAACCCTCACAGTCAACTGTAACTTCAACTCCAGAAAATCCCATTGCCTCCTGTGGAGTCAGCTTGTGCACCAAGAAACATTCATGTGGGCATAACAACTAAAGAAGAGGAGGAGGGAGGAGCCAGAGGGGAGTAGGAGGAGGCTGATAGTTAGGAGCCATAGTGCCTGCTTTGAACCCCACTACGGGGAGCTAGGATAGGAAGGTAAGGGATTCTAGGCCAGCATGGGCTATATAGTGAAACAATGTCAGAAAGCAAAGGAAGCAATATCTCTGGGAGAAATTACACTATGAAATTTGTTGTTTACTGCCAGGAGGTGTTCACATTACTCAACCAGGTGTACCTATAAGAATCCCTTATTTAACGAGGACCATGATAGTTTTCAGCCCCAGTTGTAGCATCTGCCTCAGCAACTAGTTGGCCTGGTGACTGACTATGCAAAGGGACTGGCCACCATAGCAAGTGGTCATTCTTAATGATAGAACAGGAATCCTATAGATGATAGAGGTAGTTCAAGACCACCAAGAGTACTTGTGAAAGGTGTTGTAGAGTAAGCTTCTCTTTGGTAGTAACACCGTGGGGTTCCCATGAACAATAGCACTCATGTTTATGAATAATTTTACAGTAACACAAGGTTTTTGGTTTATGTTATTCGATTTAAATCTTTTGCAGATCTTTGAGGTTAGGAGGTCAGTAGGTATTGTTCCCTATTAACAAGTAAATAAACAAGTTTAGAACGATTAACTGAATTGTCTTGGGGTCCTGTGGGGAGCAAACAGTGGTACTAAGACTTACATGCAGCTTTCCTGAGTCCCAGTTCCGCGACATTGACAGTGTTTCTAATTATTCAGTTTCATTTAATGAATATAAAAATACTTTATAGTGGAGAAATGTTTTATCATGTGACATAGGTTGTGCACACTTATTTGAGTGAAATAGCTCTAAACATTTTTAAGTTTTATTTTATTTTAAGTGTGTGTGTGCCTGTGTAGGTATGTACAGGTGTAAGTAGGGATACCTGTGGAGTCCAAAAGAGGGTGGATCCCATGGAGCTAGAACTATAGGCCATGTTGTAAGCCCCGTGGATGATGAGAATTGAACTCAGGTAATTTAGAAGGATAGTAAAAGGTCTTAACTGCTGAGCCATCTCTCTAGCCCCACTCTAAACTTTCTTCGAACATCTAAAATTTGATGAGTCTTTGTTTTCCCCTAGTTGTCACACATTGGGTGAGAAGTAAATTTTTGCATCAGATAGAATTTGCTAAGCTTTGTGACTTAGTCCCTCCTTGAAGCTTAGCCCTCCTCCTGTCAATCAGCAATCACAAAATACCAAGAGTTTACCGGAGAAAATGAGATCATTGTAATTCCAAGTTGCTCTCTGTGTGTGTCTCTCTCTCACTTACAACATTTTATTTAGAATCCCGTATATTGTCACTTCAATGTCTACTTAATAAATAGTTGATAATCAATAATGGAAGCTTTAAAATCATTTCCAAGGCTCGATAAAGCTACATTTACTTTGAATACAAAACTTAAGCTGCATCCATTTTTGTTCTTCCTGCTTTGATACGAGTTCCGCTTAGATAGCTAGGGCTGTTGGGATTACTCTTGCCAATCTATGCCATTCTATCTGATTTCAGCTTATAAAGACATTTCATCTTCAGTGTTGTTGGTAACATATATTCTATTAGTCAGTGCTCATCATGTGTTCCTTGATGGTTATGAATCAAAAAGAATTCAGCCTTTTAGTTGTTTCTTCTTCTGATTCTCCAAGGCGATCATAAGGCTGAACACATGAGTCCTGGAGAAGGCCGTGTATTATTGTCCTCCCTTCCCCCACCCTTAGCTATTATCTAAGCACTCGAGGCACATGTTAGGGCTTCTCATAAATCAAGCCCTCCGGTTCTTTAATCTCTTTCCTCTGTCATTCGCTGAATTCCCTCCAATATGTGAGTAAGGGCCTGCGCCCTTTCTAGACCTAACCAACAAGTTGTCATTTCAAGCCCCAAAGTGACCCGTGAGATTTATGTGCTTCTCTGCTGAATTACCCTGTGCAGCTGACCTAGATCAATGGCGTGTTCCTGCCGCTTCTGGAAGTACAATACGGGCAGGGTCTGCCTGTGTTCATTTCTTTAGTGGAGCCTTGGAATATAAAGATGTGCTTTCTTTCAGATACTCCTATCCCTAGAATCTCAGGCCAACCTATCTTGAAATCCATGAGGCACTGCAAGGAAAAGCAGTTTTTGGACACCCTCAAGAGCTTGGAAAACAAAGTTGTTAGGAGCTGTTCCTTGTCCATAAGAAAGACAGTAATAGGTTTTGATAGCCCTCTCCTCTAAGTAACAGCCTGTTTAATAAATTATACTCATTAAGTCTTGATATGAAAAAAATGTATTCATGTTTGCACTTCTTTGCCAAGACTAATGATTGCTTTCTTGAACAAAATGTTGATGTTTTAACATTTAACATTCCTGGTGTTAACTCAAGTTAACTATGCCAAGTTGGGTAATGTTTAATAATCCTTAAGAAGCTACATAATTATTCAAAATAATGCAATTGTGCTCTCAAGACCCAATGAAGGTCATATAGCATCTTCTGGGAATTTCACTGAAATGAATTTATTTATGTACATTGTTCAACTAAGCAGAATCAAAAGAAATTGCCGGGCTCAAACAGCTAACGGAATGTATTGACGAGGCAGTTCCTTGGATCTCTGGAGATGAGACCTTGGCTTTGGTATTTTCCAAAGTGTTCAGTATGGTGCTAAAAGTGAATCATTGCAAAGGACAGTGTTAAGCCATTCAGCAGGTTTAGCTGCTAAACTCGAAGCTGTGCTCTTTTTGCCAAATGTCCATCCTTCATGTGAAGACAGTAATAAGATAATTATGCATGAGAGTGTTCAACGTAAGGACACAAACAATATCTCCTTCCCTTTTCTCTAAAGCTGAGCCTGATGGAAAATCTCCTCTTATCATTCCTGCCCAGTGTCCTGAAATGCTCAGACTCCCTTTCAGCCAGCTCAACTCCCATGAAGCTGAACACCATAAAATAATCAGATTTCTTGGAAAACATCGTCTGCATTTGCTGTATTCTTGGCTTCCTTCTAGAACTGCCAGCCTTCCTACTGACCTGTGAAGTGTTAATGACCTTTCATTTCTGTTTTCTTTTTCCCTTCCAGGGAAACAATATTGACCCTGAAGCAGTTAAAGGTGAAGTGTTAAAAGTTGGAAATCAGAGCTGCGAGAGTCTCCACTGGCACTCTGGAGCTGTGTTGTGTACAGTCCCCAGTGACCTGCTCAAACTGAACAGCGAGCTAAATATAGAGGTGGGGTTCCCGCAAGCCTCTCATGATGTAAATAAGGATGCCGTTGTAATTATGTCACCAGGAGGCTTAAAATAAATCATTAAAGCTCATCTGTATGTTGGCTCTAGCTCATCAGCTCAGCCTCAGTTCCTAGCTGTGATTTGAGAAATGTCTAGGTTTTTAATCACACTGTCTCTTTCCCCTGGGTCAAAAGTATAATTCTCAAAAGTCATGCCACACTCTTGCCAAAACATGCTGCCATTCTCCAAAAGAACAGAGCACATGCAAGACTGTCCCTTCTCCCTCTTTTTACCAGGCTAAGGGGCCTTCCCACTTCAGTGGTCACAATGCATGGAACTCTATAAATAAAAAGAATCATATCAACTTGGCAGAGTAAAGTGGAAACCCAGTTGATGTTTTTTTTTTTAATCAATTTTTTTTGTTATCCTTTTTCTTAGGTTTTATTTATTTATTATTTATATGAGTATTTATATGAGTACACTGTAGCTATCTTCAGACACACCAGAGAGGGCATCAGATTCCATTACAGATGGTTGTGAGCCACCACCACGTGGTTGCCGGGAATTGAACTCAGGACCTCTGGAAGGGCAATCACTGCTCTTAACCACTGAGCCATCTCTCCACAACCCCCCAATTGTTTTATATTACCTTCTTTCGCATCCACAACTAAGTCAGATGACCCAGAACAAGAATTTCTTTTATTATTTTTAACAGTTTATTTTTGATATAGCTCATAAACCATATAATTTGCCACTCGGAATGTACAGTTCAAGGGGCTTGGAACATTTAAATTGTAAATTTCTTTAAGTTGAGGTAACACAGCCCTGTAACCTCTAATCTACTTCCTTTCTTTATGAATTTACTGACCTGGGTATTTCATCTAAGTCAAATCATACAATATTTGTCTTTTGGCATCTTGCTCATTTGACTTGGCAAATATTTTTGTGGTTCATTCTAGTTTATGGCTGAATGATATCTTATTTCATGCATATCATATATTGCTTACTCTAGAAATGGTAGCTTTGAAGGATTCCTGAAATATTCTGGAAACGTTAAGAAATGGAAATATACAAAAGAATTACAAAATCTGAGACCAAATGTAGAAATTTCAGAATGACCATCAAAGTTAAAAATCAGAAAGCACTGGAGCTGGGAGGATCCACAGATTTCTTCTATATATCAAAGTGGAAATAGACTATGAGACTTTATTATCCTATAATAATATGGTCTCCCATATTATTCCTCTTATGAGAAATTTTTCTGCTATGCATTCCACCCTCCCAAATGGGGCATAAGTTTCATTTATTCATACTTCAATGGTATCATAATACTTGATCTATCCATTCCCCTTCATATATTCTTTAGTTCCTCAAGATCAAGGAATATTTTTGTTTATCTGAATCATGCTTTAGGTAATCAATATTTCCTAATTATCTGGACATTGAGGTAGAATCGAGGAAATTCTCACTCTGAAGACTGTAATGTACATTCTAGAATAGTGGCCACCAGGGTGCTAATTGGGATCCAGAGAAACTTGGTCCCCCATAGATAGTATATTTTATATTAACCTTGGACAAAATCTGACTTTCCTTCTTATATATTTCCAGTGGAAGCAAGCAGTCTCTTCAACTGTTCTTGGAAAAGTGATCGTTCAACCGGATCAGAATTTTGCAGGATTGATCATTGGTGCGGTCTCAATATCAGTAGTAGTTTTGTTATTATCCGGGCTCTTCCTGTGGATGAGAAAGAGAAAGCATAAAGGTGCATATTTTGTTTATTGTCTAAGAAGCTACCATAGTGATATAGTGATTACATTCAGCACTGTCATGGAGATATATGGATTGTCTAATAAGCATTCATAAAAGGCTGTGAGTTCTGGGCACTGGGTCAAAGTCTCCTGGGACCTGTGACAGCAAAGTCTTTAACAAGCTCTCTCTTTCTCTCTGTTTTAAGATCTGGGCAGTGAATTAGTTCGCTATGACGCCAGAGTACACACTCCTCATTTGGATAGGCTTGTAAGTGCCCGAAGTGTAAGTCCAACTACAGAGATGGTTTCAAATGAGTCTGTAGACTACAGAGCTACTTTTCCAGAAGGTATAATTCAGTTTACTATCCTGAGAAATATCTATACATAGACCTCTGTGAGCTGTGGCATTGTTCTTGCTTTTTGCTTTTTGTCCTGATATTTTTATACAAGTAGGGGAAAAAAAGGTGTTGACCTCTGCCAAAGGAATATTTAACTTGATGCAGAATTGCATGGCCTTCACTTTAAAATCAAACTCATGCAGGTATCATATTGGAATTTTAGCAACTGCAAGCTCTCTGCTCACGTACAGACAGGTTCACTTTAGAATTATTTGAGCAAGGTAACTTATCTCAGCCATGCTAAGACACTGAGATGGTCTCCTTAACCCTTCATTAAGACTTATAAAGTATTTTTATTTAAGTGTAATTTTAAAGTGCTATCTTTTGGGGGAAACTTTTGAATTATGCCATTAGTCATCTTTAAAACATTCTCAATGAGCATAGCTTTTGCCTAGCACCATCTACAACTTGAATATATTTTGAGATGTATCCAAGAAAAACCTCCAGCACTGCTATTCATCAACAGCATCTGCTTTGCAAAACACCAGACCGACAAATGGTCAGGTTGGCCAGGGCATTTCACATTGTTTTACTTAAACATGTCTTTCACAAAGCAAAATGTCTGTATTGTACCAGGGCCATTATCTTTAGAAGTTACAGGACATGAGTCAAGTACAAGCACTTCCCTGTAGAAATATCTACCATTGGATAAATAAAGTGAGTCACAGACAGTGTGGATACTGAGAAGTTAGAAGCTGCTCATCCAAGCCAGTACACCAGCAGTGAGACACTTAACATTCCAAGTTTCTCACCGCTTGCTGCCTGCCCTTCCTGAGACTTGGGTTAGTTCTCCAGAGATTACCGAATGTCCCACAGGACTCCATTCACTGTTAGAAGGAAACCCAATCCTTTAAGAATGTGGACAAACCAAGCTCAATGCATGCTTTTAAACTTGAGATATAAGTAGTAGTTCATAACCATCTTTAATAGCTCTAACCTGGAATTATTGAGGTTTGCAACTAACTGCTCTTTACCAAGCTTTCCTGGGCATGGGAGATAATGGTCTATAAAGTGCTTTATAGCCCAAGAAAGAAGATCTGAGTTTGCATCACCCAAACATACATAAAAGTCACATGTCCTGGGCGTGGAGGGCACACATCATCAGAGTCTGTTGGCAGAGCAGCTCCAGATTCAGTTAGAGAAATAAAGTGGAGAATGATGGAGGAAGACGCCAAGCATTGACCTCTGGCATAAGCACAATATAAACACATACAAGCACACACACCATAACACTTTCTTGATCTTTAAAGAGTGTGTGTGTGTGTGTGTGTGTGTGTGTGTGTGTGTGTGGTGTACGAGATGAAAGGTGGGTTAGATAAGTGGTCCCCAATGGCAACAACAGATAATATTGTTTGCTTGCAATCAAACAAGAAACTCAGTACTTAAGAAAGCTGATGATGTCATGACTATTTCTAACTCCACTTAAGCATGTTTAGTATTTTCCACAGTAGCTCTTTTGGTTAATAATACTTACTCAGCCAGACAATAAATCTCAAAAATACCTCCAGAAAAGTTTTGGAAGGGTCTTTATAGTCATAATAATCTGTAGCTCAAAACAAACAAATGCAGCCTCCCAGGAAGATTCTAGAATTTTGAAGAGGTCTTCACAAATGGTAGATGAATAAAGGAAAAAGGAAGACTTATTCTCTGGCTGGCCCTTCCATAGCAAGGAGTCAAATGAGGGTTTTCTAACCTTGTTCCTCTAACCCTCACCTTCCTTTGCATCTGGAGTTCAGAGCTGTAGGTTCTTGGGGGCTGAGGAAAATCTTTTGTAAGATACAAAACAAAGGTCTCCTGAAGGAAACTCCTCCTGAGCCTCCAATACACAAAGAAGCCAGTTCAGATCATTCGTATGTAATCCTGCTGAAATGTCATAGAGAATTCTGAGTCCCCACGGCTGGGGGGGGGGGGATTATTCTCACAGCTATAGAAAGAGTTCTGCAGTTGCTACTGTTTAGGTTTGGGATGCGCACTCTCTCATTCTTCTCTTAAGATGGCCTTCCTTTGCCCTTCTGACTTTCCCTGCCTGCAAGGAGCAGGTGGAAAGCAAGCCAGGAGGGTTTCCTAGCCATAATGATACATGTTAGGCAAGTGAGGAATGTAAAGCCTTAAGAAGTCCTCACCACACACACACACACACACACACATACACGAACTGCCAGCCAGTTGCTGTGATTCTAATGTCCAGTCTTTGTTGAGGGTGGTGTTCCAGTGGGAAATGCAAAGCACCTAGTGGCTTCTTTGTCTCATTTAGGTTTAAAAGCACTCAGTGCCACAGCTCCTTAAGTTGGCATGAAACTGCCTTCTCCCTACAAAAGAAACCTGGCTTAAGGGTCACTTTGGTTGTAAAGATGGGCTAGTGGGAAACTGAGCCCGGCCCAAACATCCTCAACTGAACAGTGGTAGGGCACACTAACACAGATCCAACTGCCTGCTCTAAGAAGCCATAACACTCTGTGACCCCACCGTAATGTGGGAGCACTTACCACTGCTGTGCAAGACTCTCAAGCCTAAGAATGTCGCATTAGTCACTTCTAACAATATATAAGTGCAGGTTGACAATCATAGCCCAAAATTTTGAAGTAAAAAAATAGTTGAAAGCTCTGTGATGTGTGTGTGTGTGTGTGTGTGTGTGTGTGTGTGCATGTCCTTGTACCTACATGTAATGCCCAGAGCAAGATATCAGTAGCCTTTGCTATCATTCTTGGCCTTGATACCTTATGACAGGCTCTGTCATTGAACCTGATGCTCACCTTTTTTTTGCTAGGCTCACTAGAAACTCTTGGGATCCGCCTGTCTTGGCTCCACAATGCTTTTTTTGTTTATATGACAACTGGGGGTTTGAACTCAAGTCCTCAAGCTTGCTAAGCTAGTGCTGCTACCCACAGAACTATCTCCCCAGCCCTTAAGAACTAGGATACTTTGAAGTATCACGCTGAAAAGTTTTTATATTTTTTGATTTTAAATTTCAGATTGTGTGATCAGGGATGAATGATCAACCATTAAAGTCCATGTCACTATTTCAAACTCTGAGAAAATTCAAAATCTGAACAATCTCTGGTCCCGAGTATTTTTGAAAGGGATATTCAACTTGTATGGATTGTATGTATTTTTCTGTACATATTCCCTTGTCCAGGAGTTTCCATAATACTAATCGTTTCCATTAATAAGTCGTCATCTCAAAAGGCATCTATTTTTTATTTTTTATAATCTAAACTGTTTATTTGCAGGACTGGGCAATTGCGTAACCACTGTCACTGCTTCTGAGCCTCTGACTCTTTTCCTTTTTAGTATAATGCTTGTGTTAACCCTTTGGGACTTTTCATACAATGCATCTTGATCGTTTTTAGCCATACTCTTCCCGCTGACTCCCTGTCCTCCCCACCCCATCTCATGTCCTCTTTTTGCATTTTAATAACTTATGTAGATCAATATGTGCTACCCACATATTCCTGGGTGTGGGGCCATATAGTCCAACATGGTGCTCACTTCGGTCCTCACACTTAAGGAAAAGTAATCCTTACCCCTAGAAGCCATCACCTGTCCAAACTGCTTCTGATTCTTAGAGGAAGATTATGTCTTAAAAGGAACTTCAGGCATCGCTTTTTGTTATTAATAAAAAGAGAAATAAATACCCAAGGAAACCAATCAGACAAACAAGAGTTCATTGTTAACACTGCTCACTTAAAATGTTTTTTTTCTAACTACTTTATAAAATGTTTCTCTGTCCAAACATATGTGTGTGTGTGTGTGTGTGTGTGTGTGTGTGTGTGTGTGCCTTTTCCTGATTCACTATCATCTTTCTCCAACCATTCCTTTGCAAAGAGTGTTCCCAGCCTAGCATCTCATTAATGTTAAAATCCACTATTAGTCCCCTTCACCACCCCTGAGGTGCACCCCAATGAGTGAGGTTTCATGGCTGTATCTATTTGCTTTATCTTGCAGACCAGTTTCCCAACTCCTCTCAGAATGGAGCATGCAGACAAGTGCAATATCCTCTGACAGACCTGTCCCCTATCCTGACGAGTGGAGACTCTGATATATCCAGCCCATTACTACAAAACACTGTTCACATTGACCTCAGTGCCCTAAATCCAGAGCTGGTCCAAGCAGTTCAGCATGTAGTGATTGGACCCAGCAGCCTGATTGTGCATTTCAATGAAGTCATAGGAAGAGGTAAGTGTTTCCATCAGTTCTCTGTTAAGTACAGTTTTCCAGTAAGCCATTTATCTCCTCTTTTGCAGATTAGGAATTTAGACAATGCTGAGGGCTCCTGACAGAGCCTGATAACGAGTTTTGTCCTGCAGAAATACAGACATGAAAAGTCATAGTCATGGAGACTGCCCTGTGCGTGGAATCATTTGGATATTATCACAGGAGAGAAGACCCCATTTCTCCCTCATATTTCTCACAGTAACTACAGCGTCTTGGGGGAAAATCATGCCAGTTTTTTTACTCCTTTATCTCTTCAATCTTACTTTATCCTGAGAGCTGTAACAAAATCTATTCTATAGCGGCTTGTACACTGCTGGACAGCATCAGGATACAGGGAATTTATAGCCCTCCCCTAATCTAAGGCAACATATATCATCTCCACAATGCACTCCAATTTCTTCACACACAAAAAAAAATGACTATTTGCAAGAAGCTAGCCAGAGCATCGATAACTTCAAACATTAACACTATTGGAGGAAATATTTGTCAGGAAGAGAAACCAAACAGAAGCCCTGAGATAAAATCTACTGTAAAATCCTTTTAAACATAGTGGCTTCGGGTTGGGTTACTCCTATTTTAAATGCTCTAAAGAGGTTGCATGGGCATTTGCCAGGATGGTGCAGGAGAAAGTGACAGGGTGGCGAGATGTGAACACTGGTCCTTCTGAGCATCCAGAGCTGAGTATCTAAGTTGTTTCTTCCTGAAAAGGGGCCTCTGTGCACAACTGTATGATTGGGTTATATTACTGGTCTGTAAATCCAGTAAGTGGTCCAGTGTTGGAGATATAGTCTCACTGGTTATATTCTCACTGTTGTGATTTATAAAACAGCAGTGTAATGGAGAGGGAAGGAGCATCTCAGTGGGCCTGTGCCTAGACGTCACCCTGAACAATCATGCCAAGTGACAGCAGGGCTCACATAAAAGGAAGTTTTAATATTGGGCGAAGGCCTTCCAGGAACAGATGGGGACAGAGAAAGCGAGTGGAGGAGAGAGAGAGAGAGAGAGATCTGGGGTGTGGGGTGCGAGCATTCCTCTTATATATCAGCCTTATACATGGCTATAGGTGATGATGTAAGCTGTTGCTAGATCCTACGTCCCTGGGAGGAACCTAGTGGAATTCTCTGTAAGCCAATACTCACTCTATGTGTTGTAAAATCAGGACTTTTTTTTTTTAATGAAAGGTGATAACATGGTGATAATTTCTCCCAAGTCACAGTCTTTAAGAAGCTATCAGTATTAACTACTGTTTGTTTATATGCCCCCCCCCACAAACACACACACGGAAGATTGTGAGCACTCGTGAGCATGGGTTTTATTGTATTCATCTTTGTGTAAGTCACAGAGGATAGCCCCATACCTCATATAGTAAGCACTCAGGACAGCTTGCCGAACTCCATGAATTAATGGAATGACTTACAGAGCCGTCAGACACTTGGCACCTCTGGGAGAAATCACTGCCACTGTTGAGAGGCTGCTACTGGGGAAATGAGTGGGTAAAGTCAGAGGGAAATGCATGAAGTGAGTCACTGTGAATCTGCTCCATTTGGGCAATTGTCTTTTGATCCCTGCCAAAGTGGCTTACATATTAACCAGTGACTAACAGGGAAAACCCTAACTCTCTAATACATGATTTATAATCAGTTACTAGACTACAGAGGGCTTATTCTACACTTATCCAAGTGGATAAAATTATTTACATGTTTTCTTTAATATTATTTTATCCTTAAAAATAATATATTTCCTTTCATGCAGAAGCTATTATTGTGTCCAGTGATACCCCAGTGACTTGATACTTTGGTATATAAATGTTTAAAAGAAGCCATATTGCCTACAATTTGCACCATATATTAAATAATCACATTGCTTATAGCATGGAGAGAGGTGTAATGCATCTATATTTATATCTCACACTTGTACCACACAGAGTGATGTTAATCAAAGTGTCATAAGCAATGTACCATTTTTTTGTCTTACAGAAAAAAGGCTTAATAAATAATTCTTGCATAAAGTCAGTTTAACTCTAGCAAGTTCTCTTTTTCAATAGGGCATTTTGGCTGTGTCTATCATGGGACTTTGCTGGACAATGACGGAAAGAAAATTCACTGTGCTGTGAAATCCTTGAATAGTAAGTTGTATTTACTACGGAAGGGAACATTTGTGGTTTGCAAATAATGGAGTGTTGATTTGCACTTTCCCTTGTGGAAAAAGGCATCTGCTACTGAAATTGTGGAATTAATCCTGAAAATGTGTTTAGTCTAAACACTCACTGAGATAGTCCCTCTGAAATTATCCTACGGAGATCTAATAAGTAAGGCAGGAGGGGCGGTGAGTCGCTTAGATGAACTGAGTACCATTTAGCCACGTTCAACTTATAATATTTGTTTTGCAAATGACATTTATGGAAACTATTGAAAGCGTTGGCACATACCATAGTAATGACTCATTTTGCCCAGAGACACTACTATAATTGTTTTTTTAACCAGCACTCCATTTTAGGAAAAAAAAAAATGATAACTGAAGTAATACGAGCAGGAGAGAAATGTACTGGCAGAGGACTGACAAATCATTAAGGATGGTAGCCCTCACTTATCCACGGTTAGGCAATGAGGTGTTCCACAGAAATAAGTTTCCTAAGGAGATGCAACGTGTCCCCTTTTAATGCAATACTTCTTTAAAATTTAGCCATTACATAGAAAACTCTTAAGATCAAGTGCTCACTCTCTTTAAAGTCCAAGGTATGCTTATGAACATAAACTTAGTCTTTACTGATGCAGAGGCACAATTGCGACATTGTACAAGCCAGTGTACTTTGCACGTGAGAGGATCCCCGGCTCCGCCTTTATCGACAGAGCTCACATATTTGCTTTGCTACTTTGTAATTTTATACCTTAGAATTTGAAGCCACCTGGAAAATGTTAGCAAAGTACGTTATAGATTGGTATTAGATCTAATAAGCTTCGAAAGTACAAATGGTAGGCTTCCCTCCAAGGCACTCTGATACCAGAACTACTTCAGCTCTTTCACACATCCATCTATTCTCCATGATGAGCGTCATTCTATACGCTTAATTTTGTTGGATACCTGACTACAAAAATAATTAAAGGGACAGTCTACGTGGAGTTCAGCAGCAATCTGTGGTAGATTAAGTATACCGATCAATAAATTGATCTCAAAGGAAAGCAGTGTTGCCATTTATACTCAGAACAGCCCTAATCCCAAGCCATTTTTCTGTCCTTGTCCTGTGGTTACTGTTGTCAGTCCACGTTGACCTCCATCATCATCCAGGCCTTAGAACACATTTGGTTCTCGAGAACATCAAAGAGATAAGTCATGAAATTTATGTGAATGCTGTTAACTCTTTGTTGGTGTGCCATCGTGCCCTCGGTAGGTCTTTCTAGAAGTAATTAGGATATACTACACTAACCACTAGCTCTTCTGAGCTCAGTGAGTAACATCAATAAGCATAAGGACCCCTGCACTCACAAGAAAGGCCAGCATGCCCACAGGTGTTTATAGCCCCAGAACTATGGGGATTGGAACCAGGATTACTGGGGCTTGCTGACATGCAGCCTTGATCCAAATTCAGTGAAAGACCCTGGCTCGAAAGAATGGTACAAAAAGAAAATGGATGTCATTCTCCGACTTTTGTGTATTCACACACACACACACACACACACACGAATACACTGCATGAACTCAAACGCATGTAACCCACTTAGTTGCAGAGGATGTAACTCACTGGTGGAGCATTTACTTATACAGGGCTCAGTTTAATCCTCAGTACAGAAAAGGAGTTGGGGAGCTACCTACATATGCCGCATGGTGACTGGTCCACAAATTCTCCTAGATCAGTAATCACTGAACTATATAGCCTACCAGCTATTTTTATGGGTGATGTTGTTTGGGACCCAGACATTTACTGTCCACACTCTCATGGTTCAGCAGTAGAGTTAAGTATTTGCAACAGGCACCACATGGCCCATAAAGCCGAACACTATCTAACCAACTACAGCAGAACTTGACAGCCTAGACCCTGGACACTGCCCAGATGGAACAGTGTGCTTCCTTGGTTTGTATCTGTATAAGACAACCTAGGCTTCTGCGTGAGACCAGTTGTTTCCTGAACTCTGTTTTACAAATGATGTTGTCGGTGATGACTTGATGGCACTGCACAGGGTGACACCACTGAGGCTCGGGAAAACAATATCCTACACTACGTCGGATTGGTTTGCTGAGTCCTTTGAACTAAAAGGCCTCTGTCAGGCCTCTTCTGACTATCTCCTGCCTTTCTGACCCCAGGCCTCCTTTATTCCTGAAAGTAGAAGTAGGCCTCAAAAATTAGAACTTCTCCCCACCAGGGCAAATCATAAAAACTAGAACCCTTGTTCCCAAAATCCAGGCATAGTCCCTTGAAATATTATTCTGAGCATCCTCTTCTTGTTTTTGAGCTGCATGGCCACAAAATTTTCCCTGACTCACATTGTCTGCCAGCCACTCATGAGACCCTCATTATAGAAGGGTCCTACTTACAGCCAGGAAGAAGGGACGCTGTCCCAGAGAGAGGGACAATGGCCAAACAGACGAGCTTTCCTGGGTTCCCCTTCAGTAGTTTCCATTCATTAGGTCACAGGCTTTTTGATCGAGTCATGTTTTTCACAATTGTCCATTTTTTCCTCAAATCCAAGCATGAAAGGAATAGTTCCCCTGGGTACTTAGATCTCCATTTCTGAAGGCCTCCATGTCTTATAAAGCTCATTTTCAAAAGATGCTATGTGGGCCTAGAGAGATGCTCAGCAGTTAAGAGAACGTCCTACTCTTCCAGTGGCTTTGTTCCCAGCAGCCACTGTGGGTGGTTCACAATCATCTGTTCTTCTCCCACCCCCACATATACATATCAATTGTAATAATAAATAAAACTGTTTTTAAAGAAGACCTCATACATAACATACTTTTTGTTGTTAATCAGTTCTTAGTTGTAGGATTCTCAGATGTTACCCCAGGATAGGTGAGGAAAGTGGGGGGCGGGGGGGGGACCTTTCCGCCCCAGACACCATTCACTCAGGCATGTTGTAGAAAGAACACCCTGTGGTTGAAACATCTGGACAAGGTGTCACCTGATGGTTTTGGACTTTTTTTTTTCTTTTGCTACCTAAATTTGAAAAAGTATTCATTGTCCTCCAATGAGGCTAAAGTCTCAACACTGAATTTTTCAGGAATCACAGATATAGAAGAGGTCTCCCAGTTTCTGACTGAGGGAATCATCATGAAAGACTTCAGCCATCCCAATGTTCTCTCACTCTTGGGAATCTGCCTGCGGAGTGAAGGGTCTCCTCTAGTGGTCCTGCCCTATATGAAACATGGAGATCTTCGAAATTTCATTCGAAACGAGACTCATGTAAGTACTTTACTAAGCTCATTGACCTTCAAGTTAGCAGTGAGCCAGATAGTTATGAGCTATCATGTATGTGCAAAGAAACAAATCCAGGTTCTCTGCAAGAGTAGCAAATGCCCTTAACAAGGGAGCCATCCATCTTTCCAGCCTGTTTGTTTGCTTGCCCTCTTGCTTCTTTGTTTGGTGTATTGGGATGCCTCCATGTGCACCTATCAGAGTACGTGTTCAAGCCAAAGGCTGACATTGGGTATCTTCCTCAATTCTTTCTCAATTCAAAACTTAAGTTTTTGCACCAAAACTGGAGTTCAACATTTTGCCTAAATTAGCTAGCCAGTGAGACCCTAAGATCTGCCTGTCTCTGGCCCCTGCTCCGGAGCTAGAGGTGTGCCATAGCACCTGGCTTTTACATGGATGGTAGGGATCTGAATTCAGGTTCTCATGCTTACAAAGCAAGCATTTACCCACTGAACCATTCCAGCTCCAACACAAACATGCAGGTCTTATAAAAAGCTACTTGCCAGTCCTGCCTGATGATGCCTTCTCTGTAACATCCATAGGCCGATGCTGTCTGAGAAGAAGAGGAATAGATCTTTAATAATTCTGTATATTGATTATGTGTTGAAATAATGCTTTAGAAAATATGGGTTAAAATATATTGTGATGTTTCATCTATCTCCGTTTTAAAGTATATGTGTATCTTACTCTACGTGATACCAAATAGTGCTATACTAGGCAGATACCATATATATGTACATTCACATACACACCAGCTTACAGCGTAGGGACTTTGCATATCTTGTTTGCGCCTGTGGGTTCAGTGCTCAGCACATAGGCTCTTAATAAATGTTAGTCCAATAGATGAGCTCACGGTTACAAAAGAGGCCCACACCTCTTGTGGGTGTGAGGTTTTTATGACCCTTATAATAAGACATAACAGTCAAGTGAACTTTGGCCAGGCCAGGGCTGAGGAGAACGGAATGGGGAGCTCCCAAAACTAGGCTGATTGGATGGCCTCCGGCTTGGCTACTGCTGTGCAGGTCCCCATGGGAGTCAACCAAGTAGCTTTGCTCTTCATCAAAAATGACTGTGTAAACATGATGCTAAGTAAGCTCTAGGGCAGTGAGGAAATAGTTTACATTCAGCCAAAAGAATAAAACACCCTCAGGATATGAAAATGTTTGCAGAGAATTCAAATTGGCATTGAAAAAAGGCCTTACTTTAACTCTTGTCATCTCTCTGACGAGTCAGTCAGCTTAGATATGACACCTTCTCTCTAGCACTCTTCTTCAGGATTAAAGCATAGGAGAGATGTCCTACTGTCCATTACAGAATAGAAGCTGGCCTCTGAAAACCTAGAGAGTGGTTACTGGTCCTAACACATATGTCCTAGTGGGACGTCTAAGCTTCAAGATGTGGCCTGTTCACATGCTCTGTGGGCTATGTGTACGAGCGCGGTCTGCAGCCCTTCTGTCTGGGTTCTACCTGGAATATTGTGATCAGAAGCTCCAAGGTAGCTGCTGAAGGAGAGACAGCCCATTCTGGATAGTAAGACCCGTCTCAGAGCTGTCACCCACAGTAAGATCTATAACTTCAGATTCCAGTCTTACTTGTAGAGAACAGAATACACCATTCTCTGTGTTGGTCCAGGACTGCTGGATGATGAGTGAGCTGGTACATTAGTTCTGATGAGCTTCCAGCAGACTTCATCAGAGGATATCCAGATGCACCACTTGTCCTTGGGAATGGTTTGGCTTGTTTCTCTGAGCCTCCTACATTCACCAAGTGCCCGATGCCTTGACATCTAGATCCTTGTTGGTTTGGATAGGATTGCTCCTTCTTTCAGGGCTAATTCTTTTTTTTTAATTGGATATTTTCTTTATTTACATTTCAAGTGTTATCCCCTTTCCTGGTTTCCTCTCCGAAAATGCCTCCCCCCTGGCATTCCCTTACACTGGGACATAGAGCCTTCGCAGGACCAAGGGTGTCTCCTCCCATTGATGTCTGATTAGGCCATCCTCTGCTACATATGCAGCTGGAGTCATGAGTCCCACCATGTGTACTCTTTGGTTGGTGGTTTGGTTCCTGGGAGCTCTGGGAGTACTGGTTGGTTCATATTGTTGTTCCTCCTATGGGGCTGCAAACCCCTTCAACTCCTTGGGCCCTTTCTCTAGCTCCTTCATTGGGGACCCTGTGCTCAATGAATGGCACAGGATTCATTCATTGGATCCACAGTATGGATGGCAGTGAGCATCCACTTCTGTATTTGTCAGGCACTAGCAGAGCCTCTTAGGAGACAGCATCCACAATAGTGTCTGGGTTTGGTGATTGTATATGGGTCCCCAGGTACGGCAGGCTCTGGATGGTCATTCCTTCAGTCTCTGCTCCACACTTTGTCTCCGTAACTCCTTCCATACATGTTTTGTTCCCCCTTCTAAGAAGAATCAAAATATCCACACTTTGGTCTTCCTTCTTCTTGAGTTTCATGTGGTTTGTGAGTTGTATCTTAGGTATTCTGAACTTCTGGGCTAATATCCACTTATCAGTGAGTGCATATCATGTGTGTTCTTTTTCTTAAAGTAGTCTACACCCTGCCTTTAGAGTGTGCCTTTCATGTGCAAACCAACCGGTGCCTCAGCTTCCTCTACATCAGGCTCTCAGACTCTGAGCTAGTGTCTACCTATCTTAATCGCCCTAGGACCAGGCAGGTGGCCCCTAGGCCAGCCCTGCTGGAACTACTGAAAAGAGCCAAGGCTGGCTTTGTCCTGCACCTTCCCCAGGAAACTACAATAAAGCATCTTGCTCATGCTTTCCCCTCCTGCCTCCTGACTGTCTCTGATGCTTTCCGATACAGCTCTGCATGTGTGCTGTGTCATAATAGGGTTTTTTGTTTCTTGTTTTTGAAACTGTAAGACGCAAACTCTCTTTTCAACAGGAACTATCTCCTGATCAATTCTGTCTCATCATGCACATTAAATTATAAAACCTACATTTCAAAACATCTGCATTTCCGTATTGGGAAAACAGAGCCTGTAACACTTCCCAAGCAGAAGTGTGTACGAAATAACTAACATTTATAGAAAACATCTAGCCCTGTACTTTGTATACAGTACTACTTAACAAATAGCTGTGGCTCTCCACAGGGCATGAGTTATTATTTGAGACTAGATAAGTCATATAAACATTGCAGTGTCCTGAGCTCACTGTTAGAACATTGAGTGCTTAGTTTATGCTTTTCCAACTCTCTTTGATTGCAGAATCCAACTGTGAAAGATCTTATAGGATTTGGCCTTCAAGTAGCCAAAGGCATGAAATATCTTGCCAGCAAAAAGTTTGTCCACAGAGACTTAGCTGCAAGAAATTGCATGTAAGTATGAAAATATCTCTATTTGCAAAGTACAAAGGAAGTGTTTTCTCACTACTATGCCAGTAAGGACATTTTCTTTCTTCTCTTCGAAGCAAAAAAAAGAAGAAGAAGAAGAAAATGTATTTCCCTGACTATATTGAGTGAATCTGTAAGCCCCTGGGATGTAGGTGGGGCTTTTAGTTTTATCAAACAAAGCATTTAAAAGGTTGCTCCACAGGGGACCTCAAACAGCTGCTCTACACTCCAGCTTTCCTGGTCCTTCCCACCAGCAGTCTCCAGTGTTGTGGTTTCACACCGAATTAGTGATTGGGAGAGAGAATTTGATCTCCAGCATTTGACAGTGAAAGGGGAAAGCTGGTAACAGGAATACCAATGCAGTGTAACTCCCAACAGCAGCTCTGAAACCAGCCTGCAGAAGCACTACCAAAAATGGTCTTTGGGAATGAATATACAAAGAACTTTTATTTGTGTCTGGCTGCCCGGCTGTGTAACGACAACAGTCAACAGTTTATAATTGAGAGTCCCAGCTTTCCCTTGCAGAGCACACTGATCCATGGCTCGTGGTATGTGTGAATGAAAGAGCTATGCTATTAATGTTCTACCTAGGTTTTGCTCAGGGTAGCATCATAAAAGTACATTAAACAATGGATACGTGGTCTTAGCAGAAAGTGTTTGTCTCACTGATGTTGTGTCGGTTTGGTTTGGTTTTTTTAGCATGACAGTGTTTTGCTTTCTATCTCCCTGCCTCACTGATGGCACATATGAGTTTTATGTGTTGGCTGGCCTATTTTAGAGCAAAAAATAGTAAAATAGCACCCATAGCCTCTTCATCCCATGAAATATATTGTAAGATAACAAGGGAAGATGTAGGTGATGTAGGTGGTGCAGTGTGTAGGCCTGGCGCCCTATTTGTTTTGCCACCAAGGAGAGCCAGGGGGAATCCAGCTTTACCTTTTCTGCAAACCTACACCATACCAAATGCCATGTCATTCACAATGACTCTCTTCAGCCAGTGGAATTTGTAATGTAAATGTCAGGCATTTTTATTCAGGAATTCCACTGTAATTTAGCATTAGTCAATAGGCCAGAGGAAATTATGGATCACTAATACCAAAGCCACTTGTGAAAATCTATAGACATTCAGTGCTGTTGTAAATTATTCTACTCCAGTCAGTAATAATTTTTCTCCTGTAGGTTGGATGAAAAATTCACTGTCAAGGTTGCTGATTTCGGTCTTGCCAGAGACATGTATGATAAAGAGTACTATAGTGTCCACAACAAGACGGGTGCCAAGCTACCAGTCAAGTGGATGGCTTTAGAGAGTCTGCAAACACAGAAGTTCACCACCAAGTCAGATGTGGTAATGTACCATCCTTCCTAAATTTCTCTTTCTGTATCTTCTCTCCGTAGTTGTATGGTAACATTTTTTAATGAAATTCAAAACCACCGATTGCAGAAGTAAAACTGGAGTTATCTGTCCAGAAGGTACCAAACTATATTCAGAAATTCTCTTATTTATTCAAAATTATTTGTAGACCGAAGCACCACACTGGGTTATATGGCCAGATTTCAATAATCTCTTAGAGATCCCCCATCTTCCAACACCAGCACACACAGAAATCTAGACTAAGTGATATTTTTATGAGAGTCCAAAAGAAATCATTTGAAAGAATCTACACAGTAAAGTGAGGAGGGAGGCAGAGAGGCTGAAGATCCAGATGGAGAGACTGCCAGGGCAGCCAGCAAGAGAGAAACATGTAACAAACATCGTGGGTGAAGAGAAGCAAGTCTACTGGTTCTCACTGGTCCAGAAGCCTTGGCCTTGGCCTCTTAGGACTTCCAGAGCATGCTCAGAGCATGAGTGCTGTGTGAAACCCCGAGTAGGATGTTTTGCTCACATGCCATGAGTCAGGACAAGTTTGATGCTTAGGTAGAAAAACATGTGATGTTTTCCCCTTAAGGATACAACTGCAAATCTGTGCTGTTCATACACAAGCCATCCTGGAGTGTTCCTGGAGGATGTGAGCTTCAAAAGGGAAAGTCAACAGCTGCAGAGAGATGACAAGGGATAGGGACTGAGGGTGGTGGAAAGAAGTCATCTCACTCCTTTGTCAGCCAGAGAGGGGTAGACTTTGTGGAATAAGCCATAGAAGGAGTGTTCATCCAGTTTCTGATCCTGTGAGGAAGAGGAGGTACTGACATTTATTCAAGGTGACTAACGGTTTGTTTTCACAAGCCACAGCAATGTAAAGAGATTTCTGGGGTCATGAGATCCATAAAGAAAGAAAGAAAGGGAGAGGGAGGGAGGGAGGAGAGAAAAGAAAGTGACAGCACAAAGTGGAGCCTAATGCCTGAGATTTTTGACAGTGAAAGTTTGTATAGGTGAAGAAGTATGAGAAAATGAGTGTTAGAGAGGGACACTAACCAAGGTGGCAGGTCAGTGCCTAAAATGAGAGCTTACTTATCCTCACACTCAGACTTGACCACCTGTGTGCTTACAGGAGGGGAGAGGGGATAACAGCTCAACAGCAGAAGTAGACAAAAGATCTGAATGGGCATCACACCAAACACATGTGCAACTCATTAGCTAATAATGAAGGAAAAAAAACATGCCCACACAAAGATTTACATGTAAACCATTGAGGTAGTATTTGCCCCAAATCAGGAACAGTCCTAATGGTCATCAACTTGAGAATGGATAAGTGAAATATGATGCACCTCGTGCTGTGGAGATGCCTCCGTCAGTAAAGTACTTGCTGTGCAGGCCTAAGACCTGAGTGTGTCCCTAGCTCCCGTGTAAAAGCTGAGCCAGGCATCTGTGGTTCCAGCCCTGGGGTGGCCTAGACAGGGAACAGACCTGGGGCTTGATGTCCATCTAATCCACTCAAATTGGTGTGCTCCAGGCCCAGTGAAAGTCCCTGTCTCCAAAAATTAAAGGTAATGGGGCTTAGAGAGATGGCTCAGCCAGGTTAAGTGCGTTTACTGCCCTGCCAGCATTTTGTAGCAGCTAATAACCTTCTATAAATCCAGTTTCAGGGGATCTAACACATTCTTCTGACATCTGTGGGCACCAAGCCCATGATACACAAATGTGCAGGCAAAATACTCATACATACAAAATAAAAATAAGGTGGATAGATACCCAAATTGGCCATTGATCCCTAGCCTTCACATACACACACACACATACACACTCACACACACACACACACACACACACACACACACACACATATATACAGAGAGAGAGACTATGGTGTAAAACCATTTGGCAGTATACAAGAATGACGGACATATGCTGAAGTGCTGTTAAAACTCCCAAAATTATGTCAAGTGAAAGAGAGCAGACCCAAAAGATGCAATGTTCAATGATCCCACTTGTGAGAAATTTCTAGAAAGCCGTAGAACAGATCAGTGGTTGTCTGTGGCTAAGAATAGGAATGGGGACTGATTACAAATAGGCATGAGGAAACTTCCTAGGATGTTGCAAGTAAGCTAAGACTGGGATGCAATGGTGCCTATAACCTAGCTGAACTTTTTAGCATTTGATTATATACCGATAAACAGGTAATTCTATAACCTGTAAAGTAGACATCAGCAAGAAAAGACCCATCCCAAGAGCCACAAAAACGAAAACCAATGCTTAAAGGACATTGCTGATATCAGTGCAGTTCCTCTCTCCCTCTCACTGAGAGACACTACACTGTGAACTGTAAGCCACACACAATGCTGCATTGACCAACGGCCACTGATTGCACGGAATAATTTGTGTAAAGTTTTGTTTCTAAGGCGGGATAGTCTTTTTGAATGTTGACGTGGAGTGTTTCCAAAAGCATGTAGCAAACTGAAAGTATCTCGAATCCTACCAGCAAAAACTTGCCTGTGTTTGTATAGGTTCTCTTTTCAGCCAATGCCCAGGTGCAATCTGGCCACACCAAATACTCACGGTGCATTCAAATCAGATAGGAATCACTTCCCATGAAGTTACTCATGTCCAGACAGCCCCGTTCCGTGGCTCTCACTTAGCACACGCTCTTCTCTGAAGTTTGTGTTCTTGCCTGTTCAGTCCGGCTGGCTTCTCTCTGTCCCCATTCTGCCTCATTTCCCTGGATAATCCACCATCCACAGGCACCCAGCCCTTCCTGAAATACCCCTTTCTTTTGGCTTCTAGACTCTGGGCCACCTGGTTTTCTTCCTACATCTTAACCAAGAAGTTTTCTTTTTTTCTTTGTTTTTATTGAATATTTTCTTTATTTACATTTCTAATGTTATCCCTTTTCCTGGTTTCCCCTCCCCCTATCCCCTCCTCCCTGCCCCTGATCAACAACCCCCCCCCCCACTCCCAATTCCTGGCCCTGGCATTCCCGTACACTGAGGCATAGAGCCTTCTCAGGACCAAGGGCCTCTCCTACCATTGATGACCGAC
This sequence comes from Mus caroli, assembly GCF_978045245.1. NCBI lineage: Eukaryota > Metazoa > Chordata > Mammalia > Rodentia > Muridae > Mus > Mus caroli. The sequence continues at coordinate 132,034,620 of NW_028227262.1, read as the reverse complement.
TAGGCCATCCTCTGCTACATATGCAGCTGGAGCCATGGATCCGACCATGTGTACCAAGAAGTTTTCTTTATTCTTCACAGCCTATCTTCCTCCTGTCTCCTCCTATACCAGCTAAAGTCTTCTATCGATAGGCAGTTACCTACACATAATTATAATTGCCAAGGCACCTGCTTAATAAAAGTGTTTGTGTGGATATGTTTTTGTTTCATTTTACATAGTTAGGAGTAACACCCCTGCGTGTTCAAATGTTTAAGAAAGTGCCAAATGTTTTACAGAATGGATGTAGTGTTTTCTCTTTCTGCTGGTGATCCCTGTGAGTTCAGGCCATTCAACATCCTCGCCTACAGCTGACATTGTCAGATTTGGGGAGTTTAGGCCAATCTAATACAGCTGTACTTTCTTTTTAATCTATATTTCATCTATATTGCTCTAGTGACTACTAATTTTGAACATGCCATGTGCTCAGTGTCATCCTTGTATCATTTTTGATGAGACGTCTAGGCAGACCTTACCCTCATTTTGGTTTGAGTTGTTTGCGTCATTTGTGTATTCTGGATACGGGTGGGCCATCGGGCAAGTGTTCTGTTATAGCCTAGGACAATGCTTTCAGGAAGCTGTATCTGTCTAACTTTTGTCCCAGGAGACCTCCAACTCCCTTCTGATGTCATTGTCTGAGGTATATGGTATTCGAGAGTCTTTTTTTCTCTATTCTACCCCCTCTCCATTGCAGACCCTCATCAGCCTCTCATAACTCTGGCTTCCTTGTCCCTACAACACCTACAAAGTTATTTATACTTCAAGGCTATGGTCGTTGTTAAACCATTCATAATAGCCACTATGAAATAAATAATTGGGGTAGGAAGTGATGCCTACACATGCTGCACTGTATGGCAGACACTCTTCTGGCTTCGGACTTGGAGGAAAGATCCACAAGCTCGCGTGCTTCTTGTTCCCTTCCCTGTTCGTATTCTGAATCCTCCATTTGAGGATTTGTCAACCAACGTCTCCATTATTTTTTATTTTGGACAGAGTCTTACTCTTGTAGCCCAGGCTGGTCAGAGTCTTACTCTTGTAGCCCAGGCTGGACAGAGTCTTACTCTTGTAGCCCAGGCTGGACAGAGTCTTACTCTTGTAGCCCAGGCTGGACAGAGTCTTACTCTTGTAGCCCAGGCTGGTCAGAGTCTTACTCTTGTAGCCCAGGCTGGTCAGAGTCTTACTCTTGTAGCCCAGGCTGGTCAGAGTCTTACTCTTGTAGCCCAGACTGGACAGAGTCTTACTCTTGTAGCCCAGGCTGGTCAGAGTCTTACTCTTGTAGCCCAGGCTGGACAGAGTCTTACTCTTGTAGCCCAGGCTGGTCAGAGTCTTACTCTTGTAGCCCAGGCTGGACAGAGTCTTACTCTTGTAGCCCAGGCTGGTCAGAGTCTTACTCTTGTAGCCCAGGCTGGACAGAGTCTTACTCTTGTAGCCCAGGCTGGTCAGAGTCTTACTCTTGTAGCCCAGGCTGGACAGAGTCTTACTCTTGTAGCCCAGGCTGGTCAGAGTCTTACTCTTGTAGCCCAGGCTAGTCAGAGTCTTACTCTTGTAGCCCAGGCTGGTCCCAAACTTACAGTGCAGCTGAGGAAGTGCTTGACCTTCTGATACTCTTGCTTCTGCCTCCTGGGAGCTAGAATGATGGGCATGTTCTACCATTCCTGGTGTTATATGTACTGGGAGAGGAACCCAGGGCTTTGTGCATGCTAGGAAAACTCTCTACCAACTCAGCCGTGTCTCCGGCTAGAGTCTCCTTTTGCCTTATGTACCTTTGAGGTCACAGTCCCCAGGCACATGGCAGCCATGACTCAGTCAGTTTCAGCCTAGCCCATTTTCAACATTTGAAAACCTCCCCTCACAGTTTTGCTGAAACCATTATCTCCTCATCACCTACTCCACAGGTGAGAAGTGTGACTTCTCCAGCATTGGAAACTCAACAGGAAGAAATACCTGTGCGTTTTGGAGGGAGATACGAGTTTGAGACAGGGTCTCTAGCACTTCAGTCTGGCCTCAGACTCATTATTCTTCTGACTCAGTTTCCCAAGTCTAGGATTAGAGATGCGTGCCAACATACCTAGCTTCATGGGCATACTCTGGCTACTACATGGCTCCATCCTGACGTCTGACGCCATGAACTCTTGCGTCAGTTTGTGCCTCTTCCCGGAGATCCATTTTGCCCTCCATCCTCCCATAATCTTTCTCGTGCTCTCTGGTTTTTCACAGCAGCTGTCCTGCTTCTCTATCATCAGTCTCTATTACAGTTACGGATTTATTGCACAACACTGTTAACACAGTTCAATCAGCCCTGGGACCCACCTATCTGGACAATAACTGACTTGTACAGGATCAAAGATCAGTCGGCACTTGTTCAGTGGACTTAAATTTTAACTGAAGTTCTAGAGCGTAAGTGTTTACCCCGTAAGTTTCCAGAATAAGAGTTTAGATGTATGAAAACTTTGATGAGAGGCTGAGCTGAGAGTGAAATTATCTTGCTCGCTGCTGGGAGAGGATTTGTGTTCCCTACTTCGATGATCTTAATGGCTCTTGAAACAGACAAGAGTGGCTCGTTATTTATAACACAGCTCTCAGGAGGCAGAGGTGGGAAGGTTGCTGCCAGCTCAAGGCCAAAGTAGACTACAGGGTGAGACAGTACCCCCGATGCTAAGAAAAAGGGCAGGAGAGCTCTTGCGGGCCGGCGGCACAGTGGTTTGGTGGTTAGAGGTGCTTGCACACAGGCCTGATGACCTGTCTGCTCCCCATCGTGACCCCACAAGGTGGTCGGAGAGAACTGAATCCTGGGAGTTATTCTCTGACCTCCATGTATTCGCCATAGCATGTGTGCACATGCACACACACACACACACACACAAAATTAATTAATTAATTAATTGAAAAAGGGAGGGGTGGCTCTTATGTTTGAACAAAGGAAAGAGCCATTGATGTGATGCTTTGGCAACTCTAACAACTAGAGAGCTGACCCTGGAGCCACAGTTTCCTTCTGTCTCAGAATTCCAAGACATATATATTGCTCTTTTCGCTAAATATTCTGAGCTATATTTGGTTCTAACTTCCTTTTTGGTATAGATTCTCTTTCTTACACACATACACACACACACACACACACACACACACACATACATACATGCCTCATCCCCTTCCCATAGGCTCTTTTGTATGGAAATGACCTGGAAATGTCACCTAGCAAAAACTATTGTTCTGTGTCCTCTGCACAGGGTGACTTGCCTATGCTGACTTACCTCCTTGTCAAGGTTGTCTCATGTCCGGTGGGGGTGGGGTAAGGAAGAATGATATGTCTGACCTGTGCTATTTTGAGTAGGGAGCTTTAAATCAAGAAGAAAGTGCCTATCTGTGAAGTTCAATAGACACTGCCAGACCTGAGGGTCAGGAACTCTTTAAATGTGTTTGCCAGTGTGAATTCAGATACATAAGGGGGTTTTAGCAACTCCCTCAGCCCCTCCATGTCTCTCTGGTCTTCCAGGAAAATACTGATACAGCTGTTTCGCATTAACCAGGCACTTTAGCATTTTCAGATTTATTGAAATTAGTTTTCAATAGAAAACTGTTGCCTAGCAATTGGATTAGTTATGCATTTAATACAGATTTTTTTTTTACTTACACTGATTTAGAGTTTCCCTTTAACATTAACATTTAGATATGTTCACATTTTTCCCTTTTTGCATGTTCATATTTGTTTGATGTGTGTGCCTCTGTGTGTGTGTGTGTGTGTGTGTGTGTGTGCCTCTGTGTGTGTGTGTGTAAACTCGTGTGCACCAGCGAGTGCTTGTGGAGGTCAGAAGTTGATACTTGGTGTTTTCCTCAGTCTCTCTCCACTGTATTTACTGAAGCAAGGTCTCTTGAGCCTGGAGCTCTCTGTTCAGCTAGTCTAACTAGCTAGTTTGCCCTTGTTAGTTAGGGATCCCCTGTATCCATCTATCAAAGGCTGGAATTACAGACAGACTGCTATGCCTGCCCCTCTTTTTGTGGCGCTAGTAATAAGAAGTCTAGTCTTTACGATTTCATAGCAAGTACTGTGTCCTTAGATAAGCTTCCAGCTCTTGTCTCTTTAAATGTATATATTTTGATGTTTTGCATGTAGACCTGGTGCCTACAGAGGTCAGAAGAGGACTTGGATCCATAAGACTGGAGATGGCTCAGCAGCCTAAGAGCACTGACTTCTCTTGCAGGAGGATCTATGTTCTCTTCCTAACACCTGAATCAGGCATCTCACAATGATCTTCGTCAGTCCCAGGGGATCTGATGTCCTCTGGCCTCCATGGGCATCTTTATCCACATGGTGCAAATATACTCACACCAACCCACAAACATACATAATTAGAATTTTTTAATCCATCTTTTTTAATTCTGGGAAGTCATTCTTATCTATAAAACTCTAAAGTTGTGGCAAAACTATTGAAGGGAAAGATAGGAACATGTTGGTACCTTGACCCTGCAAGAACAAACTCAGAAAATGTACTCCACTAACCACCAATTAAATCCTAAACATCCGGAAGACTTCACATATTCTTTTTGAATATATAACTATAATTCTTGTAATCTGAACCTTATCTCATTCCGGTTTAAACAGGCCATGAAATGTTCTAGTTCTCTGTAGAGAAAATTTCCCTGTAAATAGAAATGGTGTGAAATGTGTCAAGCAAGGATGAATTATGGAGAGCTGCCGATTTCCCCTTCATAGGAGTGTGGTTAACACTTTTCTCAACTGGCTTCTCTGTCTTGCTTTATTAGTGGTCCTTTGGTGTGCTCCTCTGGGAGCTCATGACGAGAGGAGCCCCTCCTTACCCCGACGTGAACACATTTGATATCACTATCTACCTGCTGCAAGGCAGAAGACTCTTGCAGCCAGAATACTGTCCAGATGCCTTGTAAGTAAGGGTCTGGTGGGGTCTTGTGTGTGTCTACAGTTCATGACGTGTGCAGAAGTGCTTGTTGCCGTTGTGCCTCTCACAGCATTTCTTTCTGAAACAGGTACGAAGTGATGCTAAAATGCTGGCACCCCAAAGCGGAAATGCGCCCATCCTTTTCTGAACTGGTCTCCAGGATATCCTCAATCTTCTCCACGTTCATTGGGGAACACTACGTCCACGTGAACGCTACTTATGTGAATGTAAAATGTGTTGCTCCATATCCTTCTCTGTTGCCATCCCAAGACAACATTGATGGCGAGGGGAACACATGATGAATGAGAGGTCCACCAGCTCATTTCCAAGAAACAGTTCTGGCCCAAACCTGACTATCCCTTCCCCAACAGTTCTCACTGCCTGGCCTTTGGAAGGTCACTTAACGTTTGTTGTTGTTTTGTTTTGTTTTTTGTTTTGCTTTTGCGGTAACTGCACCACTATGAGACATTGACTTGCTATTTCAAATTCCTGGATTCTAAGGAATTTCTCATCTGACAATGCAACAGCAACAGAAGCATGGTCCCCACAGGCTGGGGACCAGTGGCAACCTGCAGCTACAACACTCCTATCTCAGCGGAGTTCTAAATCTCAGTTCTGGCTTAAAAGTTTTAAAAATAAGATATATATATATATATATATATATATATATATATATATCCAATACAATGAACTTTGAAGATTTCTCAGAAAACTCAGAAGAGACGCCCTCTTTCAGGATAAATGTGGTGTTCCTAGCAGGCTGCTTGTTGAAATTCCAGTGTTTTAAAAATATTTTTGTTGTGTTGTAGTCGTGAACATTTTCCATTTCTGATGTTGTCCACCCATCAGGCAAACATTCCCTTTTAAATGTTCATGTACACATTCCTTCGGTTGGAAGAACATCCACGGACAAAGCACTATTCTTAAACTAGCATGACATGAGCTGTGTTTATAAATTATCAGGGATTTTATGTATTGTACATAGATGACAATAGGAAGATTGTTTATTTCAAGAAATAACTTTGTTACAGTAAAATATTCCTCATTTAAAACCCAGCTGCTTAGCAAGGAGTGTTGGCTCACACCTACAAACCCAGCATTTGGGAAGCTGAGGCAAGCAGATTACCACAAGTTTGAAACCAACCTTGGCTACATACAGATGATTTATATATAGGCCAGCATGGGTTACACTGTCTGTCTTAGCAAACAAAATTTCAACTGTTTGAGAAAGATTTTGTTCTGATCTAATGAATGTGGACATTTAAATTTTTTATCTGTTTTTTAATGGCAACTTTGGAAATAAGTAACTTGTGGTGATAAATCTTTTTAAAGGCAACTCAGTATGTTTTTAAAGGACAAAATAAATTGACTGAAGGCTTTGCTACTTCCAGTCACAACCTGTGTATAGAAGAAAGAAAGGGTCAATGATCGAGAACCAGACACTCTCGTTCAGGAGGAGGCTTCTCGCCTGAAACAATTACACCCAACACTTTTGGGGAAGTCTCATTTTTGCATTAGGACATATTTTAGGTTAAACAAAAGCATATTTTGAAACAGACAAAAGCCAACTGAAAATCTTGGATGAATAGTTACTGTGGACAGGACTTTTGACATGTCTTGCTCTGTGGAATTTTGTGCTTACTACTGTATAGTGCATGTGGCTTAGCTTACCCTAGCTGGTTTTGTCCGTGTAAACATTGAAAGTATTATATTTTTATAGAAATGTTTATTTTTAATGATGTAAGAAAATTTTTCCTTAGGCCGCAGAAATCCTGCACTGTGAGCATTTCAGAAGAGGTATGTGAGACCCAGTTCAACGGCAGCATGGTTTTTTAAATGGCTGTAAGTTATGATAAGGAAGTGTACTGATTGCCAGTACACTCCACCCTCATTACGTCACCAGGACTTGAAGCCAAGGGTTAAGAGGGCAAGCTATGACATGGGTGTGCTCTGCTGAAACCCAATCGTTGAACTTGGCTGTTGTTACAGGAAAATGATGGCATCAACAGGTCTTTGATGGTGGTGGAGCATATCAGAACACATAAGGAACTATAGCCCAGATTTATTTCAATTCAAATATTACTGCTTCATAATTATGAAGAGTAGTGCAAATTTACAGAGCACTGTCAAAGACTGACAGAAAGAAAAAAAGATCTGCTCTGTAGAAAGAATTGTCTGCCATTACAGGGTCAAGAAAATGAATGCGCCAAGAACAGTAAGAGCTGTGGAAGACACCCATACCTGTATATACATGCTCGAGAAAGCTGTAATGTGAAAATCATGTTCTCTATTTATGACTCTTCCTAGGGCAATGTGTCTGGACAGATTGTAAGAGTAAGTCATTTTCCTAAAGAATTAGATACTCGTCACTGCCTATACCTGCAGTTGAGCTGAATGGTACTCCATGTGTTAATAATTGTTCTGATGAATCATACAGTTGAAATAAAGTGACGTAACATCTTGTATACCGTGAGTTGGCTGTAGCTAGTCCTGCTTGATTACCTACCTCATTTACATAATGACAGAGGAAGCCTAAGATTGAATTCCCCTGGCTCCGTGGCCCAGATGCTGATTCCTCAATGTATGGGCAGTAGCTATATAGATTTGCAGGCCTGACTCTCTGGAAGTCTCTGTGTTGCTACGGGTGGTTTTTCCTGAGTTTTCAATTCCCTGCATTTTTTTCTGACAGCCTTTCCCCTGCTGGAGTCCTTGGTTCTGGTTTAACTTGGAGCTCTTCTCTAGCAAGAAAGCATCCATGGGCCAGAAGCTGGGACAAAGGAACTTCAATGCACCGTTCACAGAAAGCTGGATCTGCAAGTGGCAGTAGGGAAGAGATGTCTTTTTGCCCCATCAAAATCCTCCTTTTGATATATACATGTATCCATCCTTTGGGGCCTTTAGGTATTAGAGAAATTATAGTCATCTTAGCTCTATATTCTCAAAATGGAACAGGAACTCAAAGATTATGAGTCAGCCATCTAAGAATGGTGTAGCACTTTGGGGATATCTGATTCTTTAAAAATCCAAGTTTATACTGATGTTTATAAAATACAGTGGGGGCTAATTCTTTATTTCCTGTACACAGCCAGGCTTCCAGCCAGGAGTGCTGTCTTATACAAAGTTCACTCTTCTGTCTTTTGAAGAGAAAATCCTATCATCTTTATACCCCTAGTATTTGGACCCTTACAATTATTGGACTGAGCCAGCAGATTCGATTCCTGACAGCCACTTTAAACCAGGAAAAAAAGTTCTTAGCTATGTATCTCCTGTGACATTTGGTGAACCAACACAGGGCACATTCATAGGAACCTTCTGAGGAAAGAGATTGTCTTAGTTAGAGCTTCTTTTGCTATGATAAAACATCATGACCAAAAGCAACTTGTGGAGGAAAGAGTTGATTTTAGCTTATTGTTAGACATTATTGTCCATCATCACAGGAAATCAGGGCAGGAACTCAAACAGGACAGGAACCTAAAGGCAGGAGCAGAAGCAGAGGCCATGAGGAGGGTGCCTTACTGGCCTGCTCTACATGGCTGACTGAATTTGCTTTCATATAGCTCCCAGATCACCAAACCAGAAGTGGCACTGGCCACCGTGAACTGGGTCCTCCCATATCAATCATCAAGAAAATGCACCTCCATCTCAGGGTTGCCCACAGGCAAGTCTAATGGGAACATTTTCTCACTGAGGTTCCTCCTTCTAAATAGAGTCTAGCTTGGGTCAAGTGACATAAAAACTAGATAGCATAGAAAATAATATGAGCTGGAAGATGGCTTAGTGGTTGAAATGCTTGTCACACAAGCATGAAGACTGGAGTTCAGATTCTGAGAACCCATAGAAATGTCAGGTAATCATGGCAGCCGGCCTCTGATTCCAGCTTCTAAAGACAGAGAAGGGATTCCAGAACAAGCCTTTTGAGCAAGGTCTGAATAATGGAAATCCTGCTTCAAGGAGTGATATAGGAAGTATGCTGGCTAGTTTTATGTCAACTTAAGACAAGCTAGATTCATCTGGGAAGAGGAACTGAGAAGTTGCCCCTATCAGAATGGCCTGGGGACAAGCCTGTGGTATGTTTTTCTAGTGAGTGATTTATGTGGGTGGTCCAAAAATATGGAAATAGTACCCCCTCAGCCCCATGTGGTATAAGAAAACAAACTGACAGAGGCCCAGCCAGAGGCCTGCCCGTTCATGCCACAGTGATGATGGAGGAGCCAGTGTCATGAGCAAGAATGTCATGGAAAGAAAAAAGCAGAGCAGTTTGTGCTCTTTGAAGAGAGAGAGAACTGGAGATGAACTGGAGAGGAACAGCCTGAAGTGAGTAGCCTGCACCTGAGCCCATGGTGATGTCTGGACCCATGAAGTTGCTGAGGGCTATGTCTGTATTCCTGGCCTGACTACAGCAGGGATCTGTGCTCATGACCCTGGCCCATATCATCATCAAAAGCCCTGCAGACAGCTATGGTCTGGGCTGCCACCTGGGGCAAGGTTGATGTCTGAGAGCCGCTCTGAGCTGCCCCCACTCCTCGACAGATGTGGCACTTGAGTGAGCTGTTCCTGTTTGGCACCTGGGCAGTGAGGTCCTAGTGGCTTGAACACAGGAGAACTGGCAGGCTGACCAACTCAACTATCACCCAGGCTTTAAGTTGTCCCATTCCAACGTATACCGCATCTATGAGCTTCTGGAGCACATGAAAGAGGCTATCATGCAGGACCACAGCTTCGGGATCTCTACAACACATGGCAACAGCAGGATATGCAAGATGAGTCCGATGAGGATGCAGTATTGATAGGGTAGCAGAAGCCAGAGGCCTCGAACCAGAACAATGACTCACTGCAATGAGCATTTGCAAGTCAAGCTGTTTGGGCAACAGGATTTACTGTGTGACACAACATGAAACACTGCAGCTTCCACAGTGAGATTTTTTTCCTTTGGGGGAGAAGGTTGCAAGGGTGAAGGGTGAACATGCAAGAACTGGGAGATGAGTGTGATTGCAGTACATACTGTGAAATTCACAAAGAATCAAAAAGTTAATCAAAAAGTTGGAGAAAGAACAAGAAAAGAAGAAAAAAGAAGGAGCAAAAGTAAAAGGAGAGGAAAAGGGGGGAAGAGTAAGGAGGGGAGGGAGAGGGGCAAGAAGAAGAGGAAGAACCCAAAGTGATTAAACCATGAGCAAGCCAGTCAGCAACACTCCCCCATGGCTTCTCCTTCTGCCTCCAGGTTCCTACCCTGCGTGAGATCCTGCCCTAATCCTTTGATGATGGGCTATAACTGGGAACTGTAAGTTCATCCCCAAGCTACCGGTGGAAATGATGCTTTATCACAGGAATAGAAAACCTGAACTAAGACAGTGTTTAAAGGAAGATGCTCAACGTCAAGCACACGCCTCCACATACACAGGTGCCATACTAACGTATGCACACATGCGAAACATGCACAGACTCACACACACACACACAGAGAGAGAGAGAGAGAGAGAGAGAAATAGAAAAAGGAAAATAAGACATTTTGCATAGCTTTGTTTGATGTTCTGAATATTTAATTATGGAAATGTATTTTCAGCTCATGATCCAAACATCAATTATATATTTACTCTTTGACCTTTAGGGAAGAGCCTATTCTTCCCTAAATGAAAATTTTTTTAAAAATGAAGAGATATATAACCCGTAAAAATATACCAAATGTTCAGATGATGACATCTTTCCAATTTATTTCAAAAAATAAGAGTAGTATGATAACAAAGAAATTGCCTGTCACTTAGGTCAACAAATACTTATCAGGCAGCTTCTGGGTCAGGTACTGTTGGGTAAGAGGTTGTAAAACAGTCCTTCTTACTTCAAAGAACTCAATGGATAAGACAGACAGCAAGTACTTAATTGGGGAATATTATAATACCATGGCTTTTCATAGATCCATAAATGTCTTGAAGAAGCATCACAGTTACAACAAAAATGGTAGGCTCTTGGACGATAGGACCAAGCTCTGGCTTAGCCATGTATGGAACCTCTTCCCTACACCCACTTCCTCAGCTGTCAAATAGACTGAGCCTTCTTAACTTACAAGATTGTCACAGGACTCAAAATGAGTGTGCAAAACAGCTGATTTTCACTGCTGCTGAGTAATTGGGATATTATCATGTCTTGGACAATAGAAGCCCACATAAGGGTAGCCTGCAGTTGATCTGAAAGGACCTTACAGATGTTCAACTGCAAACCTTCATCTCACACTGTGATTCCACCTCATTCATGAGCACAGCGATGAGAAAGTAAATGTGCAAACGGGAAGCATGACAAAATAGTGTCCAGGTGGTGGCACTTCTGTCCCAGTGGACGACCCTGAAGGACATCAACACGCCATGTTTTTCCGAAGCTCTCGCTATGCTCTATCACTCTCTGACAGTGGATGGTTTCCTTTTTCTCTTGTTTGATCTTCAGACCTGGAATCCACAAAAGACATGGGAAATGACAATTCATATAAAATTCTAGGACTGTTGCTTGAGGTGCAGTGATAGGGTCACGGCCCCCCACAGCCTAGAGATTATTAATGTTTTCATTTTGCTCAAGTGGGTTGTTACTGACTGTTCAGTTTCAGGCAGAGTAGCTCGTGTCCGGGGTTGTTTTAGTGCCTACCATGTGTTGAGAAGCTAAGGAATACTTCATGCCCACTCTTCCATCCAGACGACTACACTCAGGGAGCTCCACAGACACGACTCAGTCTGGCACTTCAGATAAGCTGTGACACAGAAAGGCATGAGGACATTGTACCTCAGAGGAAACAACACCCACTGCTGGTTTCCCTCGTCAAACCTGACCTTCTTCTTCAGGACTATCTTAATTCCCTATCTATCACAAAAATGGAAGAAAAAAAAAAAACTTCAGTCATAGCCAGTGAAATATTTCAGTTGGTGAATTGAAGGTAATAAAACAGAGGCTGCCCAAACTGTCCTTTGTTGTAAATCACAGCAAAGGTCTAGATTACATCAGCCAGAGGGTATTGATCACAACGCTGAGAGGTTTATAACTACTATTGACTTACCATGTGACCCTGGAGCAGAAATCTAGGAAAACTGCAAAAGCATACCTATGGTAATGAAAAGTCCATCATTAACAGGGCTTTCTGTCCTGTCATCCAGCTAGAGCTGTGTTGGCTTCGAGGCAAATACTGAACAAACACTTGAAATGGAAGGAATTTGTGCCCTCTCTCTTTCCTTTGCTGGATGCTCTTAAAA